>NW_027397087.1:36031283-36373939 GCF_003265705.2 Callorhinus ursinus | reverse complement strand
GATGATGATGATGATGATGATGATGATGATGATGATGATGATGATGATGTTGTGTGTGTGTTGTTTGCACAAGGTCCAGTGCATAGGTTAAGGGATTAGCCTTTTGCTATGAGGGTCATTGCAATAGGAGTGAAGGATGCTTAAAAATGGGTACAGGTGCAGGTAGGTTTGTAGATTTGGTGTCAGGAAAGCTGAAGGAGTTCAAGATAGTTGCTGTTTTCTCTCTGAAGTCGCAGAGTGCAGGAGGAGGTAAGGGCTTTGCAGGTTTGAGGAATGAAGACTAAGGTAGCAGCAGTGGAGAGCTGGCGGATGAGCCAGCTAGCAAAGCAGAACCCCCTGCAGAAAACCTTGATCCAGCTTGTGTCATGGGGAAAGGGTTTTCTTCCAAATACAGGATGCTTCATTTGGGTACATAGAGGGAAAAGAGCCATGAAGTAATTCTTCTCTTGTCTTTTAACACAAACTGCAGGATCTAAGATTAATTTTGTCCAGATTACTGGTAACTCCTCCCTACTACTGACACCGAAGTTGGCTACCATTTCCTCTGACAATCTGACACATTAGTTTCTCCCTGCCTAAGAAAACTTCGTTTACATGCATTTAGCACCTGATCTTTCCTTAGAGGATTTTGTCTCGTTTTCCCTGCTTTTGTACAGAGTGCTCCATCTGTGCTTAGTTTCATTTATATGAAATGAAATTCCTTTAAGTCCTCTTCTTTTTTATGAGATTCCTCAGGCTACTGCTCTCATTCTACCTCCCATCTTTTATATACAAGGAATCTGAAAGGAAGTACAATGTAGGACTTTTAAAATACGTTAGATCAGTAGAGCAATGTCAGGAGCTGATCCAAATATGACCTAATACATAAAACAAAGCCAGTTATTATAGAGGTTCTGCTACCTAGCAGTTAATTGAGATGACAATTTCTCACTATTGCTTTCTGTGATATGCTGGCTGAATTTAGGAAATTTATAAAGTGAGGTGAGATTATTTAAAATATTCAAGCAAGGAGTTCTGGCCACCATTTCTGGGAGAGGGAGAAAGGAATAAGTGGAGAAAGTGAGGAGGGAGATGGAGGCCCTGCATATGAGTCTTGGCCCTGTCACTCTCAATCATGTGACTAAGCTTCTGAGTTGGGTTTCTTATCTATGCAGAGAACAAGGATAGCTGGCAAAACATGACAATTAAATGAGATTACATAATTATAATATGTAGTAACATATATAAAGTAACTTGCACATTATAAAGTGATACAAAGATTAGTTGTTGCCATTTACAATCCTTGAATAGTTTTCTCTTTTGTACATAGTAGTATTTATCAAGCCATTTTTTACATAGCTATTTAGTTGCAATATAAAACTACGTTTTCAAACTTGTTGCTAGATTTAAAATGGAACTGGGTAGTGAGACAGAATGGGAATAGGTTTTAGTGTATGCTTTACATATAATAATCCTTTTGTACCCGCTTAAACAAGCTACTACTTTGATTTTGCAGATGAGGCTATGAAATCTTAAACCTGCCTGAGGCTATACATTTATAACAGATAGGGCCTGAATTTGATTAACACATTCATGCTCTTTCCCACAACCACAACCTGTAAATTTCTGTATTTTCCCTTTTTCAAGTGATGGAAGAAAAAACTTAAATAACCACATGACTGAGAAATTGTCATTTCAATGAAATACGTATTAAAACATATGGTCAATATGGAAATAGTAAAAATAATAAGGTATGTATCAGAAATATAATCCACTTGTGATTTTTGAAAGATTCTGATCCAGTTAGGACTAGTGAATATAAACTTAAATAGCTATCTAGCCAAAGGAGAGAAATATTTTTGATTTGAACAGTATTACATAGAAAGCTCACAGTATACCTAAAACTAATATAACATTGTTATAGTCAAATAAAAAAAAAGAAAGCCCACTGATACTTTTTATTTTTGACCACCATCTATAGCTGGGCTTACAAATGGTGACTTTTCCAAATTCCATGAGACACGGGTTGGATAAGTCTGAATATAGTATGGAGCAATACTTCAGGGTATTTGAAAGCAGGGAAGTTCAGTATAATAATTACTCAATCCAATTCTGAAAAACCTGCTTTCCTTTTGAATATTCTGAAGCTGAGTTTTGCAGACTGGATTATTCTGACTCTAAGAGAAAAGGAAACACAGTACCACAGAAGAGCTCTTCCCAATTTTGTATCGCATAGCATCAAAAGTGTATGGTCAAGCAAGTGCATAACCTATGGCTATTACAGTACCTAGGGAAATATTACAAGTAAACTCTCAAAGTCTCCTGTCATTTACAATGCTAACACTTACAAATGGCATACTCAAATATTGTATAGAATACTAATCTGTGGCACAGTCCAACCATGTTATGTATTTGGAAAAGGAAACCTTAGATTTTTATCTTTTTTTCTTTTTTAAAGACTTTGCTAGTTTAGTTCAAAAAAATAACAACTTTTAGGAAGTCAGGAAAATTGCTCTCAGATGGATTGACTTGTAAGAGGGAGATAATCTGACATTTAAACAGACATACTTTGCTTTATCAGAACAAATTTTCCCAGAGAACCTTTGAGTCTTTCATAGTCTAGATACCTAAGTCAACAGTTACTGAAATGATAATTGTCTTCTTATCTTTATCTACACTTAATGGCCTCAGCCGTCACTCCTCTTGCTGTCCTTCTCTCCCTATTTCACCTCTATGGCTGATTGCCAGTTCCGAATCTTTTATTTTCCTGCTCCCATTTTTATTAGGTCTCTTTTTTATCCAAAACATACTGACTTGAAATGGAAACTTTTTTGTAGCTTTCTCAGACTTTCAGTTTCAACTCATGTTCACTCAGCTTGCTATGTAACCTATATTACTTACACTGTGTTTTCCCTCCCTGACTAAAAGGAACCGAGTCACTGCCTTTGCGGTTACTGAGTGGTGAGGTTATTTTGGGCCATGAGGGCTGGGGGCAAAGGTAGGCTTGGGGAGGGAGGTGAAATAAATTTCACAGCTGAAACTAATCTTTGGTTTTCAAGCCTCATATGCATTGCAATCTAATTCTTGTTAGTACAATTAATGTGTGTACCCAATATATCATCTGGTTGTTAATTATCAGAAACTCAGAAAAACACACATCAATGATTTAGAAGGGATAGCGTTTCTTTTTATTCTTGGTTCCATATTTAAAAAATAACATCGTCTGCATTTTGAATTAAGTGGAAAGGTTGAGAAAGGTCACTTTTTTCTGCTTTATAATCGCAAAAACAAACCAATTTTTAGTCTGCAAGTTTTATATACAATAATAGCCCTGATATCACCATGACATAACTGAAAACAATTCTGCCAGATCACAGATAGAGAGGAAAGGAAAAACGATGACTATCAGAAAGCAGCAATATTAGAAATAACAGGTAACTTTGGGAAGTTATCAGCTACGAGTTTTAAAACCACAGAACTTTGGATATAAGGAAGGAGTGTATGCATGGCTAACAGACAAAGTGAAGAAAAGCCGCTACCAATGCAGAGCAGCAAGTCGACCCCTTCACTGAGTGAACTAAAAGGTCTAACAGCCATATATTTTAATGAAGTTACTCAAGATTCCCCCTTTCTTAAAGCAGTCCAGGAATTAGATGGGGGAAGATGGGCTAACATCATCTTTATCAAATATCTGCAAAGGTTACAAAGATAGCCAGGAAAGCCTCTGCATGGTGAATGGAAGAGATACCACAGAAACGAGTATTTGATTCTAATATTTAGATCTTGAATTAGGTTAGATCTTGACCTGCTTCTAGCCAGTTGATCTCTGTGCAATACGTTTTTGATTCTTCTATAACGTTCTTTGTGCATTCCTCTAGATTTCACGTGTACTTGATTTCTTTAAAGATCACTGCTTTTCCTCTGGAATAAGCCAATGTGGATAAGGGAGACAAAAAGGGAATTAATAAACGTTACGATAGCGTGGTTTTAAGGTTTTGATACATAACTTGAAGAAACTGTCACAGAGCACACACTCTCAAGTTAGGGTTAAAGTGAAACTTTCCATTTGGATAATGCAGAGGATGACATTCTTCCAGGGAAAAATGAGAACACTAAGCTTCCCTCTACTAGGCATCTTCCTTCAGGCACTGAGACTGCAGCCATCCAATAAATGGGGATGGGCAGAAAGAAGAGACTTCAAAAGTCACAGATACACTTTGATAGCTAATTTTTGGCAAGTCTGGCAATGAGAGCCTTCCATTCTCCTCTTTTCTTTGTGATGTATGTAGGAGTGAGTAGCTGCAATAGTGATTCTGGCTGTTGCCTAAAGAAGTTCTGACACAAGGCCTCAGTGTTACAAATCACATACATCCCACAGTCATAGCTGTTTTGTTGAGCAGGGGCTTTCTCTTCCACAAAGGCCAGTTTGTCTCCTTTTCTGCCTAAGAAAGCTTCCAGTTTCTCCGCTACCTGCTTTGCATGGACTGAGTTGCTTCTGCTATGGGAATCATAGTGAAAAAAGCTATTTTTATCTTGGACATAAACCAACAAACTCCAATGGGTTCCCCCAGCTGCCTCGTTGGAATTATCATTGATGGCTAAAAATACAACTCTCTTGTTGGGGAGGTCCAGGGGTTCAAGGAACATGGCAATCTCTGCTCGGTTGCTCGTGCACTTGATGAACTGGGTAACTTCGGGGCTGATGAAGCAGACATGGTCAGAACAGTCATGAAACTGACTGTTGGCAAAGTACTCAAAGGCAAATCCAATGATATGGTCATTGAGCCAGCTTGGAGGATCCAACAGTGAGACATCTGATTGCCGCAGTAGACTGTCCATATAACTCAAGATTACGGGGTCCATCTTGTACTGACCAGGGTTGATCAGAAATTCCAGAAGCTGGAGGAGAGGCAGAAGATAATATTTACTGTTGAATATGATACCGGGGTATAAAATGAGGGTCATAAATAGGAGCTACTCTTAGAGGGTTTTGGTAAAGATTAAATATAATTGTAAAATGTTCAGCAACAATACCTGGCCTAAGAGTAAACATTCAAGACACCCTCACTTACATGCTATATGTTAACAGAATGAAAACTTAGGAAATTTTTCATGCTGAAACAATAAGCATGAATTTGTAATTTCCTCTTTAGATGCAGAGTTTCGTTAAAATTATAAGAAACATTTATGAAACTTCCTAGCATTAACCATATACTTATTTGGCCCTTTATGCATGATAATAATGGCAAGTTATTTTTACATTAAAGTGAATTTTCAAAGAGTCTAAAGAAAAATGCTGCTCACTAGCAAAGGAAATAGTTTCCATTTCAACATTAATTTTCAAGAGATAAGATAAAAATATTGCTTCCTCATTCCATAATGGAAAGTGATAGTGATTAGAGTTGTAGTTAAAAGGAACTACAATTTGAAGAACAGAAAATTGTGAGTAACACAATGAAAAACATTCCTGGTTCTGCCTGAGTTGTGAGCATGAGTGATATAATATGTCCTAGTCCATTTCCCATCTTTAACCTCAAGTGGTAAGATAAAGACTATGTAATGTTTATAAGTTAGGTGGCACCTGGGTGGCTCAGGTGGTTAAGCATCTGCCTTCGGCTCAGGTCATGATTTCCAGGTCCTGGGATAGAGCCCCACGTCGGGCTCCCAGCTCAACAGGGAGTCTGCTTCACCCTCTCCTCCTCCCCCTTGCTTGTGCTCTCTCTCTCTCAAATAAATAAATAAACCTTTAAAAAATATATATGTTAGAATTTTTTTTGTAAATTGAAAGGTAGTTAGGCACAGGAATCAAGAGACCTGGATCTAGCCCCAGTCCTATCACAAAATTTAAATGATTTTGTCCTTGCTTTTGTCTGTAAAAAGCGTGTACATTTGCTTTACATGCCTTAGTGAATTGTAGAAAAGGCCAAATAGTTTTACTTGAAGGTATGAAAAGAATATAAAATGTTGTACTAATAGTATTTATATTATTAATTGATATTAGTAAGGTGATCAGAAAATCTAGATAGCACTCCATACCAATGGAAGCAAATGAGGTTTGGAAACAAACATCTATTCCTATTATCTTGTCCAAACAAAAGCATGACTAATTTAGAGTAGAGCAAGACAAATTATATGGTAAGATTAATACACTTATGATCACCCAAGGTAAGGTGCTAACAAAGACAAGAAGTCTGATCAGTGTGGAAGGTAACATAATATTTGAGCAAAAGAGAGTTAAGTGCTATTCATGACCTGGCAGCATTACAACATCACTACAAATCACAAAGCAATAAACAGTCACATGCAGATACAGTACAAAACAAAGCATACTGTAAGAAAATGTAACCATTTCTGTGAAAGACTGGGCTAGAATAACCAATTTAATCAATTCTCGCCATTAGACCAGGTTTCTACCACTTGATTACACTACTAAAATAATAAAATTTTGTGGCATAACCATTTTCCTGTGATTAAAACCCTGTGAAAACTATACAGAAAAATAAATATACCCCTCAAGAGAAAAAGCCTAAAGTAAATGAGGTAACTAAGAAGCACCAAAAATGGTTTTATGTGCATACAGTATATCATAATCTGAAATATTTCAGAAACAATATAAGGCTGTTTATGAGAAAATATATATATACATATTAATATACAAAATTAGATGGCATGAATTAAGATTTTCTTAAGAGAGAATAACTTCAGCAGAGACATAAACTAGAGCCAGGAACAAAGTTAACGAGGCATAGAGCACATTTGCTATGGGTGGGCCACAAATCTGGCTGTAAGCTTTTTGGCAGCTAACCAGAGAGCGTTAAGTTAGACATTCACAATGTCCATAAGGTAAAAACAAAGCAATTGCTCAGAAGAGGTAAAAGCATTCTTTGTATTAAGCTTAGACAGTTTTCTTTCAAGAAATTTTCATAAAAGACAGTGTCTCATAATGAATAATGTCCTACAATATTTTTATAAGAGATGAAGTAGTTTCAGAGGATTGTTTCTTATAATGATCCTTCATATCCAGCCTGATGGCAAATGAATAAACAGCAATCTAGTAAAGGCAAGTCTATGGAGGCTAGGTACTTAGCTTGCGGCTGATCTGACTTAAGAATAAACGAATATGAAAAGGGAACGACTGCTTGTGCATCAAGCAAGTCTCCCTCAATCTCTCCCCCATGCTTTCAATGAATACTATATAGTGGTAAGTGCCACATTGTACTGCCTGGCAAATACTTGGAGACCTACTTACTCTCTATGCTGTCAGCTGAAATCAGACCCACATCTTAACAGCCAAACCAACTAGGGATAGAAGTCTACAAGGAGAAGAGTGCCTGAAGAGACAGGCATCTCATCTTGGAGGGAGTGACCAAAGTGGCCAAGATTTCCTTTAGAAAAGTTGTAGTGTTTTGTTTGACTTTGAAAATACCCAAAATACAGACAATAGGTCAATCAAGGATCTGGCTCTACTCCACTGGGTGGAATGATTACACGACTGCAATAGTTTAACCCCAACAATCCTAAAGCAAATGGAACCAAACTAGCCTTTGGCCAAACCATCATTAGCCAAGAAAAATTCTAAACTTCACATCTGAAGACTTGAATTTTGGACTCAGTTCTGTTACTCATTGGCCATATGATCATAAATAAACTACTTAATTTCTTTAAGCCTCAGTATCCTCTTCTGTAAAGTGACAATATTAATACATGACCTTTAACAGAGTATTTGTCAATATAAAATGAAGAAACATTGACTAAGATTTTTCAAAATATAACATAAAGTAGTATTTCCAGACATCCATTGTGTCATGAAGAAATTTATATCCCAATAACTGGTAACTGCAATGTATTTCATTTAACAAATGTTTATTGAGGGTGCTTGGGTGGCTCAGTTGTTAAGTGTCTGCCTTCGGCTCAGGTCATGGTCCTGGGGTCCTGGGATCAAGCCCCACATCGGGCTCCCTGCTCAGCGGGGAGCCTGCTTCTCCCTCTCCCACTCCCCCTACTTGTGCTCGCTCGCTCTCGCTGTGTCTCTCTCTGTCAAATAAATAAATAAAATCCTTAAAAAAAACCCACAAAAAACAAAAACAAAAACAAATGTTTATTGAGTGTTTCCTCTGTGCTAGGAGTTGGAAATACAGAATGGGAATGAAATAGTCAATAGTTCCTACTCTCACTGAGCTTAAGCCTATTATGTTACAATGAAGACACTGTAAATATACAATTCTTTTAGTCAATAAACACCTACCAAGAACCTAGTATTTTTTTTAAAAGATTTTATTGAGAGAGAGAGAGAGAGACACACACAGGGACAGAGATCATGAGCAGGCAGGGAGGGGCAGAGGGAGCAGACCCCCGCTGAGCCAGGAGCCTGATGTGGGACTTGATCCCAGGACCCTGGGATCATGACCTGAGCCGAAGGTAGACGCTTAACCGACTGAGCCACCCAGGCACCCCTGAGTACCTAATATTAGCTATTGTGGGAGATACCAAGATGTACAAGGTGGCTTATAGTCAATGAGATAAGAAACCCACAAGGGGCAGAAATAAAATGTATGGGAATTCAGAATAGGGAACAATCACTCCTGGCTAAGAGGGTGAAAGGGAAAGAGAGCTGAGATCAGGAACGACTTCAAGGAGAAAGTGACATAAGGGTGGGCTGTTGAAAGGCAGGTAGAGTTGGATGCATGGAGAAGGGCATTAAGAAGGTGAGAGAGGCAAGGGAAGTGCCTTTAGAAGGGTGGTCCAGTCTGGCTGGAATGAAGTTTAAGAGTAAAGGTACAGGTGAGGGTAGAGGAAGATTATTAGAAGCTAAATGGTAACAGACTGAAGTCCAGGTGAAAGAGTTTGGAATTTATATTGGAGGAAATGGGAAGCCGTTATGGCAAGGCTGGTGCTTTAGGAAGTTTACTAATTCAGCCATGGTATATAGGATTAACTGGTAGGGAGAGAATTTGGAGGAAGAGATCAAGTAGATTTTTATTGAAAGTAAAGTTATAGGGGTGCCTGGGTGGTTCAATCGTTAAGTGTCTGCTGTCGGCTCAGGTCCTGGTCCCGGGGTCCTGGGATGGAGTCCCACATCAGGCTCCCTGCTCAGCGGGAAGCCTGCTTCTCCCTCTTCCACTCCCCCTGCTTGTGTTACCTCTCTCGCTGTGTCCCTTTCTGTCAAATAGATAAATAAAATCTTAAAAAAAAAAAAAAGTGAAGGTATAGGAGGAAATGACCTAAATCAGGGGAAATGGTAGTAGAAATGGGGAGGCAAGGAGGAAAAGGTACTGTAGACAAAGACTCAGGAAGTGATCAGAGTAGTGGATAAGAGAGAATTAGGAAACGGTCTGTAGGTTTTAGTTGGGGTGACTGAAAGGATGATGATCCCATTATTAATGGGGTAGGGGAAAAGGAGACAGAAAGGGACCTAGCAAAAGAACCAAGAACCATCTAGAACCATCCTAGGGGATATTTCCTTTCTATATAGTGAGCACTGTGCTTGGTGTATCTGAGGTACAATAAATGTCTGCCAGATGACTGAAACATTTCAAAAAAGGAGTCAGAACATAGAATAGGGAAAATAAGATAAATAAGGCCTCTTAAGATGTTTGTATTGTCTTTCACATCCCCATTTTTGCTTTGGTTTTGTGTTTTTTCTGTTTTCCTCTGTTAATAGTAAATAAGACCTATGTACTTGGTCTTGGTGGATGGTAAGGAATACTGGGGAGTGAACTGGGGAGACAATAACCTCCTAATTCTATTTGTAAAGTCCTACAAATTATATAGTTCTATATTTTGGGGTTAGGAGAGTTTGGGTCCAGGCTCTGACTTTGCCACTTGCCTATCTATGTGACTCTGGTCAAGTTATTTATTCTCTTTCTGGGCCTCATTTTCCTCATCTGTAAAATGAGGTAATAAAAACACCTGTCTCACAGGGTTGTTACACAAAATAAAAACATGAGTAAAAACACTCAGCATGGGGACACCTGGGTGGCTCATTCAGTTAAGCATCTGCCTTTGGCTCAGGTCATGATTCCATGGTCCTGGGATCAGGCCCCAAATTGGGCTCCCTGCTGAGCAGGGAGCCTGCTTCTCCCTCTGCCTGCCGCTCCCCCTGCTTGTGCTCTCTCTGACAAATAAAATAACAAAACAAAACAAAACCCACAACACTCAGCATGTCATCTGACATACAGCAGGCTCTCAAAAAGAGTTTGCTTCCTTGCTCCCTATTATTTGGGGTGGTAATAATGGGACTTAGAATTTTTTTTTTTAAAGAATTTATTTATTTATTTGACAGCGAGAGAGGGAACACAAGCAAGGGGAGTGTGAGAGGGAGAAGCAGGCTTCCCGCTGAGCAGGGAGCCTGATGCAGGGCTTGATGTGGGACTCGATCCCAGAACCCTGTGATCATGACCTGAGCCAAAGGCCGACGTTTAATGGCTGAGCCACCCAGGCGCCCCTCCTTTTTTTTTTTAAAAGATTTTATTTTATTTTTAAAGATTTATTTATTTGAAAGAGAGATAATGAGAGAGATAGAGAGCACATGAGAGTGAGGAGGGTCAGAGGGAGAAGCAGACTCCCTGCTGAAAAGGGAGCCCGATGCGGGACTCGATCCCGGGACTCCAGGATCATGACCTGAGCCGAAGGCAGTTGCTTAACCAAGTGAGCCACCCAGGTGCCCTAAAGATTTTATTTATTTGAGAGAGAGAGAGAAAGAGAGAGAAAGCAGGGGGAGTGGCAGGCAGAGGGAGGGGGAGAAGCAGACTCCCTGTGGAGCAGGGAACTTGACACGGGGCTGGAGCCCAGGACCCTGGGATCATGACCTGAGCTGAAGGCAGACGCTTAACCGACTGAGATACCCAGGCACCCCAGAAATTTCTTGAAAATAAAGCATGTTTTTCTTTTTTATAAAGCCACAAAGTCATAAAGGATAGACCTAGCTAGGGCATGACTCTGCTCTGTGCTTTACCTTTGGCATAAGAAGAGTGAATGCTAACTCCAGAGAAAATTGTTCTCTCCACTGAGTGAAGCAATGATGTTAATGTGTTGTCAGTATACACAAGACTTGCAATTACAGTTTATCTTCCAACTTCTGTAGCTAAATGAAGCTAATATTAAAACCACAGCATAGAATATTGCCTAAACAAAGGCTTAATTTTTTAAAAAAGGGACTACTTTTTCATATTAATCTTAAAATCCTTAAACCCAAGCATATTATTTGAATATTTGTTATAAAAAATAAGGTAATTACATAAAAGGTAATAAAAACTACCTTAAAGGGAAAATTTATAATTTAATAGGAGCCAACCTGATTACCTGCTGATATAAGTAAGGGAAGAAGCTGCTGGTTCAGTAGAAAAAAACACTAGGTTGGGAGTCAGTTTCAATGAACTATGTTCTAAAGGAGTGCTGTCTAATAGTACTTTTGGTGATTTTGGAAATGTTCCTTATTGGCAATGTCCAAAACAGTAGTCACTTGCCACCTGTGGCTATCAAGCACTTGAAATGTGGCTAGTGTGAACTGAATATTTAATTTTAATTAACTTAAATTTAAATATCTACATGTGGCTATTGGCTATTATTTTGGACAGTACAGTTCCACAGATTTCATAGGTATTTCTTGAAAGAAAAAAATATGATTAAATAAGTTAGGGAAATGCTGCATCCTAAAACTCCTTATTGGAGATTCATAAGGCACACAAGCATATTAGAGGCTAGAAGAAGTTCTGCAATAAAGAAAGGTAACTTTTCTTGGTCTTATTTTTTTCCCAAACTCATTTCACCATGAGACACTTTTTTTTTTTTTTAACAGAATTCTATTGACACCTTCTTGTCTGTGCAGTGAAGTTTGGAATATGCTTGCTGAGTTATTTAATAAATGGCATTGAGACAAACTGTTAAACATTTGATAAAAAAAGAAGTTAGATCTCTTAACTCATACCTTATATCAAATTATATTTTAGGTGGAGTAAAATTTAAATGTTAAGAAAGGAAACAAAAATATTCGAAGAAAATGGAGCTAATATACTTATGTGACTGGCCAATAAACACATGTAAAGAAACTCAACACCTCACTAGTAATCAAAACAAATCAAGTTGAAGCAAGATTTCATTTTTTACCTATCAAATAAGCAAAGATGACAAAAACCGATAATAACTAGCATTGCTGAGAGACCATGGAAAAACAGGCATTCTCATTGTTTATAGGAATATAAACAAACGCAAGCTTTTTGAAGGGTATTCTGCCATTATATTTTAATTCTTAAGAAATGTCTGCACGTAGGTATTAAACTTTCAGAAATTTATTTTAAGGGAAACATTAAGGATGTGTGCAAAAATTTAACAAGAATGTTCATCACAGCTATGTTCATAAAAGAAAAACTGAAAGAATCGGAAAGTTCATAAGAGAACTAGTAAATTTAAATAACAGGCTTTCATACAATGAAATGTTTTCAGCCATTAAAAAATAAAGTTGTAGATACAAATTTATTGACATAGACATTCATGATATGCTATGAAAAGAAAGTTTATATAAAAATTTGTACAAGAAAAATAGACACAAAAATAATCAAGAATGATAGCCAAAGTTTAAATATCATTTTAAAAAGAGAATTATTAGTACTTCTTAACTTTTTTCCTTCTACCTTTTGATACTGTCTGCTTTTTTCACCCTTTTTACAATGAGCACATACCCAGTAAATACAGCTATTTCCATTAAGGAAAAAAAAGATATACCACCTCCCACTTTTACACTGACCTAAAATATGTCTGTTTCTTCAATTCACTGGTCTCACTTCTGTGCTCTGGAAAAAAACAGAGACAGTCTAATCTCTCTTCTATAACCCTTCAAACACAAAGATGTAAAATTAATCTTTTTACTAAAATTAGATTATGTCCAACTTCTAATGTATGATTCCATTTGTGATTTCACAAAAAGAATAAAATCCAAGACCAAATGTGCTTTTCATGGCAGCATAAGCAGAAATATTTTCAGGAAGGAAGTTCAAACTTTTTTTTTTTTGGTTTCAATTTCCCCCTATTAAACATTTCCTTTTAATGCTAGCTTAAATCATCCAAAGATTTGTATAAAGTGGAATATAAAAATTATCATCAAGATTTATACATCCCTCTTGAGGGCAGAGATTATTAGATTTTACTCATCCCTGTTTTCTTTAGTGCTTGACAAACTGGAGAAATTTTAATAAATGTTTTTCCTGAACAAAATACAGAAGTAAAATACATTTTGAAAAACTCTTAAAAACACAAAATTGTTATAAACATAGGAAGATCTCTCAACTTCATAGATTATTTATAAATTTGAACAATAGTCCTCTGACA
The DNA here is from genome assembly GCF_003265705.2 of Callorhinus ursinus. Classification (NCBI taxonomy): domain Eukaryota; kingdom Metazoa; phylum Chordata; class Mammalia; order Carnivora; family Otariidae; genus Callorhinus; species Callorhinus ursinus. Next base: position 36,360,637 of record NW_027397087.1, on the reverse strand, counting down.
TCAATATTTTACAAGTAGCGGAATTCAGCTCTCAAAGTAGAAAAAGTACTTGGTATGATGATGATGCCTGTTACTACCATAAATTCCATTTGGTCCTGCGTTGGGCCAGGGAGATAAAACAGGTGGCTTTTTAGGATTTCTTCTAGAGTCAAGGTTCTCTATTTACTGCTCTGTTATTAGGTATGACTATCAAGGGCTAAGGTGTCATTGACCATGAAAAGAATTTTATTCTTGGGGCGCCTGGGTGGCTCAGTCGTTAAGCGTCTACCTTCGGCTCAGGTCATGATCCCGGGGTCCTGGGATCGAGCCCCGCATCGGGCTCCCTGCTCTGAGGGAAGCCTGCTTCTCCCTCTCCCAGTCCCCCTACTTGTGTTCACTCTTTCGCTCTCTCTCTGTCAAATGAATAAGTAAAATTTTATTCTTAGTCTATCATTTCTAACTCAAAGTTTCCATTTATAATTGTACCACACTTTTTTTTTCCTTCATATATACCTGATGTAAACACCAGCCTTTTCTTAAACTGTGCTTTGCTGAGAATTTTCTGAGAAATGACTTTATACAATTGCAAAATTTAAAATACCTGGGGTTGTTAAGACAGTGTGTGGGGAGGCCAATAGGTTCAATGACAGGTCTGAGTAAGATAATATTTTAAAAGGAGGGGGCAGATTTTTATCATATGCATTATCAAATTAAAGCTAATAAGGTGTGATCAAGCTAAAGTTATAATCTGCCTGATTTCATAAATAACCACTGTATTCAGCACACAGTAGCTGTATGCAAACATAGTTTGAAAGAGTATGAAAAATCCATCATCTTTTAATCTTATTTGTCCTGTAGATTTCAAAGCCTGGTATATAATTTTTTCATAAATAGTTAGGAGGTAAACTGTTACTACAAACTCCTAACTACTGGGTTTCAAAAACATGGTTGACACATAGTAGGGGTTCAATAAATATTTAATGAATGAATGAATGAATTTATGTTTTACTGTATTGTGCTCATAGGAAAACGAGATCTGAAGTGGCCCAATTACACATAAGGAATTTTCTGTTGTAGCAATTTGTCTTTAAATGTTAATTAACACAAATATTTGTGAGTTATCTGACCAAGCTTGAATTATATATTATTAAGCAGGGCTAAACATTTCTAGTAACTATTTATTTTAGCTGCTAATATAAACTGCCAAGTTGCTACAACAAATAGTAGTGAGAATATTAGAGCCAACTAAGGCCCCAAATCCCCAAGCTATTGTTTTGAAGGAATTGAACCTACCACAGTACTCGGACAGAGTATTTATTCATTGGCCACAGGGAAGGAAGGCCACAAGGTTTTTTTTTTTTTTTTTTAAGATTTTGTTTATTTGAGAGAGACAGAGATAGTGACAGAGATAGTGAGAGAGAGCACAAGCGGGGAGGAGAGGGAGAAGCAGGCTCCCCGCTGAGTAGGGAGCCCAATGTGGGGCTTGATCCCAGGACCCTGGGATCATGACCTGAGCCGAAGGCAGATGCTTAACCGACTGAGCCAGCCAGGCGCCCCAGAAGGCCTCAAGTTTTTAAACCTATAATTTAGATGCTCAAAAATAATAATTGTAATTGGGACAATTTCTTTTTTTTCAGTTTCAGGACTGTGTTCTAGTGCTTTTCTAACAGATGAAGGTGTGGAAGGGATAGCCATTTAATTGGAAGCCAGAGAAAGGAAATTTCAGAGATCTTTTTTAAGTAATATTCTTAAAAAGCTTCATAAGTTTCAAGTATTCTTGCTGCAGACAGACCTGTTTCCCCATTCCCCTAAAAAGTAGATAGATGAACCCCAACCTCTATATAAACTTGATTCTTAGTCTGTATTGAACCATAGCACTACCCAAATGGTCTCCAATAGTTAGATGGACAAAATCAATATAGGCTAGTCATGCTGAAGAAGGTAGTCTCTCAGAAAGTTAACTTGACATTACTTATTTGGATTAGTAATACTTGGACCCCATAATTAACGTTTTGAATATGTTTAAAGCATACAAGTTGGGCACTGGCTGGAATTTGGGCAGTAAGTTTTGCATAGTTTGGTATTGATCAGTTTCTAAACGGATGGGTTATCTGGGCTTGGAGGATTTCTTTTTTGTTTGCTAATGCATTTTACTCATCCAAGAGGTTTAAGGAATTGACAAAGAGACAGCAATCTTGACCTTAAAAAGTCAGAAATATAGGACTTACAGGTAGATGGAATTTAACCAAGAAAGGCTTTAGCAACACCTGAGAACCTCTATCTATGGTAAAGCCATTGCCCATGTAAAATGTTAATTGACCTCCACACTAGTGTGTACATCTCTATTGAAAGGTATGTGATTTAGACCAATTTATGTTTCTTTAGTCAGTCACACTGGGGAAACAGTAACTTAGCAGACCCTTTAGAGATCACTTTATAGCAAAATTTAGTTAAAAAAATTTTAATTATTTACTGGTCCAGAGTCTTCATTCCTATCTTCTCTTTTGACAATCCAATCTACACACTACTAGTAGATTAACTTTTCAAACGAACTCTAATTACATTATTCTACTCCAAAAATTTTAACATCTTCATTATCTACCAAATTAAGTATAAATTATACCCTGGCATTCAGTGATTTCCACAAAAAGAGCCCCAACATACCTTTCCCAATTTATTTCCTAGTACTGCTCCTGCATATATAGCCACAAGCTCAATACTCCTGTAGGCCCAAATTATTAGGCAACAATGGATTAGTACTGGTTGCTGCCCTTAGGTACAAAAGGAGAAGAAATAGCCAGTTCCCTACTCCCACAGAGAGGCTGGGAAGTGAACACTAGGCAGTACCTTCTGAAACACAGATCTGATCTGTCATGCTCTTGCTTAAAACCATTATAGTCAGCTTTTTATAAATCTACAGTCCATGGGCCAGGATGTAGTTAGAATTAAAGGCTCCATGAACTTGGACTGGGAAAAAATTGCATCTTGATTTTTGATATCTAACTGAAATTTAGCATTTTCTTTAATAAGTATAGGCAATGATCCATAGTAGTATTAGCAGTCCCTATATCTTTGTCACCAATAGAAATATATTTTCATATCACACTGAAGTTGTACAGGTATCTCAAAATATAATTTCTACTCATCACTATTTTGAAATTATTAGCTGCCAGGTGTTATTTAATGCATAAAGAAGCACATACATAACTACATCAGACACCTGTTTTTTAATATTTTTAAAACTTTCAATAAAATTGATTTTGTTTCTATGTATTTTATTTTCACATTTAAAAACATTCTGAGATAGGGCCCACAGGACAGGCTGCCAAAGAAGTCCATGGTGTAAAAAAAGGTTATTTTATTTTTATCTTTGTTTTTTTATACCTATTAATTGCTTATAGTAGCTCATCTAAACACTTTAGCATGGAATTCAAGGCTCCTCACAATCTCTCCACACCCACTTTATCATCTTTATCTCTGCCCCACCCCTACTCTCCATATTAAGCCCTAGTCATACTAGACAACAGTAACTCACTCTTTTCTGGAGGCTGATAGACAAGTTTTTGGATCAGCCCTAGTTAATAGACAGTAGCCATGCACTGCCTTTGGCTTTGCCTTATAGAGACCTCTCTGCCTGCCAAGTGAATTGTTCTTTTAAAAGGTTTGTTTTCCCTAATAGTATGAGATCTTAATAGGGCCATATCTTAACTGTCTTTATATCTCTTTCCTAACTTAAATGATTGCTGAATAACAGAAGACAGATTCTAAATTGGCAAGGCACTGTATGCAGTAATCTCTAGGGGAGTAAAGTTAGTCCTTGAATCTCAAATTGACTTAGCTCTTTTTGGGGACAGAAATGAAGATGCCCTTGACTGAGCCCTAAGGTTGGATCCCCAGCTGATAGATGCTGGATGGTAGGGAAAGGAAAGAGCCCTGAGATGGACTTAAGATTGAAGGATGGAACTGTGCTGAAGGAAAGGCAGAAGAAATGACACCTTTCCCATTGCCCAGAGTAGTTATCCCAAACTTCCATCACTCTGCTCCAGCTTCTCATTCCATCCCCAAATCTCTCATCAAGTGACTTCCATCTTAATGTTAAAGAGCCAACGCCATCAACTTCCTGCCCTTCCTTACTTCCGATCCTTTCCTTTCCTCAACCCTCACAGCACCTCAGGATCTTTAAAAAATACTGATGCCTGGGCCCTTAACCCCAGTTTGTTTAATTGGAACAGCATTGGTTTTATTAAAAAACAACAAAAAACAACTTGTCAGGTTATTCTAACGTGCACACAAGGTTGAGTTCCACTAGTGCTCTAGATGCTATAAATTAGCCACCTTCATCCATGAATTGTCCACTCCTGGGTTCCATGGTACACTTTTATGCCTAAGTCTCCTCCCATCTTTAAAGGAAACATTCTTTCGGCCCACATTCTCGCCCCTCATCTCTCTCACCCTTTACAACGATGCTTCTTTAAAGGGTAATCTACACCTATGGCCTCTACCAACTCTATTCCTCTAACTTTTTACTCTTACAGTCAATACTGTCATGTACTTTTGCACCCGTCATTCTCTATGCTTCTATCTCCTATTTCTCGACCAGCTACTGCTCACTAGCCTTTTAACACAAGTTAGGAGTGACTCAAAGGTCACCTTGGAAAGGGTTTCCCCCAGTCCTTCCACACAATCAGGGGCCCCTCTTCTGCTATGCTCACAGGGTCCTGTGCTTTTTTTCTGTCATACTTTTATTACTACTGCGGATTCTCTCAACGTCTCCCACATAACACCGCACTTCAGAAAGCTGAAATTGTTTCATTTGCTTCTGACTTTCTAGAGTCTAAAGCACGAGAAAGCACTCTGTGAAAAGTCTGAGGAATGAATGGAAAATCAGACTAGGAAACGGCGGTCGGGGGCGGGGAAATGCGGCGGGAGAGGGCGTGTGTGTGGGAAGGGGCGGGGGCTAAGAGAGGCGGCGCTGAGAACCCTGCACCAGAACTGGGGAAGGGGCAAGGATATGCTGAGTCTGCGAGGGCTGAAAAGCGGCTCCCTGACGGGACAAACCGCCCGACCAACCGAAGTGGGGAGGCGGCTTCTTACCTGCCTCGGGCCTCACCACCCCAACCAGCCTTCAGGCACCTCTGTATTGGCCGGAAAGCGAGAGCTACAGTCGCAAACCCCGAGTTTTCTACCCCAACCTTGCGACATTCCTCTCCTAGTGGAGTGAGAATCTGAGGCACGGTTCCGAGCTCTGCCGTAAGGTGAGGAAGAAAAGTTTGGGCGGGGCCGCCCGGGGCGGGCGAATGGGGCGTGCCCGCGCAAGCGCCTGAGGTACTCTCTGGCGGCATCACGTGCGGGGGCCGGGCCGGCAGGCTGGCCGGCTCCCGCAGGCGGTAGGGGGCGTGGGAGGTAAGTGCGCGCGCGCCTGCTCGTCTGCAGCCGGGGAGTCGCGCGGGGCGGGGCCGCGTGCGCGGGGTCGGGGGCGCGCGGGCCTGAGCGGACGAGGGACGCGGCGGCGGTTGGCTGTGGCTGCTGAGAGTACCGCAAGGACTGTGAGAGGCGGCGGCGGAGGCACCCGCGGCCCCGGCAGAGACAGCGACAGCGGCTGAGGCGGCGGTCCGACGCGTGCTCTCTGGGCGGGGTGCGGCGGGGGATGTGCCTGCCCGGGCCGGGCGGAGTCTCTCTGACAGGGCGGGGGATGCGCGGCGGCCGCTCTCCCGGACCCTGAGGCTGCTGGGCCCACCCTCCCGGAACCGTCCGACCCTCGGTGGCCTCAGCCTCTGCTGTCTTCGGCGGCCTGACTCTGGAGCTGCGGGTAGGAGGTGGCTTCTGGCGAAGAGGAGGGGGCTGTGGTGGCCACCGCGGCGGAGCCCGAGGTAAGACCCGCCCAAGCCGCCCCGCGGCCCTGCTGCCCGGCCCGGCCCACGTCTCCGTCTCGCTCTTTGGCTCCTGCGGGGCCCCTCCGCCCCGCCCCAACGGAGACGCCCCGCGAGCGGGTCTGCCCGGGTGCCTCCCGGACACGCGATCACTGCGCGGGGTCCCTGGTAGACCCCACCCATCGTATCTTCCATTGGCCAGATACCGTTCCGGCCCGCCAGACCCCCGGCGGTTCTGTCACGGGCCCCCACTCCAGCACAGCCCATTAGAAACCCCCTCGGACTCTCTTAGGACTCTTAATGGAGCCTCCAGACTCCGTTACGGCCTCCCGTAAGCTGACCTGATCACAATTCCCCCGAGACCCAGCCACGGCCGCCCCCTAACCCATAGCGACCCCCAGCTCCACGGCAGATCCATCGCAGCCCACCCCCTCTCTGCTGACCCCTTCCCTCCCAGCTCGCTCCCGGTCAGCCCTACCCACCACCTCGGCTTTGGGGTAGTCTGTTTGGTGATGCTTTCACCTCCCAGGAGATGTGGTCAGCACCTCTGTAGACACCATCAGACAGCAGCCTCTCCCCCAGCCTTTCTCTCGGGCAGACCTTGTTATCTTTCTCTTTTCTTTGGTTGAAAGGGTTTGCTATTAGATCCTGAAGGGATGTTTGCTTAACTTAGTGCTCCCCCACCCCCCCGTGGGGCTTAAGGGGACCAACTGACACCGTGTTTGGAGGGTTTAATCTGGTGGCTGAGGAGGGAGGGACAGGGAGGAGTGTGGAAGCCCAGAGCAGAGGGTGTGTGTGCTAATAGAAGGTCACACAGCCTGCTTCTCATCTTGTCTCTTCTGTAGAACGTGTGACATTTAGGGACCTCTTAGGATTAAATCACATTACACTAAGGGATGTGACAGTGTCTCCACGTAATATCATTTGTTTCACCTTCCTGTAGATTTTTACGCATTTTTTTTGTTTTTGAATGATACCGGGGGATTGTTTTTTTAATGTGTTGTTTTGAATTTGCTGGAAAAATACGTTTTGTAGCTTTCCTTAACCCCTGAAGATTTTAATGTCAATTTAATAATAAATTTCTGCTCCCTGATGCTGCTATCTTGCTTTTCTAAGGAGCAAGTACAGTTATCATGCAGTGTTGATTAATGTCATTACCAACAGCCTTCTCAGCAGTAGTGATAATAGTGAATAAAATTTTGTGGAAGTTGAACTTCTGAGTTGTCAAGAAAAAAATGCAATGTTACACTAAATGATCAGTATCTAATTTTAACCTTGGTATAGGGATGTAGTGAGGTTTTTGTAGTTAGTACTTTTAAAATTTTTATTTTGTGTGTGTGAAGCTGAGGAGGGAGAACATCATATTAAAATTATAGGTAATAACTCGACATAGTATAAAAGTCAAGAGATTCAAAAGAGTATGCAGTAAAAAGTTTTTCTTCCCCCTATATCCTCCAACCACCCGTTTTCACTCTAGAGGCAACCTCTATTTCCATCTTTATGTGGGTCCTTCCTGTGATATTTCTAGCATGTACAAACCTATACATTCTCAAATTTATATTCTTAAATATATTTATATTCTTAAAAATCACTACAAATACTTTACACTCTATAGCTTCCTATACACTCTAGAGCTTTCCCCTCTCCTCTACCCCCTACTTAATAACAGATCTAGAAATCATACAACAACAATGCATATGGAAATGCCTCATTTATGGGCTGGACAGTATTGTTATGATCTTGAGATTATTTTTAGTCTTTGCTTTTACAGACAATGCTACATGCTTTTCTTTGAAATGTATTAGCTGTTATATGTATGTCCTAAGTAATTATCAGGATTTCAAATTTCCTGGTGACTCTTTTGTATTGAATTTACAAAAAAGGATATAACTCAAGTTCTCATTGAGCTTCTGAGCTTCCATGGAGTGACTGGCTTTGATGCTGATTATAATATTTATCAAAGAAGTTATTGAAGGATATAAAGTAGGGTACTGAAATGATCAGATTGGCATTTTTAAAAGGTCACTGTGGCTGCAGTGAGTAGAATGGATTAAAGAGTAGTCTAAGACTAAAGGCAGGAATATCAGGCAAATGATGATAGTGGGTCTGGATTTGGGTATTGAGAGTAGACAGGACTTGGTGATTTCATTGGATTTGGGATTAAAGAGAAGGTTCATAGAAGATTTAGGTTTCTAGCTTGTACCTTTTACTGAAGTGGGAATCGATATGAGAGAGGAATGGGATTTTTATTTTTATTTTTGTCAAGAAAGAAGAATTTAATTTGTGACAAGTTGGATTTGGGTGATTATACTTCTGTCAGATCTTGATGGCCAAGAGGCAGCTGGATTTGTGCCTTAAGTTCATTATCAACTTCTGGGATGGTAGTAATAGATTTTGGGGGAAAAATGTATAAATGAGAGGAGAAAAGATTTTAAGACAGAAATCCAACATTTACAGTGTAGGTAGAGTTGAATGTCTAAAGCTAGTAAATTAAGTGATTAAATTCTTTTCCTTTTTTTAAAGATTTTATTTATTTATTTGACAGAGACAGACACAGTGGGAGAGGGAACACAAGCAGGGGAAGTGGGAGAGGGAGAAGCAGGCTTCCCGCAGAGCAGGGAGACTGATGCGGGGCTCGATCCCAGGATCCTGGGATCATGACCTGAGCCGAAGGCACACGCTTAACGACTGAGCCACCTAGGCTCCCCTAAGTGATTAAATTCTTTTTTTTTTTTAAAGATTTTATTTATTTATTTGAGAGAGAGAATGAGATAGAAAGAGAGCATGAGACGGGGGAGGGTCACAGGGAGAAGCAGACTCCCTGCTGAGCAGGGAGTCTGATGTGGGACTCGATCCTGGGACTCCAGGATCATGACCTGAGCCGAAGGCAGTTGCTAAACCAACTGAGCCACCCAGGCGCTCAGTGATTAAATTCTTTAAAAAATCTTATTGTAGTATCAATAGTGAGGTTCACTGTCTAACATGTGATTAAGTTTTTTTCCTGTAGTTAACATTAGTGGTAGATAGTTTATGAGGGAAATGGAATAAACTTAGTTTTTTTTTTTTTTTTTAAGTAAAACCTCAGTAGAAATTAGTACTGTAAGTCCATCTTTTCTAATCATTTGGATTTTGCTATTTTAGAAGTTTTTTCAGTCTTCATTTGTGGAGAAGTGCAGGATGTTTGAAAATATGGTTGCCAAAAATATTAAGTTTCTTAGTTTGCATCATTTTTTAAATTATATTAACTTAGTTTTAAATATAAGTCAAAGGATTTTGGGTCATGTTTTAAAATCTAACATCAACTTTATGTATTCCTAAGTCTAGAGCTGCTGTATAGATCTCTTTCAACTCTAGACCCCTGTGAATCACTGCTAATGGACTTCTGCATTTGGATTCACATTTCACAAACATTTCAGCCTTGTACAAAATAAAACTTTCTCTGCTTCTCTTCCTTCCAAAAAGGAGGGGGTAGAAGGAGGCAAACTGCAACAAATTTTGTTTTTGATTTCCTATCTTGATGAATTGTACTACTGTCCGCTCCAGAAGTCTTCAGGAACCTGTGAATCATCCTCCACTCTGTACCTTACTACCAATATCATTAAGTCCTGCACATTTTCCCTTATGCTATTTCAGATAATTTCTTATTGCTATTTTTGTTGTTTCTACTTTATTTTTTTATCTTATTTTTTTCTAATTTATTTTTTAAAAGATCTTATTTGAGAGAAAGCAAGTGAGAGAGAGAGTGCAAAAGAGGGGGGAGGGTCAGGAAGAGAAGCAGATACCCCGCTGAGTGGAGAGCGCTAAGTGGGGCTCTATCCCAGGACTTTGGGATCATGACCTGAGCTGAAGGCAGACACTTAATGGATTGAGCCACTCAGGTGCCCTGTTTCTACTTTATTTTAACCCCAGATGTCTGTTGTCCTTCTCTAATGGCTTTTTTTTTTAAGATTTTATTTATTTATTTGACGGGGGGAGAGAAATGGGGGGGGTGGGAACACAAGCAGCGGGGCAGGAGAGGGAGAAACAGACTTCCCGCTGAGCAGGGAGCCAGATGCGGGGCTCGATCGCAGGACCCAGGGATCATGACCTGAGCCGAAGGCAGACGCTTAATGACCGAGCCACCCAGGTGCCCCTCCTCTAATGCTTTCTAAGTGGTCTTGTTGCTCTCTCTTTTCTGCCTCTTGTTTTGCCCTACCCTCCAGTTCATTCTCTGCACTGCTGCCAGAGTAGGTGTTCTAAAATGCTCTTTTTGTTAGGCTGTTTCATTTGCAGAAGAGACTCAAGTTACAGTAAGTAGTAGAGTGCTTTTTGAAGGGAAACATGCACAAGGGAACCTAGGAAAAGTTAAACAACTTGGTCTCAAGAAGAACAGAAGTTTAATAAATAAAACTAGAAGCAGGAAAAGACAGATTTCAATCTAGTGCTCTACGGTTAATTTGTCTTAGCTACTCTTACTATTTCTCTTTGGCTTACTTTTTCTCCCTACTCCAGTTTTTCCTCCTCTGTCTCCCAGCTTCCATTTATTCCTAACTTCTGCCTCCTTACAACTGCTGTCACTCCTGTGCCAACATTTGCCTCCTGGTTGCTCTCGTTTTAACTTGAGCCCCTGTTTACTAACTTCTTCCTTCTCCCAGGGATTTTCTGGTTTGAATTCCTAAGAAACAATCTCTTTGGCTCAGCTCTTTTTCTCATGGACTGCTAGCAAGTCTGTATACTTGGGTCATGTGATCACTCCTGGCCATTTAGTGTTGGCCGTGTGTTTATTTGTGCTTGTGGGTGTGGGGCAGGATCATAAGGGTGAAAAGCATAGGGGCAGTGTGCAGGTTAATTTCTCACAAAATGGGATTGCAAGCATGGAACATACTGTTATTGACATTTGTAGTACAGATACAAATCTGATCATGTCCTTTCCTTTTGAAAGATCTTTAGTGTTTTCTTTTATTTTAAAGATTTATTTATTTGACAGAGAGAGACAGAGAGCGAGAGAGGGAACACAAGCGGGGGGAGTGGGAGAGGGAGAAGCAGGCTTCGCACCAAGCAGGGAGCCCGATGCGGGGTTTGATCCCAGGACCCTGGGATTGTGACCTGAGCCGAAGGCAGACGCTTAACGACTGAGCCACCTGGGCGCCCCAGATCTTTAGTGTTTTCTCATTGCTTTCAGGATAAAGCTTAACTGTAGCATGTCATGTATGTGAGATTCTTCATGACCCGTTATTTCTCTAGGCTTTCCTTCCTTGCTCTCTTCCTTAAATTCTTTGATCCACCCTTATTGAACTGAGGTTTCTGCTCAGATAAAGTACTTTTTCTCTTGTCTTTGCATCTCTGTTCCTTTCCTGTCTCTCCCTTCTCCCATTCAGGACTCAGTTCAATCTTCAGGAAGCTTTTTTTTTTTTTTTTTTTTTTTTACCTACTCTAGGTTGAGTTAGATGCCACTCCTGTGTGCTCCTACATAGTGCTTGCTTTTGTTATAGCTCCCTAATGAAATTCCTAATTACTTGTCTATTTTCTTCACTGGGCTTTAATTTCTTTGATATCCCTATGATATAGGAAGAAAGGTTTTTAGATTGGGGATTTAAAATTTATGCATAAGCTTTTTATAAATTATAAAGTATACAAAAAAGTACACAGATCCTCAGTGAATTTTCACCAAGTAAGCACACCCATATTAAGATGCAGAATATTACAACTCCATAAGCCACCTCGTGCCCTCTTCTAGTCACTAATCCAGTTCAAAGAGGATTTAATTTTAAAATGGGAAAAAGTCTTTAACGTACAGATTTTTTTACATATTTTGTGTGTATCTTTAAACATAAAAGAGACAAAGATATTGGGATTTTGATCCTATAGAAAGAATAAACATAAGTTATGTTGTAGAAGTGCAATTTTTGCATACCTATATACAACAGACAAATTTAAAATCTCATTGTACTAATATTCTCATATTCAGTTGTGGGATGTTTGATTTAGGTAGATTTTCTCGTTTATAAGTTTACTATTTTAGAGTGGCAAAAAAGAATATCATAGATCAAAGAATATTTGTTGAAAATCGCCTATTAATTTTGAAAGGTGAACTTGCTGGAGATGTGTATAGTAAACATGTAAAGCTCTTTCCAAATGGTGTTTGGCCTCTGAGTTTTAATGTGAATTATGTTGCTAGCATATTTTGGCAGTGGGGTCATCCAACGGGCAACTGGAGTGTAATTTTACATGTACAGTGAGGAAAGTACTAGCTGTCCTATGTCATAGACAGCTGGCTTGCTAAGAATTGGTTCTTTTTTACAACCAGCAATAATTTTAGAGTGTATTTTTTCTTTTTCTCAGTTTTGATTTTTCTTTAACATTATGTAGCTCTTTGAATATGAAGGTATTTTTTTAAATGTACTCTTTCCTTAGATGGACTTTTCTGTCTAAATATTAAATCCATTAAGGCCAATTAAGTGGAAAGAATATGGACTTTCAAACCTGGGTTTCCAATGACCTCAGTTCAATTTCCAGCCTCATCACTTACAAGCTGTCATTTATAGGCAAGTCACTTAACATTTCTGAGCTTCAAGAATGTTCATTTCTCAAATTGGAAATATTTACCTGAGACAAGATTATCATTAAACACTTTGTGTAAAACAGTAGGCACGTAGTTGATATTCAACAAGTCCCCCACTCCCCCCTCAAATGTGTCTATTTCTTGTTATATTTAAATAGATCAGAAATTTAAAGAATTTCATTGGCATTTAGAATAAATGGCTAATCAAAGTTTGTTGCTAATAAAAGTAAATCTTAGAAAGATAGTTGGCTAGCTGTCTCGTGTGATCATACTTTTGCAGTAATTTCAAAGAAATGCTTTTCTTGATTTCTTACTAATAGTTTAATAGATGTGTTAGAATGTATTTTGATTCATTATGAGGTATCATAGTTCTATTTGCCAATGACAAACATTCCTTAAATCATTGACAGATTGTAGTACTATTGCTGTTTGTAGTGTGTAAGTATTTGTTTGAAATCTGTTTACTTACATTGATCAGATGATAGTGGGCTAAGTAATCCCTGGATTTTTTTCTTAACTGTAAGGGAGAAAGTTCTTCAGGTGACCATGTAGATAGTGTTTATAAACGACTTTTAGATCATATTTTTTCCTTACTTGCTTTTGCAACTCTATCTTCTTTTAGTTCTCTTCCTGCCTCTCCCCTCCTTTTTTTTTTTTGTAATAAAAAACTTAGAAAATATTGAAAAGTTGAACAGTCAGAACAAAGGTCATTGATATGTCTGCCACCTAGATTCAGGTTACCAATAGCCATCTATATATGCTTTATTGTTTTCTATATATATGTGCACTTGTATACTTTTACTGAACCTTTTGAAAGCTGTGAATATTGTGATGTTTACCTCAAAATACTTCAGTATGTATCTCCTAAGAAGATAGATATTCTTGGGGCACCTGGCTGGTTCAGTCAGAAGAGCTTGTGATTCTTGATCCTAGGGGTCATGAGCCCAATGTTGGGTATAGAGATTACTTAAATAAATAAAACTTAAAAAGAAAATAGGTATCTCCACAGTCACCATTGTGCCATTACCAACACCTAAGAAAAATAGCAGTAATTTCCTAATAGCATTTAATACTGTCTGTGTTTAAAATTTTCCATTTGTTCCATAAAATGATTTTTTTCAAACCAGAATTCAGTCAAGATTTTTGCATTGCAGTTGATTCTTTTTAGTCTCTTTTAATCTATAAAAGCTCCTTCCTCCACTCCTCTTTCTTATGATACTGACATTTCTTTGAGAAGATCAGGTCATTTCCTTATAGAGTGGCCTGTTTTCTAGAGTTATCTGATTGTTTCTTTGTGCTTTTGTTTTACCTGTTCTTTTGTTCACTGTATATCTTATAAACTGGAAGTTATATTTTAAAGGCTTGATTAGATGCATGTTAAAAAAGTTTTGGCGAGGGGCGCCTGGGTGGCTCAGATGGTTAAGCGTCTGCCTTCAGCTCAGGTCATGATCCCAGGGTCTTGGGATCAAGCCCCACATCAGGCTCCCTGCTGACCAGGGAGGCTGCTTCTCCCTCTCCCTCTGCCTCTCCCCCTGCTCATGCTCTCTCTCTCTCTCTCTATCTCTGTGTCTCAAATGAATAAATAAAATCTTTAAAAAAAATGTTTTGGCAAGAATACATCATAGGTGATGTTATATTTCATGTTACATATTATGAGAGGTACATACTATCACTATTAGTGATATAAGTTTTATGAAGTTTAAGGTTGGTGTTTGCTGTCTCTCCATTGTAGAAGTATATTTTTCCTGCTATGATCGTCAAGTAAAATAATCTGTGGGGGTGATACTTTGGTACCATATAAAATTCCATTCTTACGTATGCTTTACCTAATAATTTCAGCATCCTTTATTGAACCTTAGGCAAATCAGTTATTTAATTGAAGGTTGAAAATTGGTGATTTTTCTAATTCTGTAATTCTTTTACACTTATTAGCTATCATTCTTCAGTTAACAAGAGCTTTATAACCTTCCATCAGCTGGGAGTGAACTATATAGTTCTTCCTAAAGGGCAGAGTAAATAAATGCTTAATTCTTTCTCATCTAATTTTCAGAGTGAGCGGTTGGTCTAATGGTTATCTACAGTGGTGACAATGAATGGTTTTATGTTCTCTTGGATTTTTATGTGTTGTATTATAGTGAGTTACATTGTTTTTTTTGATGCTGAAATTGTCTCAGATAAGGACATTGGGAGCCCCTCCAAGCATACTCCTCAGTTCTTTTTTTTTTTTTTTTTTTGAAGATTTTACTTATTTATTTTAGAGAGAGAGAGTGCGCTTGTGCAAGAGAGCATGAGCAGGGGGAGGGGCAGAGGGAGAGGGAAAGAGAGAATCTCAAGCAGAATCCATGCTGAGCATGGAGCCTGACTCACTCTGGGCTTGATCTCACAACCCTGAGATCATGACCTGAGGTGAAATCAAGAGTCAGATGCTTAACCTACTGAGTCACCCAGGTGCCCCTCCTCAGTTCTTTTTGCATAAATGCATTATTAGTCTTTGAGTGAGTCCTTACTTTTGGGTATAAGATATCTTGGCTCACCATGGACTTTTCCTGTTTTAGACCTCAATCAGCAATTTCTCTAAGTGTATGTCATTGCTTCCAGGTCTTGTCTGGAGGGAGAAAAAAAGCATGAGGTCATATTGATAATTTTAATTCAGATTTAATATTGTGTGGTTTCTTTCTTCAGTCTTTTTTTTTTTAAAGATTTTTTTATTTATTTGTCAGAGAGAGCACAAGCAGGGGGAGCAGTAGGCAGAGGGAGAAGCAGGTTCCCTGCTGAGCAAGGAGCCTGGTGTGGGACTTGATCCCAGGACCTTGGGATCATGAGCTGAGCCGAAGGCAGACGTCAATTGACTGAGCCACCCAGGCGTCCCTTTTCAGTCTTTTTTTTTTTAAAGTTCAGTTTTAATCTCTTTTACATTGAAAATCCTAGTTTTTATTAACATTGATATATACTTAATATATATTTATTTAAAGTACACCTAAAGTAGTTTAAAATAAATAAATCTACTCAGTGGAGCTTAAGATTTCTTTGCATTTCATTTTGCCCTTAGAATGTATCTCACTAAGGATATACTTTTTGTTAGTACTATATTTAAAAGTTGCTTGAAATCATTATTTTCTCAGTGTGATTGTTACCAATTTAGTATGTATGTAGTTAGGTCCATTTGTTTTTCATTTTAGGGTTTGTTTCCCTTAGTTTTTTGGTTAATGTTACCCTTTGAATATATGAAAGATTTACATAGTTCAAAAGGAGACACCAGATGAAAAGGTATATATAGAAATCTCATTTTCTCTATCTCCCTCTTTCTCTTCTCTGTTTCCTCCTTGCTCTCCTATAAAGGTAACCATTTTTGTGAGTTTTTGATCAGTCATTCCAGTAAGATGTATGTGTGTATTCTCCCTTCATATGCCAAAGGTAGTGTGTACATGTGTATCTTTATATACTGTCCTGTACCTCTTTTTTTTTTTTTGTCCTCTTAATATATTCTGGAGAGCACTCCATATTAATACATTCAGATCTTTCTTATGGAGGCATAATATTCTGCTCTGCTGATATACCATAATTTTATGAATGAATCTGGATCTGATATTTGTGTTTAATCTTTTGGATTAATAAGTAATACATATGGAATAAATTAATTAAAAAGTAAAAGTTTCCTCCCCCAAGTAATTGAGAAGGGGTTGATTTCTTCCAGAGAGCCTATATTTTGAGGGGACTTTATTGTGTTTGTTAGTTTTATTTATTTATTTTTTTTGTTAAGAGAATTTCAGAAGTAGATGTATCTTGGGACATAGGTACACTTTCTTGCCCCTAAATATTAAGTAATTGGTGTCAGTGTTACTCTGCTTTAATTGTTGTATGAAACCTGGGTCAGACAATAGATGGTTTACTTGTTTTTTCTCCCTCTGCTTGTTGGCTTCTTGAAGCATTAGAACTAAAGATCTGATGTCGTGGGTGTTTTCATGTAAGGATAACTCAAGTTCTGTCCCCACTGTTTTTTTTCCCACACCTTCCCTCTCCCTAACTTTAGCTTTTCTTTTTCCTCTTTTCTGCCTTAAACCTCTCAGATTTTAGATTCCAAGCATTCAGTGACAGCTGCTGACAGTTTGATGTGTAGTAAGATGTATACAATGAGTATAAAGAGTAAGAGACTGGGAATATTAAAGGGAGAGGGAAGGGTACCTGTTAGGATAGAATTAATTGAAACTCTGGGGCTTGTGAATAGAAATTGGAAGTTAGGGAACCTAGCCATTCAGATTTAAATTGTCTTTTACTCCAGTGATTGAAAGTAATTTGTTTCATTTATCGGGTTTTTTTAATTGAAGTGTAGTTGACATACGGTGTTGTATTAGTTTCAGGTGTACAACATTGGGAATCCACAGTTCTTTCTATATGTGACCCATTAGGCAGTGTTCTTCATGGTAAGTGTATTTACCATCTGAATTTGTTTCATTTACTGAACAATATATTTGAGTATCTACCATAAGTAACTTTGGAGGATACAAAAATTATATAATTATAGTAGGTTTTTTTTAATGCACACTAGGTACCATACTTACGTAGGTTGCTTTATTGTATTAAATTACCATAGCAGTTGTATGCAGTTGTTACTTTTCCTCTTTATTCATATATACAGGAGAGTGAATAAAACTTGCAGTTTAAAGAAAATTGTGAAGTGAATTGTGTTGTTATCACTCAGGCCAACAAACCAGGATTGCCTCCCCCGTACGTCTCCCTTCCCTTGCCCTTGTTGATATACATCCCCCTTGTTGGAAGTAGTTAATACCCTAACTTTTTTTAAAAAAGATTTTATTTATTTTTTGGAGAGAGAGAGAGAACCAGAGAGAATGAGTGGGGGAGGGGCTGAGGGAGAGGGAGAAGCAGACTCCCTGCCTAGCAAGGAGTCTGATGCATGGCTGGATCCCCGGACCCCAGCATCATGACCTGAGCTGAAGGCAGACGCTTAACTGACTGAGCCACCCAGGTGCCCTTATACCCTAATTTTTTTTATTATCATTTTCTTGCTTTGCTTCATAATTTTGAATCTCAGGTTACCTTTTCATAAACAATATAGTTTAGTTTTCCTTGTTTTTGAACTTCATGTAGTATTTTATGTGATTTAAAAAATTGAGTTCAGGGGGGCCTGAGTGGCTCAGTTGGTTAAGCATCTGACTCTTGATTTCTGCTTAGGTAATGATCTCAGAGTCGTGAGATCGAGCCCTGTGTCGGGCTCTGTGCTGGCCATGGAGCCTGCTTAAGATTCTCTCTCTCCCTTTCCCTCTGCTCCCTACCCCTGCTCTCTCAGTAAATAAATAAAATAAAATAAAATAAAATAAAATAAAATAAAATAGAAAGTTTAGTTCAGCATTTGTGAAATTTGTTTTAGGTTGTTGTAATTAGCCATAGTTCATTAGATTTCACTGTGGTCAAGTATTTTGTTTTATGATTACACTACAATTTATTCATTCTAGTTTTAATGGACATTTAAGTTTATTTCATTTTCTTGCTGTTATACACACAATTTGGTGGTGAGTGCACTTCTACTGTTTCATGTTTGCAAGTGTGCAAGTGTTTCTTTAGAATAGAATTTGTAGCAATGGAATTGCCAGGTTGTGAGGTATGCACATACTCAACTTTGATAATGGTAAAGTGTTTTTCAGAATTATTATTTTAATTTATACTTCAACACAGTATTTGAGTTCCCATTGCTCTACATTCTTTTTATTTTATTTTATTTTATTTTTATTTTTAAGTAATCTCTGTACCCAGCATGGGGCTTGAATCTACAACCCCAAAATCAAGAGTTGCAGGCTCTACTGACTGAGCCAGCCAGGTGCCCTTCCATTGCTCTACATTCTTTTTTTTTTTTTTTTTTTAAGATTTTATTTATTTATTTGAGAGAGAGAGAGAGAGAAAGCATGAGAGGGGAGAGTGTCAGAGGGAGAAGCAGACTCCCCGCTGACTCGGGGAGCCTGATGCGGGACTCAGTCCTGGGACTCCAGGATCATGACCTGAGCTGAAGGCGGTCGCTTAACCAACTGAGCCACCCAGGTACCCATTGCTCTACATTCTTAATGCTTAGTATTGGGAGTCTGAAGGGTGTGATGGTATCTCATGATTTTAATTTGCATTTCCATGATTAATATAGTTGTACATCTTTCATAGTCATCTGAGTTTTCTTCATATGATGTGCCTATTCAGGTTGTTTGTCCAATTTTTTTCTTTTAGATGGTCTCTGCCTTTCTTACTGATTTTTAGGAATTCTGTATGTGTTTTGGATGCTGGCCCTTCAGTTATATTTGTTACAAGTATCTTACGTTTTTGGCTTGTTATTTTACTCTCTGTGGTGCCTGTTGATCCACAGAATTTCTCAGTTTTAATATAGTTGAATTTATCAACTTTGGCTAGTGCTTTTTGAACCCTTTTAAAGAAACCGTTTCCTAGGCTACATTACAGAAGATGTTCTAAGTTTTAACTTTTCAAAAATTTGCTCTTTACCTGGAATAGATTTTGTGTATAATGTGAGGTCTAGTTTCATTTATTCCCATCTGAAATGGGTACTTGATTGTCCTAGCATTGGTTTTGAAAAGTTTATCTTTTCTGCACTGATCTCAGTGCCACATCTGACATATATTAAGTATCTATCTTTGTGTAGGTGTGTTTCTGGACTTGGTCCTCTGCTGTATTGGTCTGTCTATTCCTGTATTTGTAACACACTCTTAACTACTTCTAGCTTTATAGGTTTTGATATCTGGTGAGGCAAGTCTTCCCACATTGTGCTTGTTCATCAGGAGAGTCTTGGCTGTTTTTGGCCCAGTGTACTTTCATACATATTTTAGAATCACTGTGTCAAATTCCACACACAGATACACACACTAAATAATCCAATGTAAAAACAACATTTGGGATTTTTATTGAAACTTAATTGATTCTATAGATTAATTTGGGGAGAACTGACATTTTTCCAACATTGAGTCTTATAGTCTATGAACATGGATATCTTTCCATTTCTGTAATGATTCATAATTAAGTCTCATTTTTTCAGTAGGTGCTTTGTCCATTATTTGTTAGATTCCTGAGCACTCATATTATCTGATGCAGTTTTAAGTAGTGATATCTTTAAAAGGTTATTTTCTAATTGTTGCTGGCATATAGAAATATGAAACTAAAATCGATTTATATCTGTTTCTTTTTTTTCTTTTTATTTCCTTGCCGTACCTTTCATCCCAGTGACTTATTCATTACATAACTAGAAGACTGTACCTCCCACTCTCCTTCACCCATTTTGTCCAACCCCCAAACCCCCTCTCTCTGGCAACCACCAGTTCTCTGTATTTATGGGTCTGTTTCTGCTTTTTTTTGTTTGTTCATTTTTTTGGATTCCACATATAAGTGATATCATATGATATTTGTCTTTCTCTTTCTGATTTATTCCACTTACATAATACTCTCTAAGCCCATCCATATTGTTGCAAATGGCAAGCTCTCATTCTTTTTTATGACTGAGTAATATTCCATCACACCCACACCCACACCCACACACACACACACACACACCCACACACCCACCCACCACATCTTCTTTGTTCATTCATCTATTGATGGACACGTAGGTTGTTTCCATATCCTGGCCACTTGTGAACAGTGTGCTGCACAAAACATAGGGGTGCATATATCTTTTCAGACTAGTGTTTTGTTTTCTTTCTTTCTGGTAAATACCCAGTAGCAGAATTATTGGATCATCTGGTATTTCTATTTTTAATTTTTTGAGGAACCTCCATACTGTTTTCCACAATGGCTGAACCAGTTTGCATTCCCACCAGCAGTGTACGAGGTTTCCTTTTTCTCTGCATCCTCTCCAACACTTATTTCTTGTCTTTTTGATTCTAGCCGTTCTGACAAGTGTAATGTGGTACCTCATTGTAGTTTTAATTTGCATTTCCCTGATGATTAGTGATTTGAGCACCTCTTCATGTGTCTGTTGGCCATCTGTATGTTGTCTTTGGAAAAATGTCTTCTTAGGTCCTTGTTAAATTATAAAATTAACAAGAGCTTATAGATTCTTTCAAATTTTCCATATACACAGTTATGTCATATGCAAATAAAAAGTTTTATTTCTTGTTTCTAATCCTTATGCCTTTTATTATTTTTTTTTGGCTTCCTATGCTGCTTAGGATCACCAGTATAATGTTGATAGAAGTATATGGGGGTCATCTTTATCTTGTTCCTGTTACCAAAGGGAAAATGTTTAGGCTTTCCCCATTAACTATGCTGTAGGTTTTTTTAGGTGGTACCTTTTATCAAATTAAGGACGTTTTCTTCAATTCCTAGTTTGTGAAGATTCCTTTTGAGACATGAATAAATTTTGAATTTTTAGGGATTTCTTAAAATATGGTTGATTATATTAATTGGCCATCTGATAGTAATATCGGATTTATCTTTGCTTGGGATATGCCTAACTTGGTTATAGTATGTTATACTTCTAATGCTGGTTTTTGTTTGCTAATATTTGTTCGGAACTTTTGCATACAAGTTCAGGGGTAAGGTTGGCTTATGATATCTCTTTCTAGTCTGATCCTTGCCAGAATTTTTGATTTGAGAGTTATGCCAGCTTCATAAAAAGAATTGGGAAGAATTTAAGATTGGATTATTTATTCCTTGGGAGAACTTATAAAGCAGTATGGCTCTGGACTTTTCTTTGTGGGAAGTTTTTTTTGTATTAGTCATTGTGTTTTGTTTTAATGGGACCACTTAAGTTTTCTGTATCTTCTTGAGTAAGTTTTGCTAAGTTATATGTATTTTTAGGATTTTTTTCAGTTTCATTTATATTAAAAAATCTTCTTACTGTTGTAATGTTTGTAGTTTTTGCCCCCTTCGTCATTCCTGATCCCTTTCTCTTTTTTTTCCTTATCATTCTTGCCAGAAGTTTGCCAGTTTATAATTTTTTCAGGGACCCAACTTCTGGCTTTGTTGGACCTTTCTCTCTCTCTCTCTTTCTTTTTTTTAAAGATTTTATTTATTTGAGAGAGCATGAGTGGGACGGGGTGGAGGGGCAGGGGCAGAGGGAGAGAGAGAAGTAGACCCACCTAAGCAGGGAGCCCAATGTGGCTCCATCCCAGTAGCCTGAGATCATGACCTGAGCCAAAGGTAGACACTTAACCAGCTTAGCCACCCGGGCGCCCCTGGACCTTTCTAATATATATTTTCTTTTATTTCTCATTTCTGTTATTTCCTTTTACTTGTCCTGGGTTTATTTTGCTCTTCTTTTCCTATCTTCTTGAATAGATGGTTCCCTAATTTTTGTTTTTTTCTGTTATACCTATTTAGAGTTATAAATTTCCTTGTCAGGTATTGCTTTAGCTGCATTTCACAAGTATTTTTGTTATAGTTCAAAATATTTTCTATTTACTTATTTGTCACATGGATTATTTAGGACTATGTTTTATTTATTTATTTTTTAAAGATTTTATTTGAGAGAGAGAGAATGAGAGAGAGAGCGTGAGAGGGGGGAGGATGAGAGGGAGAAGCAGACTCCCTGCTGAGCAGGGATCCCGATGCGGGACTTGATTCCGGGACTCCAGGATCATGACCTGAGCCGAAGGCGGTCAATTAACCAACTGAGCCACCCAGGTGCCCCTATTTTTATATTTTTAAAAGATTTTATTTATTTGAGAGAGAGAGTGTGCACAAGCAGGGGGAGAGGCAGAGAGAGTGGGAGAAGCAGACTCCCTGCTGAGTGGGGAGCCAGATGTGGGGCTTGATCTCAGGACCCTGGGATCATGATTTGAGCTGAAGACAGCCACATTAACCAGCTGAGCCCCCAGGCACCCTAGGACGGACTGTGTTTACAACTCAGAGGATTTCCTTATATGTTAGGTATCTATTGTGGCATAACAAATTAAGCCCAAAATATAGTGGCTTATTATCATTTACAGTTTTTGTGGGTCTGGAATTCAGGAGCAGTTCAGCTTGGCAGTTCTGCTTCAGTTCCTTTCCAGGTGGATTTTTCCATGGAGTTTTTTTTTTTTTTAAGATTTTATTTATTTAGTGAGAGAGAAAGCATGCATGCGAGCATGAGCAGGAGGAACAGCAGAGGGAGAGGGAGAAGCAGACCCCCTGCTGAGCAGGGAGCCTGATGTGGCACTCGATCCCAGGACCCCGAGATCATGACCTGAGCTGAAGGCAGATGCTTAACTGACTGAGCCACCCAGGCGTGCTCCATGGAGCTTTTAAAAGTGTTGTTCTGGTATGAACATTGGAATTCCTGAGGAAGAAAGTGCTAGGTAGAGGCCATGTTACTGTTTTTGAGCTAACCTCAGAAGTCATACAGCCTCACTTTACTGTATTTTGTTGGTGGAGACAGTTAAAAAGGTCCCTCCAAGTTCAGTGGGGGGAGAGAACGTAGGGAAGAGTGTGAGCATTGTAAAAGGTATGTGGGATGGGATGTATGTTGGCATTACAGATACCATTTGTTACTCCTAGTCATCATTACTGATTTTGTTTTTTTCAAAGAGCATGATGTTATGATTTCAGTACTTTTCCGAATCTCCAATTTACATATCTATTAATTTTTCTCTTTTTCTTAAATGTTTCTTCATCTTGTTTTCTTGTATTTTTCTTCTTTCATTATGGGTGATTTCTTCTTCACTGTTCCATTTTATTTTTAGTTTTAATTGGTGTGTTTTACAATTTTAGAAGTTGTTTCCCAAGTCTTTCAAGGCATTTTTTATGGTTCTTGTTCCATTCAAATATTTTCAGTCTTGTTTATTGCTTTAAACATTAGTAAGCAGCTATTCTATGTTTTGTGTGTGATCATTTACAATATCTGACATTTTTGTAGATGTTTCTAACCTTTGCTTGCTCTCATGCATGGTGTTTTGTTTTCTTTGTGCTTGGTCTAAATAATGCCTTTTCTTGGGACATTATTTGTGACATTTGCACAGTAAATGCCTGTAACCTGTTTTTTTTTTTTTTTGTAAAGATTTTATTTATTTATTTGAGACAGAGGGAGAGTGGGAGGGAGAAGCAGATTCCCCACTGAGTGGAGAGCCTGATGGTGGGACTCGATCCCAGGACCCTGAAATCATGACCTGAGCCAAAGGCAGACGCTTAACCGACTGAGCCGCCCAGGTGCCGGACCTGTTTTGTTTCGTGTTGTCATCTAGGTGATGTGAATTAGGGTCACAAATCTGTCTATGTAGGATAGTGGTAGCTTAGGTGGTGGTGTGTCTTGTGATTACAACTTAAGGCAGACTGCTCTGTGCCACCTGTTTTTGTAAGGTTGCAAGCTAAGAATGGTTTTTAGATTTTAAATGATTGGAAAAAATATTTTGTGACATGTGAAAATTATATGAAACTCAAATTTCACTGTCCATAAATAAAGTTTTATTGGAGCTCAGCATGCTCATTTGTTTCTTTATTGTCTGTGGCTGTTTCCAAGCTACAACAAAAGAGTTGAGTAGTTGCGGCAGAGATCTCTGGCCCCCAGAGCGTAAAGTACTTACATCTGTCCCTTTACTGAAGAAGTTATAGTTTCACAGGAACTCTCCTTTCCCCTTTTCCTTTACAGTTCACTGCCAAAGCAACTTTACTTACAGTTCTTAGGGGATGGATTAGAATGGAACAGCTTTTCTTTGGTTGATTTTATGGGTTCCAGTTGTATGGTATAGGGTCTCCTATCAGACTTACTACCTAGGGTGGGCCCTGGGCTTGGCTTCTATCTTTATGAGATTGTGATAATCAAAGCCCAAGTTTGGCTTTGGTTAGGGACTAACTTCGCTTCAGCATTCTGTTTTCCTCTGTGAATTCCTGCCCTTTCTTATGTTTTGGCTTTATGATTCCCTAGTATCTTATCAGCTTTTTGATAACTTTTAAGAATATATATATTTTTATTTTATTTAGTTTTTAAAATCTCTGTTTTGTTTCAAATAATTGGCCATATTATTAGAGATTGATATTGATACTATTTTTTAAATATGAAGCAATTAAGCCTCAGAGAGACTAGCTTGCCCCAAAGTTATATTACTAGTAAGTAGCAGACAGAGACTTTGACTTTAGAAAATTTATTCATGGGGCGCCTGGGTGCTCAGTTGTTTGGGCGACTGCCTTTGGCTCAGGTCATGATCCTGGAGTCCCAGGATCGAGTCCCGCATTGGGCTCCCTGCTCGGCGGGGAGTCTGCTTCTCCCTCTGACCCTCTTCTCTCTCGTGCTATCTCTCATTCTCTCTCTCTCAAATAAATAAATAAAATCTTTAAAAAAAAAGGAAATTTATTCATGATCTAGAGTGTGAGTACTTAACGATTGCACATTCTTTCCCATGTTCCCAACACAGACCCCCTCCCCTCCATTGTTCCCAGTATAAGTCCTAAGGATTTCAGCTGCCTGGGCCATGCAGGAGAAGTCTCAGTTACAGAGGACAAGAAAGGCATAAAATACTCAAAAGCTATTTGGTGGGAGAAACTGTAACACCATATATAGATACTAGAGAACTTAAAAATGTTGAAAAAGAAATGGAAAATTTTGTTGACTGTATAAAAGTTGATAAAATTGAGCATATTTGCCACGTTAACTTAAGTGAATCAAAGATGAAAGTAGACCTTTTAATTGTGCACCGACTTTGTGAGAATCATTGTTTTTTAATATTCAGTATCACATTTAACTTCATAGCAACTGTGAGGTCATGATGGTGATTACTTTTAACAAGTATGCAGACTTTTAGGGAAGATGGTTTATTATTTACCCAGGACTATACAGTTAATAAATGCTAAAAGTAGGATCTGAACCCCTGTGTGACTATAAAGCCCATATTTTCTCCATAAAATTATGTTGCAAAAAAGGAAAAAGTCTCCAAATAGTTAAGGGAGATTTTATGAAAATGTATGGTTAACATTTCTGTACTTGTATGAGAATCCCTTAGGCTTCCCTTTAGAGGTTAGTCTTATTTTAGACAATTCAGATAAGTATTTGGTTTCTAAGGTCACATGGATTAGAAGCAGCAATGAGAACAGAGGGGCATTTGTAGGTTGTTAGGCTGACAGCATGAAAAGCTTTTCTATAAACTAAAAGTAAGCCAATCTGGTGATACTGAGATAGGGACAGAGAACCATGCTTATGTATATCAGTAGTGGCTATGAATACCACTATGCTGTAAAAATTGACATTCACTACAAGATTTCCAGATTTTTCAGAAATACTTAAATTATATTTGGTATATTCTGCTTAAAAGGAAATAAAGTTAGAAATATGTTGTGGAGGGGTGCCTGGGTGGCTCAGTCGTTAATCGTCTGCCTTCGGCTCAGGTCATGATCCCAGGGTCCTGGGATCGAGCCCCGCATCAGGCTCCCTGCTCGATGGGAAGCCTGCTTCTCCCTCTCCCACTCCCCCTGCTTGTGTTCCCTCTCTCGCTGTGTCTCTCTATGTCAAATAAATAAATAAAATCTTTAAAAAAAAAATATGTTGTGGAAATAATTTCACCCAGAGTATTTGAAAACAACTTCTCATCCTTAAAGAGCTGAAATTCCAATGCTTTGGAAAAGTTGGATTTCTAGAATGACTTCTCAAAAATTCAGAGTAGCTGAGGGCGCCTGGGTGGCTCAGATGGTTGGGCGTCTGCCTTCACCTCAGGTCATGATCCCAGAGTCCTGGGATCGAGTCCTGCATCGGGCTCCCTGCTCCTTGGGAGCCTGCTTCTCCCTCTGCCTCTCTCTCTCTCTCTCTGTCTCTCATGAATAAATAAATAAAAATCTTTAAAAAAAATAAAAGGAAATGACATTTAAAAAAAATTCAGAATAGCTGAGATTTTACCTATGTACCGATAAGTAATTTGTCACTTGCTATATATCTTAATTGATAAGCAGTAAAATAATGGTTAACTTGCACTTTTATTTTACATAAACTGTTACCTTCTTATCATGAATACTTATTAATTTAGTTATTTATTATATTTAGTTATTAATTTAGCATTGTTACTCACAGCGTAACAAAGTAGAGATAAGATTGTTTAGAATCCCACTTAAAGTCATTGGCACAATATAGTTTTTGGCACATAGTGAATGAAGACCTTTTTAAAAGGATCAAAACTCAAGAAAACTTTTAATATTAAACTTTTCTGTAAGTGGTCTGGCAATATTGTGTTGATAAAAATCAAGATCTTGAAGGAATAAAAATGATACATTTTTCCATAATGTGTTGCTTCTTACTGAGACAGTAAGGCAATATTTGATGTGTATTTTGAAGCATTAACTTAGTTGTTCAGTGTACTAGTCTAATAAGAACAAAACTTTAGCCTTTATTCTTCAGTAAGTTGGTAAGGGATACTCTCTTTTCTGAACATACTCCTGTTTTTGGCTTTGTAGAAATGCCCATCCGTTGGTCAGAGAAGGGAGACTGGATAACTGGATAAATGAGCACAGACCTATTAATGTAAGTTTCTACTTACATTAAGTCAACTCTTAGCACATGTTTTATTGATGGAACTCCACAAAGCTGGAATCTTTTTAGATAGTATTTGAAGAGCAGAGTTTTTCACTTTAATAAGCTACAGAGTTAAACATTGAATTTTCCCAACTCAGGGAACAGCTGCAAAAGATAGCCTATTGGTGTGAGCAATAAAATAAATAATAGAAAGCAGTGTGTTACTGTTTTGTTCATGGACCAGAAGTGCTGTCATTGGTTGGAGATGCTTCTGAATGCCAAGGCTGAGAAGTATATGTGAAGCAGATGGTAAAGGGCTGATTGGGGGTGGGGAGGGGAAGGTGTCAGAATGGCAAGTGGCAAATATGTCAGATTACATATTTGATAGTATGTTGGAAAGCAGATGTCTATCGTAAATAACTAAGAGTAGAAATCAGAAATGATCACGGTTGAGGGGGTAGAAGAGAAAGGAATTGAGTATAATATTTCAAGCTCTGATGGGAAAAGAAAGCCATACGTATACAAGGCACAGAGGGGGGAGGGCATTGTATTTCTCAGGCAATGGCAGAAAACTAGCGTTCATATCCTATAGAGTTCATTATAATATAGTGTCAAGGTGTATTAGTAATTGTGTGCCAAAGACTGCTATATAGTTGTGTTAGTTTGATAGGGCTGTCATAACAAAATACCATAGACTTGAGTGGCTTAAATAACAGAAATTTATTTTCTCATAGCTTTGGAGGCTGAAAGTCCAAGGTCAGGGTTTGGCAGGTTTGGTTTCTCCTGAGGTCTCTCCTAGGCTTGCAGATGGCCACCTTTTCCTCACATGGCCTTTTCTCTGTGCATGTGCATCTCTGGTCTCTCTCTCTCTCTCCCTCTCTCTCTTTTTTTAAATAAGGATACCAGTCTGACTGGATTAGGGCCTGATGATCTCATTTAACTGTAATTACCTCTTTAAACATCCTATCTCCAAATATAGCCACATTGGGGGTTATGGCTTCAACATACGAATTTTGGGGGAATACAGTTCAGTCCATAATAGTAGTGTAAATCCAAACAGAGAAAAGAATAGAAGCTTAATCTTGTCTAGAGAAAGCCATAGTAGAAGAGTATAAGAGAAAAGACAAGCATAGGATAGTTTTGATGGTCTGGTACATTGTTTATTCATGTCGTGGTAGCATATCTCAGATCAGTTCTTGGCATATTCGGAAATAATGAATGCTGTTGAATGTTGTATTATAACTTCACTATTATAGTATCTGTCAGGATGTCAGACCCTATACTAGGTTTTTTGGAGGGGGTATCTAGGAGTCAGCTAAGTAGAGAAAGAGGAGGGTGCAATGGAAATACCGTAATCATTGTAGGGATAGAGTTATTGATAAACAGAAATCAGCAAATAGTGCTTGTTCCTTTCCCAATCACAGTTGAGTGATTTAAAATTTCTTATAGGTGTAGAAATATTTATAAAGATCTATGTCCACTGCTAATTCATGCCCTGTTTATTCTTAAAGGTTTAGGAGATGTTTTGTGGGTGCCTGGGTAGCTCAGATGGTTAAGCGTCTGCCTTCGGCTCAGGTCATGATCCTGGGGTCCTGGGATTGGGCCCCACATCGGGCTCCCTGCTGAGCGGGGAGCTTGCTTCTCCCTCTCCCTCTGCCTGCTGCTCCCCCTGCTTGTACTCTCTGTCTAATGAAAAATAAAAAACCTTAAAAAAAAAAGACGTTTTGAAATTTGAGTTAAAAAATTAGTTAAAAATTATATTTGTTTTCTTCATTGGTACAGATTGAAAAGGTAGTGTTCTATTAATTACTTAATAGCATTAACAAGTTTGTTGGTATGTCTATGTGCCTTATGCTTTGCTTTCCTTCTCATTTCTAGTGAAGATGATATAAACTATATGGAGCATGCTCAATTTTTTATTATAGCACAGGAATGTCAGGTCATATCTAAATTTTCATTAGTTAATTTTGGATTTCAGCTTTTATGAGTAAAGGCCAGGTGATGTAAAGGTAAGTTTTTGTTTAGTGTTGTTCTTGTGCTATAAGGGCAGAGTTGAGTAGTTGGCAAAGAAACCATACAACCTGCAAAGTTAACACATTTATTGTCTGGCCTTTTACAGATAAAATTTGCAGACCCCTGCACAGACCATAATTAAATGCCAATGAATAGTAATGCAAGTTAAATAACTTGTTCTGGGTCACACAGCTACTTTGCTTTTGGCTATCGTTTTTCATAACTTTTTGGAGAGCCTTTTAATTTCAGCAGACTGTGGTACCGAATTTACATATTACTTGTCATTGTTGGCATTTCCTATTGGTTGCTTTCTGTTAGTAGGCACTCAATTCCATCTATAAAAGTTCTCCAAATTGAGGAAGAATATTGTATATCAGTGCTGGTTTTTTCTTGTTTTTTTTTTTTTTAAAGTTCCCTAGGGAGCTTTTGCTATAAAATCAATGCCTTGGTGAACTGTTGATAAACAGCTAATCCCAGCTCTAGTTTATATATTTGTTTGTCTCAATCAGACACATGGTTTCTGTGGCTCTTCCTAATCTAAACTTCTTTTTTATATTATTATGAGACTGTCATTGATGTTTTAATTTAGATTCCCTTGAGGTATGAAAAAAAGTGATATGTTGGCTCTATGGAATAAATTTACTAGAGTGGGGGTACAATTAAATCTAATGGTTGTAGCTAAATGCATTACTTGGCTATGATTTTTTCATGTTCCATGGACCCTTATTATAGTGGTGGTTGGTTGAGGTAGGTACACTTTCTTTTTTTTTTTTTTTCAAAGATTTATTTATTTATTTGAGAGAGAGAGAATGAGAGAGATAGAGAGCACGAGAGGGAAGAGGGTCAGAGGGAGAAGCAGACTCCCCGCAGAGCAGGGAGCCCGATGCGGGACTCGATCCCGGGACTCCAGGATCATGACCTGAGCCGAAGGCAGTCGCTTAACAACTGAGCCACCCAGGCGCCCGAGGTAGGTACACTTTCTGATTCATCCTAGTTACAAGAGCCACTTGCAATAATTTTTAAGTATCTGAGGCAAATGTTGCAAGTTGTTGATCTTGATATATTTGTATTTACCTCTTTAGAGGTAAATGCAAATTCAGTGGAAGGTCACTCTTATTAGGCGGTTAGTGGTGGCTTAGCTTTAACTTCTGGGAACAGATGGTTTGCTCTATCTCCACAATGTCTTAAATATTCATATTACTAGAGGATGATACTATAAAAATAGATTACTAACCATGAATGATTTATAATAGGAAAGATGAGATGTCTGTTTATAGGTAGGTAATGGAATACTCAATAATAACTTATTTATCTCTCATACTAACCTCGTGAGGAGATTGGGGTAAATGCCCAGACTTAACTAGCTATAAAGAAAAATCAAATACAGAAATGGTGACAAATGATTTCCATGGTTTCAGATCCGTGGGAAATTTCTCTGTCCTTGTCTGACTTCATTTGCTGCCTCTTGAAATACTTTTCTTTCAGGAGCCTTCACTTGTCTGGTGGTTTTCCTCTGCTAAGATGTGTTATCTAAAGCAGGGTGTTTATCCTCTGTTCTTCAGTTTCTCTGTTTGAAAATAGTGATAATAGTGCTGCTTAGCTCCACAAAATTGTTCTAAGATTGAATGACTCAAATGAATAGTTTGGCACATACTAAGTATTCTAAGGGTTAACCATTAATACTATTTTTTTTTAAGAATTTATTTATTTGAGAGAGAGAGAATGAGAGAGAGCACGAGAGGGAAGAGGGTCAGAGGGAGAAGCAGACTCCCCGCCGAGCAGGGAGCCCGATGTGAGACTTGATGTGGGACTCGATCCTGGGACTCCAGTATCATGACCTGAGCCGAAGGCAGTCGCTTAACCAACTGAGCCACCCAGGCGCCCCTACCATTAATACTATTATTACTAGTACTATTGCTATTATTACTGTGTGTTTTTAAGTTATTAACTGCTCTACTTTTGACTCCCATTCTTTATCTGCTGGACCACTAAACATGGTGACCCATACAGCTAGATCAAAGTTCTTTTTCTCGTTGTATGTGAGTTCATCTAGTCTGATTGCCTAAAATGCCATCTATATGCTGATGGTTACCAGATGTGCCTTATCTGTAGCCCTTTCCTCATTTGTTTTCCCGACTTGTATATCTGGTTGCTTACATGGTATTTTCACTTGCATATCCTTTAAATGTTCTAGACTTAACATGGCCAAAGACTTACTAAGCCATATTCCCCCCTAAACAACAACAAAAACAACACCAACAAATGAACATGAAGAAACCTGTTTTTCTCCAGCTTTCTCATTTAATAAATAGAACCACTATTTACCTAGTTGCTTTCAAATAAACCTAAGTGTTGTGTTTGTTCCCACATCTAATCCATCAGTGAGTGCAAAATACATACCCAGTCTGTCCACTTCTTTCTTTCCCCACTGCTAGTACTCTATTCAAAAACCATTATCTTTTGCCCGGACTGCTGTAACAATCTTCTGACCGGTCTCCCTGCTTCTATTCCTTCTTCTCTCCCTCCTCTAATCCATTCTCTTTAAAGCAACTGGAGTAATCTTTTAAAAACAAATCAGTAATATTATTCCTTGTATATAAACAACAAAATAAAACAATACCTGGAGACTTTCTATTACATTTAGATTAAAATCCCCGGTACCATCCAACATCCAACCCCTTTCTACCTCTAACCTCATCTCTCACCATTTTCCTCTCAGAACACATTGTTTCAGCCACTCTAACCTCCTTTCTGTTCCTCAGCCATGCCAAATTAGTTTCTGATTT
This sequence comes from Callorhinus ursinus, assembly GCF_003265705.2. Taxonomy (NCBI): domain Eukaryota; kingdom Metazoa; phylum Chordata; class Mammalia; order Carnivora; family Otariidae; genus Callorhinus; species Callorhinus ursinus. Next base: position 36,329,035 of record NW_027397087.1, on the reverse strand, counting down.
AAACATTTTGCATTATCTATTCCTCTTAGCCTGGAGTATTTCTCACATATGTTATCATAGTTGTCTCCATTTCATACAGGTTTCGCACCACCTCCCTGAGGCTTTACTGGGTACTAATAACTAAAATAGCATATGTAAGCCCTCTAGTATAATGATAGACAAACTGCTGTCCACAGGCCAGATCCGGCAGGTGGCCTGTTTTTGTTCTGTCTGAGAGCTAAAAATGGTTTTTACATTTTTAAACATTTAAAAGAGTAAAACAAAACAAACAGAAACCCTGACTATGTGAGAGAGGCTTTATGTGACCCACAAAGCCTAAAATAATTATTATCTGGCTCTTTCTAGAAAAAGACCTATGGCTATCCAAAATTACTTTGTTTGTTTGTTTCCTTGGTGTTTTGTTTTGTCCTCAGAATGCATAATTCTAAGAGTTTTGGAACATTGGTTAAATTATCTGGAATGGAGATATTGAGCAGTAGTTAAAAAGGGGACATTAGCATTATTGTTAAAGAGTATAAAAACAGGGCAAATAAAAAATGTAGTAGGGATAAAAACTAAAGAGTCTGTGGGACATCTCTGTGGGTCAGAAGTGGACAAGAAGAGATGATCTATTAGAAGAATCTCCTGCCTACATGACTATGAAGGTCCCTCAGAATCATTCATATGGAGGATTCAAATCTGAGTTTAAAGTATACCTGTAAAACTATTAAAGTGATTAAGAGTGTGCATATCTGAAAAGCCATTTAGTACCTGAAAGATGTCATATTTATGGAAATGTGTTCCATAAACAAAGTAGTAGAGTTGAAAGATACTCCTAGCCCATGCTTCTTAAATAAGTGCTGAATTCTTGTTGCTCAGGCTTAAGAATGTGGAAAGTGATGCTGAGCCTTAGCATTTTGATGTACATTTTATATTTTATAGTCACTGAGCATATCTGCCTTGTCAACAAGACTTTAAAATATGTGGACATTTATGAAGTTTGTAAGTGGATCAACCCATAGATGAACTCCCCAAGTTTCTGATTCTTACTGAAAGTTAAAGGAAGAAGTGCTCAGAAGAAGGTTATCTTGAAAGAATTGAAGGAGTAAAAATTTATGAATATGTAAATTAAGAAAGTCTCTCTGCTTTGTTCTTATATTTACTGCTGGGTGTAAATAATATATGTTTCTACTATCTTTTTTTTTTTTAAAGATTTTATTTATTTGACAGAGAGAGAGAGGATGAGTAGGGGGAGGGGCAGAGGAGGAAGCAGACTCCCCGCTGAGCAAAGAGCCTGATGTGGGACTCAGTCCCAGGATCCTGAGATCATGACCTGAGCTGAAGGCAGACACTTAATTGAATGAGCCACCCAGGCGTTTCTATGTTTCTACTGCCTTACCACTATTCTTCCCTGCTCTCTTTTCTGCTTCAAAAGCCTGATAAGTGGTTTATCACAAATTATATAATTGCTTATGGATCTCTTTTATATTATTGATTCTATTGACAGTGGCTATCATGAGGTAAAGCCCTTCATAATAGAGTTTCACATATTTATTCAATATTTTTTGAGTTTCTACTAGGTACCAAACATTGTGTAGCCAATATAAAGACAAAGAAATAACTCTGCTTCAGGGGCGCCTGGGTGGCTCAGTCAGTTAAGTGTCTGACTCTGGATTTTGGGTCAGGTCATGTCTTAGAGTTGTGAGATAGAGCCCCACATCAGACTCCGTGCTGGGCGGGAAGCCTGCTTGAAATTCTCTCTCTCTCCCTCTGCCCCTCCCCGACCTTGAAACAAAAACAAAAACACTGTTCTTCAATAAGCATATAGACAAGTAGGGGAGACGGGCAAATACGGACTAAGCAGTTGATACTCAGTTTTAGAATTCATTGGCAAGGCTGAGCTCAGACATCACTATTGCAGAGAAGTCTTCCTTCGGACCCCAGTGTGCCTTCTAGTGTCTTTTTGTTATTTACCAGTCCATATGCTAAAGAAAACCTAATGTTGAGCTCTAGTGGGGTCAGAAGATTTGATCTCTGCTCTATAAAAGCTTATGATTTCATAGAGGAACTATGACATGTACTTATCAACTATAACATGAAGCAGTTTATGAAAGGCAAAGTAGCATAATGTTTAGGAACTCAAATCTTAGGGTAGACCACTGAGGTCCAAATCTTGGCTCTGCCATTTAATTGTCCTATAACCTGATGCAAGTGGCAGTCTCCATGTGCTTAAGTTTCTTGATTTGTAAAATGAGGATGATAATAATACACATTTGATTAGGACTGTTATGAGGATTAAATGATTTAAACACATAAGTGTGTTGCTATTGTTATTGTCATCATCATGTTTCTTATTTATGCCAAGTGTAGCATATTGGTTAAGAAATTGGGACCTGGTTTCTAACCCCGTATCGTTCACATACTAGTTATATCATCTTGGGAACATCACATAACCTTTCTGGAGTTTGTTTCTTCATCTGTAAAAGACAATAATAGAATACATTTCTTATTGAATGAAGTAATGCATACCACACATACAACACAGTGTCTATATGTTCTCAATAAAGAGGAGTTATTTTTCTTAAAGCTGTGAATGAAAATGTTACAGACTTTCGAAGAAGTGAAATGCTGCCGAGATGTAGCACATTCTGGAGCTTATAGGAGCCATTAAATGCATGTTCACTTAATACATTAATTATTTAGAGACTGGGAGCCTAGGGAGAAAGCTGTTTGAGGTACAGTTTTCTTCCTGTAAAGGACTGTAGAAGAGTAATGTGATAGTCTTGTAGAGAAATATCATTGAGCTAGTAAAATGAAATCTTAGAATAAATGACCTAGAAAAAATCATGTAGAACTTTTTTTCTAATTACAACTAAAATTTTTGTATTTTCATTAAGAATTCTAAAGAATTGTAGGATTCGTATTCTGTCAAACTTTGCATTGTATAGTAATTACAAATAAACTTGTGAGGTTTTCTACAGAGTAGAAAATTTACTGAGTAAAACAATATAAAAATTTTTTTTGTAGCCTTAGAAGATTTTTATTAGAATGAATAAACATTTCGAAGCTTCTGGAATTTTATCAAGTGGATAAAAGCTCAGAAACATCATAATTACACCATCCATATTATGTTGGTGTATTAAGAAAAAATCTTATTTACAAATCTGTCTAGAGATCTGTCTTGTAGAGGAAGAGATTTTTTATTTTTAATTTCTTTTATTGTTTTGTTAATCATCATCATTAGTTTTTGATGTAGTGTTCCATGATTCATTGTTTGTGTATAACACCTAGTGCTCCATGCAGAACGTGCCCTCTTTAATACCCATCACCAGGCTAACCCATCCCCCCACCCCCCTCCCCTATAGAACCCTCAGTTTGTTTTTCAGAGTCCATAGTCTCTCATGGTTCGTCTCCCCTTCTGATTTCCCCACCTTCATTCTTCCCCTCCTGCTATCTTCTTCTTCTTCTTCTTTTTTTTTTTTTTTAACATATAATGTATTATTTGTTTCAGAGGTACAGGTCTGTGATTCAACAGTCTTACACAATTCACAGCACGAGGGAGAGATTTTAAATTAAGATTCATGTTTTGGTCTCCACATGGTGTCCCAGTAGAATGGCAAAAGGTCAGTGTATTTTGTATGTTAAAATAATGTAATTAAAAAATAAATCTTTGGATTAATATTTAAACTAGATACTAATTTTTATACTTTACCCAGGTATTTAATGATAATAGTAAAGTGTAATTTTGAGGCTTTTTTTTTTTTTTAAAGATTTTTATTTATTTGACAGACACAGCAAGAGAGGGAACACAAGCAGGGGGAGTGGGAGAGGGAGAAGCAGGCTTCCCGCCGAGCAGGGAGCCTGATGTGGGGCTGGATCCCAGGCCCCTGGGATCATGACCTGAGCCGAAGGCAGACGCTTAACAACTGAGCCACCCAGGCGCCCCGTTTTGAGACATTTTTAAGTTATACAGTAATAATTGCAATACTGGACTGATAATCAGTATTTATTACTTGGAATACCACTTTAGCTTCAAATAACCAATCTTATTGGTTATGCAAAAGTTTTTCCTTTCTTTTTTTTATTGATACAGTGAAGTGCACAAGTCTTCAATTTTTACAGTTTAAAAATTATGTATATATCTGCTTACCCACCACTCAGATCAAGATAAAGACTGTTTGTAAAATTCCATAAGGCTTCCTTTTGTGCCCTGCCTCCCTCTCCTAAAGGGAACCATGCTTCTGAAGTTTATAAACAGATTTATTTTGTTTGTAAACTTCATGGAAATTGGATAGCTTAGTTTATATCTCTCTGTATTTGGCTTTTTTCACTCAGCATTATGTCTGTGAGATTTATGTTGTGTGCATCAGCAATTTGTTCTTTTTTAATGCTGTATTGTATTCCATTTATTAATTTTATTGTTGATGCAATTTTACTTGTTTTTGTTTTTTGGCTATTTTGTGAATGAAGTGGCAATGAACATTCTTGTACATATCTATTAGTGGACACAGGGAATTTTGGTGGAGGTTTGGTAGTTTCCCATTGTGATTTTGATTCACATTTCTCAGATGAATAATGAAATTGTATTTGTCAGATAATACTGCTAAACAACTTGAAAATTGCCAGTGGTGTACAACAATAAGTATTTATTTGTTGGTCATGATTTTGTGGGTCTGCTGGCAAAGCTCTGCTTTGCTTATCTCATCTTCTACTGGGACTAGTAGGCTAGATAATGCATGTTCTCATAGTGTTGGCACAAATGCAAGAAAGCCTAGCTAACTGGGCAAGCATAGTTTGAGACCTTGTTTACATCATGTCTGTTGACCTCCCACTCTCCAAATTAAGTTATGCACTTAGCCCAGTTCAAGGGATGAGGAGGTATACCCCACTGGACTTGAGGACAGGTAGTGAATAGTTTTGAACAATAGTCTAATCCACCACAGATGTTGAGTTATTTTTCATATCTTTATTGGCCATTTGGAGATCCTCTTAAGAGCCATCTTCCATATATATTGCTAGGCACACTTACTATATCAGCAAAATCGATTAACTGCTTAGAAAAGAAATTTGATTACTTGCTCATTTTAATTAATTAATTTATTCTTTAAAATATTTGTTTTTAAGTAATCTCTACACCCAACATGGGGCTTGAACTTACACCCCAAGGTCAAGAATCACATGCTCTATCAACTGAGCCAGCCAGGTGTCCCTACTTGCTCATTTTTAAAGCCAGACATTGTCAAATTATTGTTAAAAACAGCTCTTACAGGAAGTCAAATAAAGTGATGTGTACAGATGAAAACAGATGAGAAAGTAGAAAAAAGGAGAAAAAAGCTATTAATAAAATGACTACCTTAAGCAATAAAAATGATTTCTAAAATACATGAATTAATGTATATGTGAATTTGTTATTTCTTCAAATATATTTTTGAGCTGTGGATACCTGTGATGGAAAAAACAAATCTTTTACCTTTTAGTGGGGAAGTCTTCCAATAGACAAAAAACCCAAATGAATAGCAATATAATTCTATGTAGTGTATCAGGTTCTCTGATTAAAAATAAATCAGGATAAGGAGAATAGAGCAGGGAAAGAGGGTTATAGATAGGGTAGTAAAGAAAATCCTGAGGAGTTGGCATTTGAGCAGAATCCTCAGTGAATGGAAAGAAGGTCCAGGTAGAGGGCGCAGGAAGTGTAAAGGTCCTAAAGCAGGAATAAGCTTAAATTCAGAAAAAGACCAGTGAGGCTGCAGTGGAGTGGAGTGAGGGAAAGATGAAGTTAGACCACAGTAAGAGGTTGCAATTTTATTTAATTGTGTTATGGAGAGCCATTAAAGGTTTTGTTAAGAGAGTGACATGATCTATCTTAAGGGTTGACTCCCCCTGTTGGGTGTAAAATAGACTGTAGTAAAGCAATGGTAGATACAGGCATATTGTACTCTTTCACTAATTTAGATGAGAGAATGATATTGGGCTTGAACTAGGTGGTAGAGATGGGAATGGCAAAAAATGGTTAGATTCAAGGTATATTTTATTTTTATTTATTTTTTAAGATTTTATTTATGTATTAGAGTCAGGCAGAGGGAGGGGAAGAAGCAGGCTCCCCACTGAGCAGAGAGCCTGACGTGGGGCTCAGTCCCAGGACCCTGGGATCATGACCTGAGCCGAAGGCAGACGTTTAACCATCTGAGCCACGCAGGCGCTCTGATTCAGGATATATTTTAAAGACAGACCCAATAGTACTTCTTGTTGGATTGGATATTGAGGAATTTCCTTATGGTGGAGGTTGGAAAAATTTTTAAATAATATATTAAGGTAGACTAACAGCTATTACTAAATGACCCCCAAATATCAGTGACTCTACACAATAAAATTTTGTTTCTTATTTACATCAAAGTCCAATGTAGGGGGATGGGGATGGGGTGATGGTGGGTGCTTTTCTCAATGTGGTCGCTTGGGACTCAGGGTTCTTCCATCTAGTGGCTCTGTATCCCAGAGGGACCTTAGAGCTTTTCCCTGGATCCTCTCCATTTTCCAGCAGACAAGGAAAGGCAACTTCCCCCTCCTTTTAAGAGGCTCTTATTGGTTCCCCTGAAGGGATGTACATCACCCCTGCCCATATACCATTGGCCAAGGATTCAGTTGCATGGTACCAAATAATTAACTGCAAGGAAGGTTGGGAAATATAGCCTAGCAGTATGCCCAGGAAGAGGAGGAAATGGGTTTGTAAAAGAATATTTGGAGACTTTTGAAAAAAAATGTTATTATAAAATACATAGTTTGCAAAAGTTTAAAAATAAAAATATTTACATATCTAAATGTTACATATTTATTTGTAAATTTAATTGTAAGTACTAAAAAATGAAGAAATATATTAGCTCTTGAACACCACTTTCTCAGTTATTTTTTTGTAAAATAAGTTCAGAACGTTCTGTTTAATAGCTCTCATGAAATATACTGTATTGTTTTCTCAAATGGACCCTGCCTTGATAGTAGAATGTTTTCCTTTCATATGTACTGGTGAGATTTTTGCTTTGAGTTATTTTCTCTATAGTGAAACTAGATTTTTATTTTTTAGACATGAATATGCCTTTTATTCTTCTACTCTCTTGTTACTGAATGGTAATAATATGATCTTACTAACATTCATCAGTAGATCCCTATGATAAAGTGAGTGTAAAGAGAAATAGATTGTCACCACTTTTTTTGTTTTTTGGAAATAACCTTGAGAACTTGGTGAAGAAGTAAAAGCAACCATAAACATTATTTGAAAATTAAATTTTATTAGCACACAGATGCAAAATATGGCATTAAAAATCTTTAGTTATTTCTTTTTATCTTTTTAACTGAACTTCTAATTTAAAGGAAACTCAGTATTCCCTAACTCTGTTTTCTTTCTTCACCACAGTTTTCCTCTGTAATTAGTGTCTTCTAACTCAGTAGCATAAGCTGGCCTATTCTGAACCACACCCTACCGACCACGGCCACTGTCTCACCGCATTGTTTCCCTCTGTTAGCATATACTTTTGAAATAACTACTTTGGGATAGGGTGAAAAAAAGTATTAAATAATTTTCTTTATAACAGATACAGCAATGTGTCATTGCTATATAAGTGCCAGTAATGTGCTTAATTCTTTATTTGGATTGTTTAAATTATTTTATTCTCCCAATCAGTCATTTATCCATAATCTTTTTATCTGCTGGATGCCATCTTTATCATAAGGTAAATTTTCATAGACTTTTTTTTTGCTTTTTAAGCCTTAATTTGCTAATTTGAAAGGTATTAGTTTGTTCCCTGTCTCAGATTTCCTGTTCAACTCAAATGAGGTAATGCACATCAAACTTATTTTTGATGAAAACTATAAATAGAAATTTTGAAGATTACTCAGAAGTCTAATATTTTTGTCCTTTTTTATATATGTATGCCTTTATATATAATTTATATTTTAAGTTTTTTCATTTGACAATATATTGTACATCCCTTGCCATAGTTCTGCATGCCTGGCATTACAAGTATCCTTCACCATCCAAATCTGTCTTATCCAATCTTCAGTTTGGATAGTGAATTTGGATGTCAGGGGGTACTGCTCTGTTTGAATCTGTTTGGTTCCCCAAATTTGGGAAGCAAATAGCATGGTTGTGAAAAAAGTATCTAAAAGTTTACTTAAATATATTTGATTCCTGAGTTTAGACTGTGAAATTTTTAGATATCAGGAATTTGAATAACAAGGGATAACTATATTGTCAAAGGGTGTTGCACTGAAATGCTATCTATTGTAGTGGGTTCCTTTGATTGCAGAGAACAGAAACCCAACTCATAGTGGCTCAGGATAAAAATAATTGCTTGTCACACTTAATGAGAAAGTTCAGTGGTGGAGTTTGAGGCACAGCTAGATTCAGGGGCCCAAACAATGTTGATAAGGCTTTGCTATATGTATTTGTTAATTTTCTTTTACTGCATAGAGGCTTCTGTGCATTCAGGAAAGATGGCTGTGAACATTTCTAGATTTACATCTTTCCAGATAAACCAGCCCAGTAGAAAAGAAAAGGCTTCTTTCCTAAGAGTTGCAGCAAAGTTCCAGTATGGAATTTCAGTGAGCAACCACTGTTGCCAGGGGGAATGAATAAACTGATGGGCTGGGCCTGGGTCACGACTAATACTACCCTTCCCCCCTAACTGGGGGATGAGGTCAGTCCATTCAAACTGTGTCAAATGACAAGGGAGGTAGTTCTTCAAAGGCAAACACAGTATTGTACTTTCACTAGAAAAAGGGCTAGGCTAAACTGGTTAGCTGTCCGTGTACCTGTGTTATAGTGTGTTATAATTTCTTCCATCACCTTTTCTTAGTTGAAATACCAGAAAATGTATTTTCTCTCAGCACCCAATTTGACTTTTACTTGGCATTGACCTACTATAGGTAAAACTGGGCTTCTATATAATATCTAATGATGAAGATGAGCTAACGTGCACTTATGTCACATCTTACCGGAAAAGCCGCTTCTCAACTTTTTTTAAAAATTCTTGAAGAGAAAGAAATAGTGTGTTTTATAGTTTCTGAGAGAGGCACCTGTCCACCTTGGACCTAAATCTCATTTAGTCTTGCTTACCGAAGAACCTTGGCTTATCAGATAGACTTAGCATTTTCTTAAGTTTTCAGTTTCTGCTTCTCTACTTGATTCTATTGATAGCCATAAAGATGTGCTCCCAAGCCCTCTAACTTAGAAATGATTCACTCATACTTTTTTTTTCTTTAAAGATTTTATTTATTTATTTGAGAGAGAGAGAGAGAGATAGGGAGGAGGGAGAGCAAGTAGGGAAAAGAACAGAGCTCCAGAGAGGGACACACAGACTCTGTGCTGAGCTTAGTTGTTAGCCTGATGTCGGCCTCTATCTCATGACCCTCAGATCATGACCTGAGCCAAAATCAAGAGTCAGATGCTTAACCAACTGAGCCACCCAGGTGCCTCTCACTCATACTTTTTTTTTCCTTTGTAGCAGATTTGACCATTCTCCACTAGTTTAGTTACTTGCCAGTCTATCTTCTGCCACTCCTTCCTTAACCTCTTACTTCCTACTTTTCAGAGTCACCAATAATATCCAGAGACTTTTGTCTCAGGCTTAAACCTAGAATTAGTGTTAAAAGGGTTAAAAGGGACCTCAGAGATATTTAATTAAACTTCTTTTATTTTTTTATTTTTTAAATTTAAAAAAATTTTTTTTCTGAAGATTTTTTAATTTATTTTTTAACAGAGAGAGAGAGACAGCGAGAGAGGGAACACAAGCAGGGGAAGAGGGAGAAGCAGGCTTCCCGCTGAGCAGGGAGCCCGACGCAGGGCTCGATCCCAGGCCCCTGGGATCATGACCTGAGCCAAAGGCAGATGCTTAACGACTGAGCCACCCAGGCTCCCCTAAACTTCTTTTTTTAATTTTGCTTGATGCGATTTTGATTATACCAACTTTTTTTTGTCTAGAATTTACATGGTATACATAAGTTTTTTTTTTAAACTCTCAAATCTTGTATCCTCATATTATAGATGTGTGTCTATTGAATACAGCGTGTAGTTGGATTTTAAAAATCTGTTGGCAATCTTTGTCTTTTAACTGGAGCATTTGCATTTAGTATAGTTACTGATGTATGCTTTCCATTTGTTCCATCTGTTCTAACTCTCTCTAGGACCCCCCTCCTTTCTTGCCTTCTTTTGAATTGATTATTTTTTAATCATTCCTTCTTTTTCACACTTGTTAATTGAGAAGTTATACTTTTTTTTTTTTTTTTTTTTTTTTTAGTGGTTACCCTAGAATAGGGGTCAGCAACCTTTTTCTTTTAAGGGCAACCTAGTAAACATTTTTGGCTTTGTGAACCATATGGTCTGTCATTGTAGTGCAGAAACTTCCATAGATAACAGGTATTGATATAAATTACAGATAGAGGATTAGGTAAAGTCATCCAGGTGGAAGAGCACTGGGTTGAGACCAGAAACTGGGACAAATTTTTTTTTTTTTTGAAAGTGAGGTCATGGAAAAGGAGCTGTAAGAATGAGTCAGAAAAGGAGTGAGCCTGTCAGGAAGATTACAAGAAAAATAATTGTCATGTGAGGGCAATTTCAAGAATGAGAAGATGGCTTTCTAGGTTAAATGCTATAGTGTGGCATGTTAAGATGAAGATTCAGAAGAGGCCTTTGGATTTGGCAACTTTATGATAATTGGTGACATTTTCAAATAATATTGGCAGAGCTATGCTGTGTGGGAGGAGTAGTAGAAGAGTGGAAATATAAACCATTGATTCTCAAATACTATTTTTTGGACAAGCAACAACAGAACTGCATAGATTTCCCAACCTCAGAGCCATTATTGGGCTTAGAAATGTATACTTTTAAAACATTGCCCAGATGATTTTGATAAACACTAATGGCTTGCCATTAAGATTATTTGTGAGTGATATCGTGAGGCAACCCCTCTTTCCCAAACACAAAGCAATGCTTGATAAAGTAAAAAGAGAAAACCAAATTGACATAAATGGGGTGCCAAAACAATAAGCATTTCAATGTTTCAGAAAAGCAGTAGAACACGAAGTAGTGAGTAGGGCTGTGGCTGGGACCCTGAAGGTAAAGCAGCTGAGGTTTGGGTTTCTTTGACATAACAGGGAGGTGGTGTTGGAATTGGGCTTATTGTTGGAAATCGTGGGCCAGGACGGATAAGGGCTCTTCTGTTAAAAAAGATACTTCTGAGTTTAGTTCTAGGGCCTGCCCTTTTGTACACCTTAGGAATCAGACCATAGTTATGCAGTGCATCTACTGGAGTAATGCAGGGCCTATCCTGCTTGGCTGTAAGGAGTAGCTTTGCTGCTGACTGCTGCCAGAAACCACAGTGTATATGAAGCCTTCTTATACCTAGGGATCCAGGGGAACACAAACAGCTTTTCAACTAGGAACCTGCCATCTCAGAGCATATCCTTAATGTTAGTGCAGGACAGATCTCATTCGAGCAGACCAACTGTAAGAAAAATATTTATGAGATAATTGGTGAAATTGAATCCTGACCAGTAATACTAAATATTATTAATTTTCAAAGGTGTGATTAATGGTATTGTGGTTGTTAAAAAAGTAAATAGGGGCGCCTGGGTGGCTCAGTCATTAAGCGTCTGCCTTCGGCTCAGATCATGGTCCCGGGGTCCTGGGATTGAGCCCTGCGTCGGGCTCCCTGCTCAGCGGGAAGCCTGCTTCTCCCTCTCCCTCTGCCTCCTGTTCTGACTACTTGTGTTCTCTCTCTCTCTGTCAAATAAATAAATAAAACTCTTAAAAAAAAAAGAAAATAGTAGGTTCTCAGTAAATGTATGAAAAGCAAAATTTCCATCAGAAAGTATATCTGTAAATCTAAATTTTCACAGATTAGGCCATCTAATGCTGAAAATATGAAATAAAATCCTAAGAGCCGTTTATTCTGGCTGACATTAAAATACTAGTCTGAAAATATCAAATTTTATATTTAGTATTTTCAAGGAGATGAGTAATATCCCTTAAATTAAAACAGTTATGGCATTTAAGGTAGAAAAAGATCAGGTGGATATGAAAATGACAGAAACTTTATAAGTGGAAGCTAGTGTAATTTAAAACAACAGCATGATGTTGATAAATAGGAAGTTGATAAATCGGATGTCTGTTTTCCAGTATCAGTCTATGAAATCAGTGTGTAGTGTTGATCAAAATGTCAGAAGGTTTTTTCATGGTGGACATCCTGATCTTAAAATTCTTATGGTAAAAAGTCAGAGTAACATTAAAGAAGAACAAATTGAAGTGATATGCCCTCCAGATATCAAAACTTACTACGGAGCTATAGTAATTAAGATAGGTTCAGGGATGGGCAAATAGACTAGTGGAAGAGAATACAGAACCCAGAACACATTGATATTTATATGGAATCTGCTACATGACAAAGGTGGCATTATAAATCAGAGGGGAAAGATTGGACTCTTGATTGTGATGCCACTAAAACTGTTACTCTGAATTGGCATGAAAACAATTAAGGGCCCTATGAAAATAAATTCTATATGGATTAAATGTGTAGATGAGAAAAGAACAATTTAGGCCTTTTAGAAGAAAATACAGGAAGATAACTTTATGTCCTCAGGATGAAGAGGGATTTTAAAAAAATTATACCAGGAGATAATGCTATGTAGGCGTTGGAGCCAGACTGCCTGCTTCAAATCTCAGCTTTATCACATTCTGGTTATGACTTTGGGCAAGTTATGTAATTTTTCTATGTTTTCTCATTTGTAAAATGATGATAATGATGATAAACCCTCAGAGGAATGCCTGGGTGGCTCAGTTGGTTAGGCGTCCAACTCTTGATTTTGGCTCAGGTCATGATCTTAGGGTAGTGGAATTGATCCCCAAGTTGGGCTCTGTGCTGGGCATGGAGTCTGCTTGGGACTTTCTCTCTCCCTCTCTCTCTGCCCCCCCCACTCGCTTGCGCTCGCTCTCTTTCTCACACGCATGTGCTCTCTCAAAACAACAACAAAACAGCCCTCAGAGAGGAACTGTAAGAAATAAAACATGTGAAATGCTTAGAAAAATGACTCGTACAAATAAACATACAGAGCTAACTGTAGTTATTGTTACTGTAATTTACTAAGAAAGAAAGAAATAACCGGTAAAGGACTGATAAATTTGATTATTAAAAATAAAAACTTCTCTGCAACAAAAGGTAAACAAAGTAGAAAGCTAAGGCACTGATTGGTGGGAGATATTTGTCACACATTTAACTGAAAATTGATTAATATCCAGGATATATGAAAAACTCATTCAAACCAATAAAGAAAAGGTAACTCAAAAACCGGAAACGAATAAGCAACATAGTCCATAAGACAAATGATAGGATAAGTGTTGCACTTGTCACACTAGTAATCAGGGAAATGCAAATTAAGGTAATGAGATACCTTTTGGCACTTAACACTGGCAGAAACTCAAGTCTGCCGATACTAACTTTTATTGGTAAGGAGGCAGAGAAACATGAGCACTTTCTACACAGGCTGTGACATAGTTGGCACAACTACTTCAGAGAGTATTTTGTTAATACAATTCCACTCCTAGGTGTAAAGCCCAGCAAAGGCACAAGAAGAGACATATATGTGAACTGCAGCATTGTTTTAATAGTGTAATACTGGAAACATTCTAAGTGTTTGCTAGAAGGACAGTAGATTGATAAACTGTGGTATTTAAAAAAATACTTAATTTTTTAGAGCAGGTTTACGTTAGGTTCACAGCAAATTTGAACAGAAGATCCAGACCCTATGTCTGCCCCCACATATGCATGGCCTCCTCCATTATCAGCATCCCACCACCCCCACTCTGTGGCACCTTTGTTACAATTAATGAACCTACATACAATGGCATATTATTTGGCAGTTAATGAACTTTTACATGTATCAGCATTTATAAACAAAAGATAATGTGGGATGCGGACTATTAAATATGATATGACACAATTTTTTAAAACTTAAAAAAGTGAAACAGTGGGACGCCTGGGTGGCTCAGTCGTTAAGCGTCTGCCTTCGGCTCCGGTCATGTCCCAGGGTCCTGGGATAGAGTCCCGCATCGGGCTCCCTGCTCAGCGGGAAGCCTGCTTCTCCTTCTGCTGCTCCCCCTGCTTGTGCTCTTTCTCTGTCTGTCAAATAAATAAATAAAATCTTTTAAAAAAGTGAAAGTACTATCTGTAATTTATGGAGACCCACATATGTAATAAAAATATAGAAATGTGTATGGGAATATCAAGCTCAGGATAGTGGTTATCTCTGCAGAGCAAAGGAAGGAGCTTTAACTATATCTCCAGTGTGTTGTTTATAAACTGATCTGGAGTAATAGCAGTTTTCAAACTTGTTGAATTGGGTGGTAGATATAGGCCTGCTTTTTTTTTTAAATTAGTTTCAGAGGTAGAATTTCATGATTCATTAGTTGCATAGAACACCCAGTGCTCATTCCATCAAGTGCTTTCCTTAATGCCTGTCACCCAGTTCCCCCATCCCCTCCACCCACCTCCCCTCCAGCAACCCTCAGTTTGTTTCCTAGAGTTCAGCATTTCTTATGGTTTGCCTCTCTCTCAATTTTCATCTTATTTTTCCTTCCCTTCTCCTTTGTTCATCTCTTCTGTTTCTTAAAATTCCACTATGCGTGAAATCATATGGTATTTGTTTTCCTCTGACTTATTTCACTTAGCATAATACCCTCTAGTTCCATCCATGTCATTGCAAATGGCAAGATTTCATTCTTTTTTTTTTTTTTAAGATCTTATTTATCTGAGGGATGCCTGGGTGGCTCAGTTGGTTAAGTGGCTGCCTTCAGCTCAGGTCATGATCTCAGGGTCCTGGGATCTCTAGTCCTGCATCGGGCTCCCTGCTGAGCAGGGAGCCTGCCTCTCCTTCTGCCTGCCGCTCCCCCTGCTGTGCTCTCTCTCTCTGTCAAATAACTAAGTAAAATCTTTTTTTTAAATATATTTTTAAAAGATTTTATTTATTTGAGAGAGAGAACATGAGCAGGAGGAGGGGCAGAGGGAAAGGGACAAGTAGACTCCTCACGGAGCAGGGAGCCTGACTTGGCCACACCCCAGGGCCCTGGGATCATGACCTGAGCCGAAGGCAGACACTTAACCCAACTGAGACATCCAGGTGCCTGTGATTTCATTCTTATTGATGTCTGAGTAATATTCCATTGTGTGTGTGTGTGTGTGTATACCACATTCCATTGTGTGTATATATACACATACACCACATCTTCTTTATCCATTCATCTGTTGATGGACATCTGGGCTCTTTCCATATTTTGGCTATGTGGACATTGCTGCTGTAAACATTGGGGTGCATGTGTGCCTTCAAATCACTGTTTGCATCCTTTGGATAAATACCTAGTAGTGCAATTGCTGGGTTGTAGGGTAGCTCTATTTTTAACTTCTTGAGGAACCTGCATACTGTTTCCCAGAGTGGCTACACCAGTTTGCATTCCCACCAACAGTGTAAGAAGGTTCTGCTTTCTCCGCATCCTCGCCCACATCTGTTGTTTCCTGAGTTGTTAATTTTAGCCATTCTGACTGGTGTGAAGTGGCATCTTATTGTGGTTTTGATTTGTATTTCCCTGATGTCAAGTGATATTGAGCATTTTTTCATGTATATGACTGCTTTTTATATGTTCCGTAATATTCTCTGTGTTTGAAAAATCATCTAGGAAAAAGGTAAGAAACAGTTTCTTCATTTGAGGACTTGGACAAATATGCAGTAGTATGAGAAAGAAGTAACCGAAAGTATTTTTAAAAAATAACATGGCGGGGCACCTGGGTGACTCAGTTGGTTAAGTTTCTGCCTTCAACTCGGGTCATGATCCCGGGGTCCTGGGATCGAGTCCCACATTGGGCTCCCTGCTCAGTAGGGAGCCTGCTTCTCCCTCTGCTCTTCACCCTGCTCATGCTCTCTCTCACTCTCTCTCAAATAAATAAATAAAATCTTAAAAAAAATAAAAAAAATAAAAATAACATGGCATCTTTATATGTTAAAGAGTGAAATAAACTAAAAAGGGAAAGAGTGATGACACATGAGAATGGTTTTTTTGATGGGGCAAGTTACTGAGGGAGATGATAAGAAATAGGTTTTATTAGCCCTGGAAAGGATGTGGAGTATTATTTTCTGTGTAAACTGGAATGGAAAAGCAGAGATGAGATGAAAATAGAAATATGTTTTGAGTTGGAAAAGACACTATTTTCTCAGTGAGTTTCCAAAGTTGAAATCATTCTCGAGGTGTTATATATGTGGGGTTTGAGAAGATTGGAAGGATATGCAGAATATTTGTAAGGAATGAAATAAAGTTAGATAAAAAAGTAGCTTTGAAGAAAAAGGGAAGGTTGAATGAAATTTATAGTAGTATTTTGCTGTATAATTTTATCAGCTTTGTTCAGCAAGCCAGTGGCAGGATCTTATTGTTGACTGCCTTAACTCACCACTTAGGGGAGGTGGAGAGTCAGAGCCCAAAAGTCCTTGAATATATTTCTATTCTATAGCAGTTTTCTCTTATTATTCTCTTAGTTATAATTTCATGTAGTTTAGGTTCTCTGTTTATTTGGTCTCATCTTCTTACTGTTTTTTTTTTTTCTCAAGTTTTTATTTAAATTTCAGTTAACATACAGTGTAACATTCGTTTCAGGTGTAGATTTTAGTGGTTCAACACTTACATACAACACCCAGTGTTCATCACAAGTGCCCTCCTAATTCCCATCACCTAAGTAACCCCCCCCCCCACCTCTGGTAACCATAAGTTTGTTCTCTATAGTTAAGAGTCTTGGTTTGCCTCTCTTTCCGCCCCTCCATGTTCATTTGTTTTGTTTCTTAAATTCCACATGAGTGAAATCATGTGGTATTTGTTTTTCTCTGACTTATTTCACTTTGCATAATACTCTCTAGCTCTATCCATGTTGTTGTAAATGGCAAGATTTCATTCTTTTTTTTTTTTAAAGATTTATTTATTTATTTTAGAAAGTGTGCATGAGTGGGGGGAGGGGCAGAGGGACATGGAGGGAATCTCAAGCAGACTTCCTGCTGAGTGGGGAGCCAGACTCAGGGCTGGATCTCAGGACCCTGAGATCATGACCTGAGCCGAAATCAGGAGTTGGACACTTAACTGACTGAGCCACCAAGATGCCCCAAGATTTCATTCTTTTTTATGACTGAGTAATATTCCATTATAGATATATATGGAATATATATGTAGGAATATTTGATATATATATATAATTATACTCACATTATACACACACACATACATACCACCTCTTTTTGTCCATTCATCAGTTGATGGACATTTGGGCTCTTTCCATAATTTGGCTATTGTTAATAATGCTGCTATAAAATTAGTGTGCATGTATCCCTTTGATTAGTATTTTTGTATCCTTTGGGTAAATAGCTAGTAGTGCTGGATCATAAGGTAGTTCTATTTTTAACTTTTTGAGGAACTTCCATCCTATTTTCCAGAGTGGCTGCTCTAGTTTTCATTCCCACCAATAATGTAACAGGGTTCTTCTTTTTCTGCATCCTCACCAACACCTGTTGTTTCCTGTGTTGTTAATTTCATCTTCTTACTGCTTTTAATTTCACAAAAATTTGGCTTCATTGATGGCATTCTTTTTTGTTTTTGCTTTATTCATAAGAGCTTTTGGATACAGAGTGATTAGATTTGCATGATTATTCTGCCCATTTTAATTCAGCTTTGCTGAGGCTCTTCATATATAAAAAAAGAACTTGACTCCAATCTCAGGTACTTTAGAAACATTTGATATAGTGGAGGACAAAATAATTTTTATTTGTACTCTGGATTTTAACTTATTAGTATAATAAAACATGGAAAAAATCTTTGGCAATTTGCTGTTTTAGAAAGTGTCCAGATTTGGACAATAAAATGTAATATGTGGTCTTGATGAGACTGTTTTCAAGACTGTTTCTAGACTAAGAGTTAGGATTTTATGTTCTAAAAGATGTAATGAAATGATTTAAGCCTTCTTGAGTATCAGAAAGTAAAGATTGCGTAATATGATTTCTAAATGTTTCACACTTTTTACGTTACAGTTCTTTTGCCACAAAAATGGTTTGCACGGTCTTGAACACATACTATCCATGCTGATGGGACAGGGTCCAATATGAATATAAATGATGGAGGAAGACGACGCTTTGAGGATAATGAACATACATTACATATATATCCTGGGACAATTTCAGAAGGGACTATCTACTGTCCAATTCCTGCCAGAAAAAACTCCACAGCTGCTGAGGTGATTGACTCTCTTATAAACAGACTTCATCTTGACAAAACAAAATGTTATGTTCTTGCAGAAGTAAAGGAATTTGGTGGAGAAGAATGGATACTCAATCCAACAGACTGTCCAGTTCAGCGAATGATGTTGTGGCCCCGGATGGCTCTGGAAAATCGCCTGAGTGGAGAGGACTATCGCTTTCTTCTGAGAGAAAAAAACCTTGATGGATCAATCCATTATGGTAGTCTGCAGTCATGGCTACGGGTAACAGAAGAACGCCGCAGGATGATGGAACGGGGTTTTCTTCCACAGCCTCAACAGAAAGACTTTGATGATTTATGTAGCTTACCTGATTTGAATGAGAAAACTCTTTTAGAAAACCTACGAAATCGCTTTAAGCATGAAAAAATTTATACCTATGTTGGCAGTATTCTAATAGTTATTAACCCATTCAAGTTTCTTCCTATTTATAATCCCAAATATGTCAAAATGTATGATAACCACCAGTTGGGAAAACTGGAGCCCCACATTTATGCTGTGGCTGATGTAGCTTATCATGCCATGCTTCAGCGCAAAAAGAATCAGTGCATCGTGATTTCAGGAGAGAGTGGTTCTGGGAAGACTCAAAGCACAAACTTCCTTATTCACCACCTTACTGCTCTCAGTCAGAAGGGATTTGCCAGTGGAGTGGAACAAATTATTCTTGGAGCTGGACCAGTACTTGAGGTAAGTGCATAGAAATACTTTTCTTACTCTTGTATGTTTATAAGGTATAAACTGATATGCTCTGACATGTTTATCTTTGAAAAATAAAAAGTAAAAATTTGGTAGATGTGAGAAAATGAAACTAGAAGTATAGACATCATTTTTAGTTACCAAGGAAAAATGGAAGATGGAAAGCAAAAAAGGCAGTGTGAAAGTTTAAAAGTGTGACAGTGGCATTATTTTTTCAAAGGTGTTTTTGGGTCATAGTGATAAAGAAGGAGATGATTGGGGTCGTATGTATCCCCCTGTAAAGGGAAATAGCAGGGGCAGGACTCCTGTCTGTAATTGGGTTGTGGAATTAGGTGTTTGGGGAAAATACTCTTTTTTAAAAAATTTTTTATTGTTATGTTAATCACTATACATGACATCACTAGTTTTTGATGTAGTGTTCCATGATTCATTGTTTGTGCATAACACCCAGTGCTCCATGCAGAACGTGCCCTCTTTAATACCCATCACCAGGCTAACCCATCCTCCCACCCCCCTCCCCTGTAGAACCTTCAGTTTGTTTTTCAGAGTCCATCGTCTCTCATGGTTCGTCTCCCCCTCCGATTCCCCCCCTTCATTCTTGGGGAAAATACTCTTATCAATATATTTATATCCTTGTAACTTTAACATCTGTGCCTAGTATTGAATTCTAAGAGTTCAGTTTGAAAATGTAAAGAATATGGGGAAAAGGTTTAGTTCTATAACGTTTTAGAAGTAATATTACCAAAGTTAGAAAGGATAGAGAATACACCATTTTTGTTTTAGAGGTGAAAGGAAAAGGTAATGTTACTTATTTTTTTTTTTAAAGATTTTATTTATTTGAGAGAGAGAGAGAGAGTGCGCACGTATGAACAGGAGGAGGGGCAGAGGGAGAGGGGCAAGCAGACTCCCCACTAAGCGGGAAACCAAGGTGGGGCTCAATCCCAGGACCCTGAGATCGTGACCTGAGCTGAAGTCAGATGCTTATCCAACTGAGCCACCCAGGTGCCTCATATTACTTATTTTTTAAAAGGGATTTTGTGAGGTATAATTGAGATATATTAAACTGCACATATTGAAAATGTACAATTTGATAAAATTTGACATGTATACATAATAATTAAACCACCACCACAGTCAAGATACTGAATATATCCATTATTGCTAAAGGTTCCTCATATCTCTTTGTAATTCCTCTTAACCCTTTCCGGCTCAGTCATCTACAAGAAACCACTTACTTTGTCACTATAGATTAGTTTGTATTCTACAAACTAATTTTTATATAAATGGAATCATTTATTATGTACTCTTTTATGTTTGACTTCTCGTGGTATAATTATTTCAGGATTCATCCATGTTGTTGTATGTGTCAGTAATTCATTCCTTTTGCTTAGGTAGAATTCCACTATCTGGGTTTACACTTGTTTATCCATACACACACACACACACACACACACACACACACACACACACACATAGTGGTATCTCATTGAGGTTTTAATTTGCATTCTATAATGACTAATCCTGTGAGCATATTTTCATGTGTTTATTTGCCTTTTACATATCTTCTTTGGTGAAATGTTTGTCAAAATTTATTGTCCAACTTTTTACTGTGTTTTCTTACTGTTTTTTGGAAAGTTTTTTGTGTAGTGGGTATAAGTCCTTTATCACATATGTGTTTGCACACATTTTCTCCCAGATTTAACCACTTTTTTTTTTTTTGAGTATAATTGACAATATGCTATATTAGTTTCAGGTGTACAACTTAGTGATTCCACACGTTTATAATATTGTGCTGTGTTTACCACAAGTTACCTACCATCTATCCTGATACATGCTGTTACAGTATCATTAACTATATTCCTTATGCTGTGCCTTTTATTCCCATGGTTTATTCATTCCATAAGTGGAAGCCTGTATCTCTCACTCCCCTTCACCCGTTAGGCCCAACCTCCCACTCCTTACCTCTCTGGCACCTATCAGTTTGTTCTCTATTTATAGGTTTGATTCTGCTTTTTATTTCTTTTTTTTTTCCCTAGATTCTTACGAGTGAAATCATATGGTATTTTTCTTTCTCAGTCTGACTTATTTCACTTAGCATACTATCCTCTAAGTCCATCCATGTTGTCTCAGATGACATGATCTCATTCTTTTTTATGGCTGTGTAATATCCCTTTGTATATACACACCGCATCGTCCTTATCCATTCATCTGTTCATGAACACTTAGGTTGTTTCATATCTTGGCTATTGTAAATAATGCTGCAGTAAACATAGGAGTGCATATATCTCTTTGAATTAGTGTTTTCGTTTTCTTTGGGTAAATACCCAGTATCGGAATTATTGGATCATATGGTATTTCTATTTTTAATTTTTTGAGGAACCTCCATACTATTTTCCATATTGGCTGTACCAATTTAAATTTCCACCAAGAGTGTACAAGGGTTCCTTTTTCTCCACATCCTCGCCAACACTTATTATTTCTTGTGTTTTTGATTATGGCCATTCTAGCAGGTGTAAGGTAATATCTCATTGTGGTTTTGATTTGCATTTCTCTGATAATGAGTGATATAGATCATTTTTTCATGTATCTGTTGGCCATCTGTATGTATTCAGGTCCTCTGCCCATTTTAATTGGATTATTTTTTTGGTGTTGTAGAAATTTGTTTTTTTAAAGATTTTTTGTTTATTTATTTGACAGAGAGATACACAGCGAGAGAGGGAACACAAGCAGGGGGAGTGGGAGGGGGGAAGCAGGCTTCCCGCCGAGCAGGGAGCCTGATGGGGGCTCGATCCCAGGACCCTGGGATCATGACTTGAGCTGAAGGCAGACGCTTAAAATGACTGAGCCACCCAGGTGCCCCTAGAAGTTTTTTTAATATATCTTAGATATTAACTCTTTATTAGATACATCATTTGCAAATATTTTTTCCTCTCAGCAGTAGGTTGTTTTTTGTTTCTTGATGGTTTCCTTCACTGTGTGAAAGTTTTTTTTTTTTTTTTTTTTTTTTTTTGGTGTGGTCCCAGTAGCTTGTTTTTGTTTTTGTTTCCCTTGCCTTATGAAACATATCTAGAAAAATGTTGCTTTGGCCGATGTCAGAGAAATTACTACTTGTGTTCTATTCTAGGATTTTTATGGTTTCAGGTCTCATATTTAGGTTTTAATCCAATTTGAGTTTATTTTTGTGTTATAAGGTGGTCAGTTTTCATTCTTTTGCATGTAGCTGTCCAATTTTCCCAGCCAGCACCATTTATTGAAGAGACTGTCTCCCCTTATATATTCTTGCTTCCTTTGTCATTGATTAATTACTGTATAAGTGTGGGTTTATTTCTGGGCTCTCTGTTCTGTGCCATTTATCTTTGTGTCTCTTTTTGTGCCAGTACCATACTGTTTTGATTACTACAGCTTTGTAGTATATGTTGAAATGTGAAATTGTGATACCTCCAGCTTTGTTTTTCTTTGTCAAGATTGTTTTGGTTAGGGTGCCTGGATGGCTCAGTTGTTAAGCGTCTGCCTTCGGCTCAGGTCATGATCCCAGGGTCCTGGGATCGAGTCCCACATCGGACTCCTTGCTTCACGGGAAGCCTGCTTCTCCCTCTCTCACTCCCCTTGCTTGTGTTCCCTCTCTCACTGTGTCTCTCTCTGTCAAAAAATAAATAAAATCTTAAAAAAAAAAAGATTGTTTTGGTTATTCCAGGTCTTTTTTGGTTCCATAGAAATTTTACTGTCATTTGTTCTAGTTTTTTAAAAAATGCTTTTGGTATTTTGATAGATATTGCATTGAATCTGTAGATTGCTTTGGTTAATAGAGACATTTTAACAATACTAATTCTTCCAGTCCGTGAGCCTGGAATATCTTCCATTTGTTTGTGTCATCTTCAGTTTCTTTCATCAGTATTTTATGATTTCAGAGTACAGATCTTTGACTTTTTCCGTTAAGTTTATTCTTAGGTCCTTAATTCTTTTTGGTGTAGTAGTAAATGGTGGTGTTTTCTTATTTCTCCATCTGCTGCTTTGTTATTAGGTTATAGAAATGCTACCGATTTCTGGGTGTTAATTTTGTATCCTGCATCTTTACTGAATTCGTTTATTACTTCTAGTTGCTTTTTGGTGGAGTCTTTAAGATTTTCTATGTATAGTAGCATGTCATCTGCAAATAGTGATAGTTTAACTTCTTTACCAGTGTGGATGCCTCTTATTTCTTTTTCTTGTCTGATTGCTGTGGCTGGGACTTCTGATACTGTGTTGAATAAAAGTAGCAAGAGTGGACATATTTGTCTTGTTCCTGATCTTAGAGGAAAAACTTTCAGTTTTTCACCATTGAGTATGATGTTAGCTGTAGGTTTTTCATATATAGTCTTTATTATGTTGAGGTATGTGCCCTCTAACCCTACTTTTTTGAGAGTTTGTATTGTCAATGGAATTTGAATTTTGTCAAATGGTTTTTCTGCAACTACTGAGATGATCATATGATTTTTATCCTTTGTTTTGTTGATGTGGTGTATCACATCGATTTGTGAATACTGAACCATTCTTACATCCTTGGAGTAAATCTCACTTGATTGTGGTGAATGATCTTTTTAATGTATTGTGGTATGTGGTTGTGGTTTGGTAATATTTTGTAGAAGGTGTTTGCATCAGTATTCATCAGGGATATTGGCTTGTAGTTTTTTTGTGTGTGGGTGTTGTCTTTTTTTGGTTTGGGCATCAGGGATGTATTTAGAAGCTTTCCTTCCTCTTGTATTTTTTGGGATAGTTTGATGAGAATAGGTATTAATTCTTTTTAAAATGTTTGGTAGAATTCACCTGTGGATCCATCTGGTCCTGGACTTCTATTTTTCATTACTGATTCAGTTTTGTTAGTTGTAGTGGGTCTGTTCAGATTTTCTGTTTCTCCTGTTGAGTTTTGAAAGATTGTATGTTTCTAGGAATTTATAGATTTCTTCTAGGTTGTCCAGTTTGTTGCCATATAATTTTTTATAGTATTCTCTTATAATTCTTTTTATTTCTGTGGTGTTAGTTGTTACATCTCTTTCATATCTGTTATTTGTTTGAGTCCTTCCTCTTTTTTTCTTGATGGATCTAAGGGTTTATCAATTTTGTTTACCTTTTCAAAGAACCAGCTCTTGATTTCATTGATTTTTTTTCTGTTGCTTTTTTAAGTCTCTGTCATTCATTTCTACTCTCATCTCCTTCTACTCACCTTGGGTTTTATTTTATTATTTTTTTCTAGTTCCTTTAGTTGTATATTTAGATTGTTTATTTGAGCTTTTTGTTTCGTGAGGTAGGCCTGTGTCACTATATATTTCCTTCTTAGAACTTCTTTGGCTGTGTCTCAGTGATTTTGGACTATTGTGTTTTCAGTTTAATTTAGATTTAACCCTTTCATGATACTACTTTTTGAAGAGCAGAATTTAAAATTTTTTACTCAGTTTTATTGAAATATAATTGACATACATCATTGTATTAATTTAAGGTATACAACATAATGATTTGATATATGTATATATTGAGAAGTGATTACCACAGTAAGTTTAGTTAACATCTATCACCTGACATAATTTCAATTTTTTTTTGAGATAAGAACTTTAAGGATTTACTCTCATAGTAACTTTCAAATATATGACACAGTACTGGCAAATATAGTCACCATGGTGTACATTACAGCCTCACAACTTATTTATCTTATAACTGGAAATTTGTACCTTTTGACCACCCTCACCCATTCCCTACTCCCCCATCCTCCCTGGAAACCTCCAGTCTTTTCTCATGAGTTTTGTTTTAGATTCCACATATAAGTGAGATCATACAGTATTTGTCTTTGCCTAACTTATCTAACTTATAATGCACTCGAAGTCCATCCATGTTGTTGCAGATGGCAGGATTTTCTTATTTTATGGCTGAATAATATTCCATCATATATACATAAACATTTATCCATTCATTCATCATTGGGCACTCAGATTGTTTCCATGTCTTGGCTATTGTAAATAATGCTGCAGTGAACATGGGGGTGCAGATATCTGTTTGAGATAATAATTTCATTTCTTTCGGATATGTACCCAGAAGTGGAATTGCTGGATCATATGGCATTTCTATTTCTATTTATTAATTTATTATTTATTTTTTTAGATGCATAGTTTGTGTGTGAGCAAGGGGGGAGGAGCAAAGGGAGAAGGAGAGAAAGAGAGAATCTTAAGCAGGTTCCACGCCCAGCATGGAGCATGATGCAGGGCTTGATCTCACAACCCTGAGGTCATGACCTGAGTGAAAATAAAGAGTTGGATGCTTAACCAACTGAACCACCCAGACGAGGGAGAAGCAGGCTCCCCGCTGTGCAGGGAGCCTGATGTGGGGTTTGATCCCAGGACTCCGGGATCATGACCTGAGCTGAAGGCAGATGCTTAATGACTAAGCCACCCAGATCCAGTGCTTTCCTATGAATATCTATTTGTTTCAAGACTATTTTTTGTTGAAAGACTTTTTTCTTTACCTTAGTGCCTTTGTGTCTTTGTCAAAAAATTGTTTGTCCATATATATGTGGGTTCATTTCTGAATTCTATCTTCTGTTCTGTTGATTCATTTGTCTTTATGATAGTGCTTTGCTACTTTCATTATGTAACTTTATAATAATTTTTGAAATTTGTTGTATTAATCCTTCTTTTGCTTAGTTGTTTGGATATTCTGTCCTTTGCATTTCATATGAATTTTAGAACTAAATGGTCAGTTTCCTATAAAAGGTTTTTTTGGACTTTGGGATAGTGTTAAATCTGTAGTTTAATTTGGAGAGAACTGATATATGCTAACAATAGTAAGTCATCTGACTCATGAACAAGTTTATTTTCCCATTTATGAAGATCGTCTCTAATTTCTCTCAGTAGTATTTTGTTGTTTTTAATGTAGAGAACTTCAACATATATAGTAAGTTATACTTGTCAGTATTTTTTGATGCTTTTATAAATGGTATTTAAGTTTTCAATTGTTAGTTCCTAATATATAGAGATATAGTTGATATTGGCACTTTGATTTTGTATTCTACAAACTGGCTAGATACAAATATTCTGGCTTTAAGTTTTCATTGGATTTTCCACATAAGAAGTCATATTTATGAATAAAAAGGCAGTTTTGTTTCTTTTTTTCCAATCTGGATATTTTTTCCTTGCAGATTTCACTGATTATGAGAACATGAATATAAGTGGTTAAAGTAACATTCTTGTCTTAGGGGGAAAGCATTCAGCTTTAAACATTAAGTATGATAATAGCTATTGGTTTTGTGTCGATGCTCTTTATTAGATTGAGGACCATTCCCTTTTATTCCTACTTTGTTTAGAATTTTTATCAGGAATGGTTGTTGAATTTTGTCAAATGCTTTTTCTGTGTCTATTTGAGATGGTCATATGGTTTACAAAGAATAATTTGTTAATACGGTGAGTTATATTACTGGATTTTTGATTGGTAAGCCATTTCAGCATTTCTGGGGTAAACACCACTTTTCATGATGTATTATCCTTTAATGTATTACTGGATTTGGTTTGCTAAAATTTTGTTTAGAATTTTTGATATGTTTTCTTTTCCTTCCTTCCTTCCTTCCGTCCGTCCATCTGTCCGTCTGTCTCAGGATAATTCTGGCCTCATGGGAATGAGTTGGGATGTTTTATGTTTTTGGAGGAGTTTGTGTAGAACTTTTTTTCCCCCTACTATCCATGTTAGAATTGATATGAAACAATCTAGTCCTGTGTTTTTCTTTGCAGGAAGGTGTTTGTTTTTTTTTTTAATTTTATTAAAAAAAATTTTTTTACATTATTAGCTCAGAGATAGAGTTTAGTGCTTCATCAGTTGCTTATACCACCCAGTGCTTATTACATCAAGTGCCCTCCTTAATGCCCATAACCCAGTTATCCCTACTCCCCACCTACCTCCCCTCCAGCAACCCTCAGTTTGTTTCCTAGAGTTCAGCATCCCTTATGGTTTGCCTCTCTCTCAACTGTCATATTATTTTATCTTTCCTTCCCTTCCCCTATGTTCATTTGTTTTGTTTCTTAAATTCCACATATGAGTGAAATCATACGGTATTTGTCTTTCTCTGACTGACTTATTTCACTTAGCATGATACCCTGTAGTTCCATCCACATCATTGTAGATGACAAGATTTCATTCTTCTTGATGGCTGAGTAATATTCCTGTGTGTGTATATGTGTGTGTGTAACATTTTTTATTTGAGAGGGAGGGAGGGAGGGAGGGAGAGAGAGAGAGAGAGAGAGAACAAGAGCAGGGGGAGGGAGACCCAGGCAATGCAGGGCTCAATCCCAGGACACTGGGATCGTGACCTGAGCCACAGGCAGAAGCTTAAGTGACTGAGCCACCCAGAGCCCCATATACCACATCTTCTTTATCCATTCATCTGTTGATGGACGTCTGGGCTCTTTCCATATTTTGGCTATTGTGGACATTGCTGCTATAAACATTGGGATGCATGTGCCCCTTTGAATCACTGTTTGTATCCTTCGGGTAAATACCTAATAGTGCAATTGCTGGGCTGTAGGGTAGCTCTATTTTTAACTTCTTGAGGAACCTGCATACTGTTTCCCAGAGCGGCTACACCAGTTTGCATTCCCACCAGCAGTGTAAGAGGTTTCTGCTTTCTCTGCATCCTCACTGACATCTGTTGTTTCCTGAGTTGTTAAATTTTAGCCATTCTAACTGGTGTGACGTGGCATGGCATCTCATTGTGGTTTTGATTTGTATTTACCTGATGTCAAGTGATGTTGAGCATTTTTTCATGTGTCTGTTGGCCATTTGTATATCTTCTTCAGAGAAATGTCTGTTCATGTCTTCTTTCCATTTCTTGACTGGATTTTTTGGTTTTTGGATGTTGAGTTTGGTAAGTTCTTTATAGATTTTTGGATACTAGCCCTTTATCTGATAAGTTTGCAGGAAAGTTTTAAACAAAGTTTCAAGTTTTAAAGTAGATATAGAACTACTATGAACTTGTCTGTGACTTTGAACCTCTGAAGTATGTCTCTTGGGGAAAGCATAGAGTTAGATCCTTAAAAAAAAATCTATTCTGCCATTTATCTATCTTTGATCTTTGGAATGTTTGATCCATTTACAGTTAA
The DNA here is from genome assembly GCF_003265705.2 of Callorhinus ursinus. Classification (NCBI taxonomy): domain Eukaryota; kingdom Metazoa; phylum Chordata; class Mammalia; order Carnivora; family Otariidae; genus Callorhinus; species Callorhinus ursinus. The sequence continues at coordinate 36,300,927 of NW_027397087.1, read as the reverse complement.
TGTAATTACTCATAATGTAGGATTTATGTCTGCCGTTTTTTTAATTTTATTATTATTATTTTTTCCTCTTCTGAGAGAGAGTGAGTGAATGGGGCAGGAGGGGAGGGAGAGAGGGAATCTTGTGCACCCTTCCTCCCAGCATGTAGCCTGATGTGGGGCTTGATCTCACAACCCTGAGGGTATGACCTGAGCTGAAATCAAGAGTCAGATGGTCAACCAACTGGGCCGCGCAGGCTCACCTGCCATTTTTTTTTTATATGCTTTTTTATGTCTTGTATTCTTCCATTACTACTTTCTGTTATGTTTTCTAGCATACCATTTTAATTTTGTTGTGTCTCTTTTTGGGTTTTTTGGTTATTTTTTTAGTGGTATTTCTGAGTATTCCAATTAACAAAACAATTGAGTTTGGATTACTACCAACTTAATTTTAATAATATGCAAAAATTTTCTTCTGTACAGCTCTGTACCTTTCTCCCTCCTTTGTGCTTTTATTTTCATATAGATATTTTTCTACATTGTATATCCATACACACAGATTTATATTTATTTTATGGAATTGTCTTTCAGGTCAGGTAGGAGGAAGAAAGTTACAAACAAAATATTGTACAATACAAAATGTAATGTAAATACAAAAAAAGTTACAAACTCTGTTTTGTATTTACATTACATTTACCTTTACTTGTGGTCTTTATTTCTTCATAAAGATTTGCTTTATTATCAAGTGTCTTTTCATTTCAGCTTGAATTACTTCATTTAGTATTTTTTGTAAGGCCTATCTGCTGAATGTATTCTTTCAATTTTTGTTTATTTAAATGTTTTAATTTCTCCTTTAATTTTGAAAGATAGTTTTACTGGACACAGAATTCTTGATTGACAGGCTTTTCTCAGTGATTTGAATATATAACTCCACTGTCTTTAATTTTTAATGTTTTATTTGGAGAAATTTTGTGTTATGCTTATTGAGGAACCTTTATATGGTATGTGTTGCATCTCTTTCACTGCTTATAGGAACTATTCTTTTTTTTCTTTTTTTACAATTTCATTTATTTGAGAGAGAGAGAGAGTACAAGTGCGGGGAGAGGCAGATGGAGAGGGCGAGGTAGACTCTCTGTTGAGGAGGGATCCCGATGCGGGGCTCTGTCCCAGGACTCTAGGACCATATGAGAACTATTCTTTGTCTTTCAGCAATTTGATCATTATTTGTCTAGGTGCAGATCTTTTTTAGTTTTTCATGCTTGGAGTTTGTGAAGGTTGTTGGATATGTAGATTAGTGTTTTTCATGAAATTTGGGAAGTATTGGGCCTTTCATTGTGGAAATATTAATTTTGTGTTTTCCACTGTATCTACTTGTTTATGTCTCTACTGGAGCCCCTCCAATGAATTTTTCATTTTAGTTAATCTACTTTTCAATAATGGAATTTTTATAATTTCTAGCCCTTTACTGATATTCTCTATAGTTAAGGCATCTTTTTCATACTTTCCTTTAGTTTGCAAATATTTAAAATAGCTGATACAAAGTTTTGGCTTTGGTGGTCCAACATCTGGGCTTTGTCAGGGACAGTTTCTGTTTATTGCTTTTACAAAACTTTCCTGGTCCATACTTTGTTTCCTCTTTGCATGTCTTACAATGTTTTGGTGAAAAGTGGGCCATTGTATTAATACAGTGTGATAGTTCTGGAAATGAGATTTTTCCCTCCTCCCAGGGTTTGTGGTGATGGTTTTGTTATTGCTCTTTGGTTGTTCCATGACTTCTTTGGAATAAGTGTGTGAAGTCTGTTCTTTTTCCTGTGAGGCCTTTACATTCTTTCTTCATTTAGCTTAGTGGTTAGATAATAATTGGACAAGGATTTTTTTTAAATGTCCTGAAGCAATAAGGCTCCCAGTTTTTTTCTGTGAAGTTCTGTGTGCTTCTTGGATACTTGTCAACATTTAACCAGGCAGTTGTCAAATCTGCCTTACCTTTTACTTCCTATTTACATAGAACTTAAATATCAACCAGAGATCTCCGCTCTTTACTGAGCATGTGTATATTTCTGGGCATGTGCACAGTCCTGCACAGGTAAAACACCTTTTACATTCCCCGGAATATTTCAGATCTTTATTTTTTTTTTTTAAGATTTTATTTATTTACTTAGAGAGAGAGAGCACAAGCCAGTGGGAGAAGCAGATTCCTTGCTGAGCAGGGAGCCTGACTCGGGGCTGGATCCCAGGGACCCTGGGATCATGACCTGAGCCAAAGGCAGATGCTTAACTGACTGAGCCACCCAAGTGCCCCTATTTCAGATCTTTAAATGCCCCTTTTGTACAAGTCATTCCTATGTTTTCCTTTTAAGTTGTTTGGTTACTTCATTTTTTGCCTCATTCTCCTCTTGCTAACTTAGGCAGTTGCAGTGTTTAAACAATTGCCTCTGGTTGTTTTTAACAAACATACATGGGTGAAAAGGCTGTCTCCTGTGAGTGAGCTCCAAGTCAGGTCAGGTAAAGATAATCCTTTGAGTGAGGTTTTCCAGGGAATTGCCATATAGCTCAAATTCTGACAGTTACCTGTGGGATGGGGCTTTGGCTGTAATCCTGTTTTGATCCTTCAGTGGCTTCTAGGCTGCCTTTTAAACAGATTAATTATAGAGTGTTGCATTTCTCTTCAGCATGGAGCTAGGGAGAGGGAGATGGTAATTGGGTAAGTTAAAATGCCACAAAGCCTGTTTTTCTTACTGAGATTCGGCTGTTTTCCTTGATTAAGTGTTCCCTCACAAAGGATTATTATAAGCTTTTAGTGAATTTCTAGAATTGTCAAAAAGTTGATTTGGATACTTTTTTAAATTTTATTTCTCTTATGAAGAAGAGGGGATTTTCAGAGATCTTTATCATTTTCTCTGACCTCAATTTCAATGATCTTTTCAAGAGATTTAAGTAATAAATACTTTATATATTTACATTTGTAGTTACCATTTTTGCTGTTCTCTATTCTGTACTTGATCATATTTGAGTATGATATTTTCCTTCTGCATAAAGGACTTCCTTTAATGTTCCTTTTAGTGTGGGCTGGCTTATGATGAAAATTTTCAGATTTACATATCAGAAATTGTCTTTTTTTGGGCCTTAATTTTTTAATTTACTTTTTTAGGAGATATTTAAATTACAAAAAATTAAATTTAAATAGAATTAAAATTTCAGTAAAATTTATGAATTTTAAAACATTAATTTGGGTAACCATCTCTATACAATCTGAATACAGAAAAGTTCCACTACTTCTTGAAACTCCTTCACACTGTTCTTTATCTTCATATTCTCTTACTTCTCTCCCATACTAATTCATGGGAACTACTTGTCTGATTTCCATTGCTGTTTTTTTCAAAATGTCACAGAAATGGAATCATACAGTAAGTAAAGTTTTGAGACTAGCTTCTCTCATTTAGCATTATGTCTTGGAAATTCATTCAATTTGTTGAATATGTAAGTTCAACCAGGGATTATTCTTTTAAATTTCAATTTTAAGAAATGTTACCGGGATATATAACTTACAGTACAGTATAGCCATTTAAAATTTGTAGTTCATAGTTCAATGATTTTTGATAAATGTATATACACTTATATAACCACCATCATACAATGAAGCTATAGAATATTTTTATTACTCCTTGTGCCCCTTTTACACATTTCCCAATTCCCAGACAACTCTGATCTTCTTCCTGTTACTGTTGTTTCACCTTTTCTAAAATTTCATAGTACAGTATGTACTCTTGAGTCTGGTTTTTTCCACGTCAAAATGTTTTCATATTTATCAGTGTTAATGTATGTACCAGTTTATCTTTATTGCTGGGTAGTATTTATTGCATTGTGTATACTTTGGTAACACTTTAGGCAACATATTTTTAATTCTTTTTAAAATAGTACTGTAGCTTTGTTTTAGGTTGATGTGATAAAGTGTAATACATTACGTAGTGAAATTTTATTTCATTTATACTGTTCTAAAATGGCAATTATTTTGATGTAATTACTCTGTTTCTAGCTCCTATTTAATTTAGCAAGATTTAAAAAAATACAGAAATATATTAAGGAAGCTTGCTGGCTCTCGAATGTAAAAGTTAAATTATTTTAAGGAGTTTTAAGTTTTTAAAATTAAGATTGGGCACCTGGGTGGCTCAGTTGGTTAAGCGACTGCCTTTGGCTCAGGTCATGATCCTGGAGTCCCAGGATCGAGTCCTGCATCGGGCTCCCTGCTCAGCAGGGAGTCTGCTTCTCCCTCTGACCCTGCCCCACTCATGTGCTCTCTCTCTCTCTCTCTCTCTCTCAAATAAATAAATAAAAAATCTTTAAAAAAATTAAAAAAATTAAAATTAAGATTTATTTTACTGAAAAGCATGAAGTACTTTCTACTTGGTTTTATTTCAACTGTTAATTGCTCTCTCTTTTTTTTTTTTTAAAGATTTTATTTATTTATTAGAGAGCACAAGCAGGGTGAGCGACAGGCAGAGGAAGAGGGAGATGGAGAAGCAGGCTCCTTGCTGAGCAGAGAGCCCAGTGTGGGACTCGATCCCAGGACCTTGGGATCATGACCTGAGCCAAAGGCAGATGCTTAATGACTGAGCCACCCAGGCGCCCTGCTCTCTTTTACTTTACCTGAACCATATGAGTCTGAAGTTAAAGAGAATTGCATTTTGTCTCTTTGAGCCAACCTAAGCAAGATTTTCCATTTTTTAAAATGAAATTAATAAGAACTGTTTATTTTGACAGGCCTTTGGAAATGCAAAGACAGCTCATAATAACAATTCAAGTCGTTTTGGCAAATTTATTCAAGTAAATTACCAAGAAACTGGCACTGTACTTGGGTAAGTAGCAGTAGCAGGCTTTGGAGTATGTTTATATTTTCACCATTGTCTCTTCATAATCCATAGACTGTTCATTTGCTCTTTAATCAGAATAGTGACTTTGGTGTCTGCATTCAATTATTTTCCTCTAAACTTTTTTTTTTTTTTTAAGTTGAAGTCTGAGAAATGTTCAAAGAATAGTGTAAGGCATACATCTGTAACTTAGATTTGCTAATTGTTAACAATTCGCTGCATTTGTTTTATTTCTCTGTATTATGCATACATTCATTTTTTTAAATTTGTTTTTGAGTAAGTTGGGCATATAATTTGACTCCCCACAGGAATCACAGCTGTATTTTCCTACATAATGCTGTTATATTCAAGAAATTTAATTTTGTTACAATAACATTTCTTTTTTTTTTTTTCAAAGATTTTATTTATTTGAGAGAGAGAATTAGAGAGAGAGAGAGAGCACATGAGAGGGGGGAGGGTCAGAGGGAGAAGCAGACTCCCTGCTGAGCAGGGAGCCCGATGCGGGACTCGATCCTGGGACTCCAGGATCATGACCTGAGCCGAAGGCAGTCGCTTAACCAACTGAGCCACCCAGGCGCCCCTACAATAACATTTCTTATACAGTCTGTAAGTAGAGTACTTCTGGTTGTTCCAGCAATATTCCTTCTAACTTTAAAACATCTAATAGACTTTATTTTTAGAGCAGTTTTAGGGTCACAACAGAAATGAGTAGAGAGTACAAAGAGTTCCCATATACTTCTTCACCCTATCGACCAGTTTCCCCTATTAATATCATCTTGTATTGTTGTGTTCCATTTGTGTGGTGTGTTCTTTGGGCTTTGACAATTGTATAAAGACATTTATTCACCATTACAGTATCATGTGGAATAGTTTTACTGCTCTAACATCCTCTGTGGTTTGCCTGTTCATCCCTTCTTACTCAGTAACTCTTGGCAACCACTTATCTTTTTATAGTACCCCTAATTTTGCCTTTTCCAGTATGTCCTATAGTTGGAACCTTATAGTCTTATAGTCTTTAGGGTTTGGATTCTTCACCATAGCACTCTATATTAAAGTTTCCTCCATGCCTTTCATGGCTTTAAATGTGTATATTAATTTGGGGATAATTGACATTTTTGTGCTGTTTAAAAATGCTTTAAATTTTTTTGTATTTCTTATTGAGTGTTTTCCTGAGTATCTTATTTTAATGTTTTGTTGTTATTAAAAGTGTGATTTTCTCTTGCATTATATCTTCTAGCTGTTTGTATATATGATATATATTCATACATATATGTTCATATATATGGAGTTTATTAATTTTTATATTAAGTTGTCTCTTGTTATCTTACTGAATTATTTTATTGTTTCCATTAGTGTTACTATTGTTTCTTTTACCTTTTCTTGGTATATCTGCAAAAATAGATATTCTTACCTGTTTTTTTGTTCTTATATCTTTAATTATTTTCTCTCTCGTCTGATTCCAAATAATATTGTTTCGGACCTTTATGTGAATGACTTTACTTTTCTCCACTAAGTAAAATACTGATTTTAGGACATTTTACCACATTAATGAATTAGGCATCAATTTAAATTTTCTATTAGTGGTTTTTTGAGTAACAAAATGATACTGCATTTTACCAAATGGATTTTGGGCATCTGTGAAGATTAGCATGATCTTCATTCTGAGATCTGTCAATGTTACCATTATTTTCCTAATACTGAATCATTTTGTGTTCCTGGGAAAACAATCCCACTTGATCGTACAAAGGTAGACTCACACACATGCATACATATGTACACGTATTTATACATGCACATATAAGTTGGTTCTATTGTTTCCTAGTTTTTATTTTTTTATTTTATTTTTTTAAAGATTTTATTTATTTATTTGACAGAGAGAGAGACAGCGAGAGAGAGAACACAAGCAGGGGGAGTGGGAGAGGGAGAAGCAGGCTTCCTGCGGAGTGGGGAGCCCAATGTGGGGCTTGATCCCAGGTCCCTGGGATCATGACCTGAGCCGAAGGCAGACGCTTAACGACTGAGCCACCCAGGCGCCCCTGTTTCCTAGTTTTTATTTATGATTTTTGCATCCATATTAATAAGTGAGATTGGTTAGTATTTTTCTTTTTATGCTATTTTAGTTATGCTTTTCATTTCTGCTTTTAATTTAAAAATTTTGACCAAAACTATGTGTATTCTACCTCCCCCAAGAAAAACAAAACAAGAAGGATAAGTCCTTCAGTGGCAAGTTTCATAACTCATTTCCTTTCTGATTTGAAAACCATGTTTCCAAAAGTATAGTTGGTACTTTTACTAAAAAAATGGGATGCAGTCAGGTTGTCAAGTTGCACTTTTCTAGTATTTATAATTGTGATACAAGAGATGTTGCTAATAGGTAAAGTTGTATATGTTGCTTTGTAACTTACAAAGTATCTTTATATATATTCATTGATTCTTAAGACAGTTTCATGAGTTAGGAATGGCAGATATTTATTTTCCCATTTTATGAATGAAATTTTGACTCTCACATGTTAAGCGATTATCTGAAAAGGTTAAATGTTCTCTTACAACAGTGATGAGCAGAAATCTTCATCTTGATTAGTAAGTCAACACATACATATTGAAAATTTTTCATATTGAAAATATTTAACTCTTGGTAAATATATATTAAACATTTTCATCTTTCATTTTATCATTCATTAGGCAAACATTTATGGAGTACCAGGCACTGTGCTAAGTGTTCATGACAAAAAAAGTATACATGTTCTCTGCCATTAAAGTTCTCATAGTCTTTTGGGAGAGATAGGTTTACTTAAGAGGATTACAGTAAATGAGATAAGTACAGTTATTGAAGCATGTGTCTGGAGAAGGTCACAAAAAGTGATTTTTATTTTGGGTCTTGAAAAATTGCTAAGCAGAAAAAGTGGGAAATCACATTATCATTTGAGGAATTGGCATTAACAGATGAATGGAATCATAAGAACTTGGTGTACTTGAGGAGGTAAGTTCAATGGCTTCAGATTATGGACATAGTGTTCAGTTGATTTCAGATTATGAATAAAGCTCTAATGTATCTAATTTATCCTCTTGACTGGGAAACAGATTTTAAAGATTTTATTATAAAAAATGTGAAACATACCCAGAAGTAAAGAGAGTAGTAGAAAGACTGCCCATTTAGATTCAAGAATTATCACATTTTGCCATATTTGCTTTGTTTATTTTTTCTTTTTGTATGCTGATGCATTGAAATAAAACAGTCCCAGGTAGATGTAACCCTTGTGTACTTAGTATGAGTAGCAAGTGAAAGTAGAGGAATAACATGAGTAGATCTTATTTTATGGGTAACTAACTCTTATAGCAGTATAACTCATGGAGTGGAGAGGAGGAAGGTGAGATGTTTAGGAGTATGTTAGTATAGTTGAAAGAGGGAGCCTTTGTAGTTAATACAGACCTGGCTTCAAATCGTAGTTCTGCTGTTTACTGGCTGCATGATCTTAATATCTTTGAGCACCAGTTTCTCCACTTGTGAAATAGGCAGTAATATTTGCTATGCAGGGTGGGTTTAAGAATTTAATGTACTGTGTGGAATCTAAAACATGAATGAATAAACAAAAAGCAGAATTAGACCTATAAATAAAGAGAACAAATTGATGGTTGCCAGAGGGAAGGAAGGTGGTGGAATGGGCAAAATGAGTGAAGGGGAGTGTGATATACAGGCTTCCAGTTATGGAATAAGTCATGGGAATAAAAGGCACCACGTAAGGAATATAGTCAATGATATTTTACAAGGGTATGGTGAAGGATGGTAGCTACATTTGTGGTGAGCATAGTATAATGTGTAAACTTATTGAATCACTATGTTACATACCTGAACACCTGAAACTAATGTAACATGTGTCAACTATACTCAACAAAAGAATTTAGCATATTAGTTTATGTTCCCTTTCTCTCATTTTAGATAGATAAGAACCTGTTTCAGTAGTTTAGATTAGAGGTGATGATGGTAACTCAGAGGAAGTGATACCGTCTAATTACTGGTAGTGGTAGTAGTAAGGTGTTTGCAGAAAAGGCACGTTTGAGGTTCATTTTATGAATGAATGGAGCCTGTTGGAAAGAGAGTGGGTAGAGACTGTAGAATTAGAAGTGGAAGGAAGAGCACGGACAATGCAGCCAGAGTGAATGGCATGCTTGAGGGAATAACCTGTATTTGGGAGTGACTGAAATACTGAGCATGCGATAGGAGGGAACTGATGGGAATAAAACTAAAGAGTCAGATTTTTGATTCCACAGAGGTTTGTGCTATGTAATTTGGATTCAAGAGTTGAAAACTTTTAAATTTCAGACTGTAGGATCCCCTTTTCCAGAGGGAGCTTACCTGATTGCTTCAGTTTGGGTGAGAGGTATTGTAGACTTGAAGAGGTACAGGCTGAATAAAGAGAATGACATATCAGAAATACAATTTATGTTTTAGTTCCTCATTACTTTCAGGATAAATTCCACTCTTCTGGCACATAGTATATTGGTCCTTCTTCATGTAGTCCGCTTGTCTATCTCATTCTCTCGCCATGTTGAGGAATTATCTTCCCTGAGGTTAAGTACTCTCCTTTTATGCTTTTGCATAAAGCAGTTCTCCTGGCCTTCTGGTCAGTCTTTCAGATTTCAGAGTCATTTATTCAGTCAGTCACCAAATAGATTTTGTGAATGTTTACTATGTGCTGTGTACTCACCTCTCTGGGAATTGTTCCCTATATAATTGTTTCCTTCTTGGATGGAATCTTACCTGTATCTCTTGGTATAGGCATAATATTCTGGTATTGCTCTATAATAAATCCTGTATCAACTCAGTATGATAGCCCCTTGTTTACATTTCCCTCCACTGGTCTGTAAGCCCCTTGAGAATAGATAGTGTATCACTTATTTCCATATTTGAACAGTGCTTAGCACAGTGCCCAATTAATGAAGTTGTTGAATAAATTAGTAAATAATAAATGGATTCCAGAATGTGGCAGTAGCATGAATATGTTAAGAAAGTATGTCTTTGAGTCTTATTTAGTCACCTGGCCAAAGTATAGTATCTGAAAGAATGTGTAGTGGCATATGAGCCTGGAAAGAAAGTAAAGCCTATGCCATGGGTGGGTCTTGTGTGCCATGTTTTGAACTTCTGACTTTATTTTGCTTTATTGAAAGCCAAAAAAAAAAAAAAGACTTATGAGTTTATGAATTTAACACAGATAACACTAACAGCATTTATAACACAATTGTAATGGTAAGTGTACTAAAATGATCTGGATAGAATTCTTTATACTTTTGCATCTTCTCTGAAAAAATACTTATCTACCTTAAGCTTTATTATTTATATCAACCAATTTTATTTTTCTTCTAGTGCCTATGTTGAAAAATATCTACTGGAGAAGTCCAGACTCGTTTATCAAGAGCATAATGAACGGTACATATTTTTATTAGTATAATTAGATTAAGTTAACATTTTTATTATGCGATTGACTTTCAGGATGTTTGCATATTACGACCTTTAATTTAGCTTACACTGTGCATCGCTTTCCATATAATTGCTATTTCTGTCATGGGCAGAACATTATACTTTTCCAGAGGCTGCTAGATTTTTTAATAAGTACAAACAGACCTTGTTTTATTGCACTGCACAGATACTGTGTTTTTTTACACACGGTTTGTGTTGAGTAAGTCTTTTGGCACCATTTTTCCAACAGCCTTTGATCACTTTGTGTCTTTCTATCTCGTATTTTGGAAATTCTTGCAATGTTTTGAACTTTTATATTATTATTGTATTTGTTACGGTGATCTGTGATTACAGCTAGCTGAAAGCTCAGATGATGGTTAGCATTTTTTAGCAATACAGTGCTTTTAAATTAAGGTATGTACATTGTATTTAATTAATTAATAAATTTTTTTAAAAAGATTTTATTTATTTGACAGAGACAGACACAGTGAGAGAGGGAACACAAGCAGGGGGAGTGGGAGAGGGAGAAGCAGGCTTCCCACGGAGCAGGGAGCCTGATACGGGGCTCGATCCCAGGTCCCTGGGAGAATGACCTGAGCCGAAGGCAGACGTTTAACGACTCAGCCACTCAGGTGCCCCTGTACATTGTATTTTAGACATAATGCTGTTGCACACTTAAGAGACTACAGTGTAGTGTAGACGTAACTGTTACCTTCACTGGGAAACCAAAAAAATTATTTGCCTTATGTTATTTTGAGATTTGCTTTATTGTAGTGGTCTGGAACTGAACCCACGCTATCTCTGAGGTATGCCTGCATGTGGAACTGTTACTCTTTATAAATTCTAGGCATACTGTCCAAACAGAAAAACAGTGGTAGGGGCGCCTGGGTAACTCAGTCGTTAAGCGTCTGCCTTCGGCTCAGGTCATGATCCCAGAGTCCTGGGATCGAGCCCTGCATCGGGCTCCCTGCTCAGCAGGAAGTCTGCTTCTCCTTCTCCCACTCCCCCTGCTTGTGTTCCTGCTCTAGCTATCTCTCTCTCTCTGTCAAATAAATAAATAAAATCTTTAAAAAAAAAAAGAAAAACAGTGGTAGTTCAGGTGTTTTACTGCTTTACGTGTCTTAGTATTCTGTTTCTAATTTGAGAAAATTTTTAATAAAGCACTTAATTTCATTATATTATAATAAGGTATACAGGACTTCAGAGATTATCTATGTGACTTCCTGTAGATGAAGAAACCAAATGTCAGGGGGAAAAAAAAGAAACCAAATGTCAGAGAGGTAAATGATTTGCTTCATGCTGCAATGAGACAAAATAAAGAGCCAGAGTTTGAAGTTAAAGAGACCTACTATATTCAGATATTGAATATGGCTTTGGCATCTCTTTTAACTTTTCTGCTTCTTTGATATTTATTCCCATTTTATAGATAGATAACTATCTTAGAGTTGTTTGGAAGAATAAATGAAGTAACATTTATAAAGTGCTTAGTGTGGTCCTTATGTATAATTATATTCAGTAATTAATAGCTAACATTATCTAATGAATACCTGCCAGGTTAGGACTAGAACTCAAGACTTTCCTGTTCTTTTTTTTTTTTTTTGTGGCTAGTAGATAAGGAAATCTAAATTAGAGGTTTTTCTTGAAATGAAGGTAGAGAATTTTAGGAAGAGAATAACTTCATTAAAGTTTTGTAGAGTTAACAGATACTGCTATTAGAAGGTTATTATTAACTTTTCCAACACATTTAAATGGAGTGGTAGGGATACAGCATGGTTTCGAAGAATCAGTGGGAGGTGAAGATCTGGAACTTAAAAACTGATTCTCTATTATCTTGCTGGATTCTGTTTGTGAATGGATCTTTAATATTTATTGGTATGTTGCTAAATGTGGGTTACTAGTATTTTGTTGAGGATTTATTGTGTCTGTATTCATAAGGGATATTGCTGTAAGGTTTTGTTTTTTTCCTCCTGATGTCTTTGTCTAGTCTTGCTATTAGGATAATAATGGTTCATAGAATGAGTTGGAAAAGTTTGGGAAGGATTGGGTTAATTCTTTTTTAAATGTTTGCTAGAATTCACTAGTGAGGCCGTCTGGTTCTAGGTTATTATTTGTGGGGAATTTTAATTACTAATCCAAACACTATAGTTATTGTAAGTCTCTGTAGATTTTCAGTTTCTTCTTTAGCCAGGTTTGGTTGTTTTTATCATTCTAGGAATTTTTCCATTTCATCTAGGTCATCTAATTTGTTGGCAAAAAAAAATTGTTTATAGTATTCCCTTATAACAATTTTTATTTCTGACAGGTTGATAATGTTCCTACTTCTGTTCCTGAATTTGAGGTCTACTCCTATCTTTGGGCTGCTATAACAAAATACCTCAGTCTGGGTAACTTACAAACAACAGAAATTTATTTCTGAGTTCTAGAGGTTGGGAAGTCCAAGATCAAGGTGCCAGCATGGTTGTACTCTGCTCAGAGCTCTTCCTGGCTTATAACTCATACCTTCTTGCTTGGTCCTCATATGGTGGAATGGGATAGGGAACTCTGTGGAATCTCTTTTATTAGATCACTAATCCCATTCATGAGGGCTCTACTCTCATGATCTAATCAACCCCAAAGGCCCCACCTCCTAATACCATTACCTTTTGGGGTTAGGATTTCAACATAGGACTTTGAGGGGCACACATTCAGACCATAGCAATCTCACCCACCTTTTGTGTCAGTTTAGATAAGAATGTGTTAATTTTGTTGATCTTTTAAAAGGACCAAGTTTTGGTTGATTTTTCTCTATTTGTTTACTGTTCCTGTTTTATTTCTCTTATGCTTATCACTTCTGTATGCTTGGGTTTAGTTTGCTCTTCTTTTAAATTAAAAAATTTTTTTTAGTTTCTTAAGGTGAATGGTTAGATTTGAGATCTTTCTTCTGTTTTACCATGGGTTTACAGCTATAAAGACCCGTTGAACACTGTTTCAATGATTCCCATATTTTGGCATGTTGTGTTTTGGTTTTTATGTACCTCAGTGTATTTTCTAGTTTCCTATGTGATTTCTTCTTAGAACCCATTTTTATTTAGGAGTGTGTTTTTGAATTTCCATGTATTTATGCATTTTGGAAATTTCTGTTATTGGAAATATTGTTATAATATATAAAATTCTGTTACTGATTTCTGATTTCATTGTAAGATCATCAGAGAATATAGTTTGTATGATTTCACTCCCCTTACATTGAGACTTGTCTTAGAGTTTAACATTTTTTAATCTGGAGAATGTTCCATGGGTATTTAAGAAAATATGTATCCTACTGTTGTTGGATGGAGTATTCTATAGATGTCTCTTAGGTGTAGTTGGTTTTTTTTATAAAGATTTTATTTATTTGCGAGAGAGAGAATGAGAGATAGAGAGAATGAGAGGGAAGAGGGTCAGAGGGAGAAGCAGACTCCCTGCTGAGCAGGGAGCCCGATGCGGGACTCAATCCCGGGACTCCAGGATCATGACCTGAGCCGAAGGCAGTCGCTTAACCAACTGAGCCACCCAGGCACCCCAGGTGTAGTTGGTTTTTAATAGTTTTCAAGTCCTCTTTTTCTTGTTGATCGTTTTTCATGTTCTGTTCATTATTGAAAGTAGGGTGTTGAAATATCTCAGTACTATTGTTGAATTGTTTTTTTTCTTCAATTCTTTCGGTTTTTGGTTTATGTATTTTGGGACTCTGTTTTTATATGCATTTACATTTAAAATTGTTATATCTTTCTGATGAATTGGCCCTTTTGTCATTATAAAATGTCCTTTGCATCTAGCAATAATTTTTGTCTTAAAGTCTATTTTATTTGATGTTAGTATAGACACTTTAGCTTTCTCCTTTTACTTTTGACCTATTTGTATCTTTGAGTCTATAGTGTGTCTATTGTAAATAGCATGTAGTTGGATTTTTTTTTTTAATTCATTCTGCCAGTTACTCACCTTCGGACTCATTTATACTTAATATAATTGCTAAGATAGGATTTATGAATGTTATTTTGCTGTTTGTTTTATGTATTTTTTATGATGGTTTAGTCCCTCTATTCTATTACTGCCTTATTTTGTATAAGTAGTTGTTTTCTGGTGTACCATTGGCAAGTCTTTTATTACATATTTCTTGAATTATTTCCCTAATTGTTGCCCTGGCAATTACAGTTAACATTTTAGCAATCTTGTTTGGATTAATAACAGCTTAATTTTGATAATGTACAAATAACTTTGCTTCTATGTAGCTCTGTTCCTTTCTCCTTCTTTTGTACTATTAAAATCATATAAATTACATCTTTATAATAGTAGACCCATCAATACAGATTAGTCATTATTGTTTTTTGCTGGTATCTTTGAAATACAATAGGAGGGAAAAAAGTTATAGACAAAAAAGTGAGTTTAGGGGCACATGAGTGGCTCAGTCGGTTAAGTGGCTGCCTTCGGCTCACATCACGATCCCAGGGTTCTGGGATCGAGCCCCGCATCGGTCTCCCTGCTCGGCAGGAAGCCTGCTTCTCCCTCTCTCATCCTCCTGCTTGTGTTCCCTCTCTCATTGTCTCTCTCTGTCAAATAAATAAATAAAATCTTTAAAAAAATGAGTTTATACTATCTTTTATAGCCACATAGTTATCTTTACTAGTGCTGTTTATTATATGTTTAATTGAAACTTGTCTAGTTTCCTTTCTTTTCAGCTAGAAAAAGTCCCTTTATCTTTCCTTGTAGGGCCCATCTGCTAGTTATGAAGTCTCTTAATTTTTGTTTATCTGGGACTATCCTAATTTCTCCTTTATTTTTGAAGGGTATCTTTTCTGGGTGTATAATTTTTGATTGATAGTTTTTTTTCCCTCTCAGTACTTAGAGTATGTTATCCTTCTGCCATGGCTCCTAATGAGAAATCAGCTGGTAATCTTTTATTTTGTTTGTTTTAGTTTTTTTTTTTTAAATTTCATTGTATTAGGTTAGTCACCATAAAATACATCATTAGTTTTTGATGTAGTGATCCATGATTCATTGTTTTCGTATAACACCCAGTGCTCCATGCAGTATGTGCCCTCCTTAATACCCATCACCCGGCTAAGCGCCGCCCCCCGCCAAAACCCTCAGTTTGTTTCTCAGAGTCCATAGTCTCTAATGGTTCATCTCTCCCTCTGATTTCCCCCCCTTCATTTTTCTCTTCCTTCTCCTAATGTCCTCCATGCTATTCCTATGTTCCACAAATAAGTGAAACCATATGATAATTGACTTTCTCTGCTTGACTTATTTCACTTAGCATAATCTCCTACCGTCCCATCCATGTTGATGTAAAAGTTGAGTATTCATCCTTTCTGATGTATATATGGACCACATCTTCTTTATCCATTTATCTCTTGAAGGGTATCTCGGCTCTTTCCACAGTTTGGCTATTGCAGACATTGCTGCTATGAACATTGGGGTGCATAGTGCAGTTGCTGGGTCATAGGGTCAGCTGGTAGTCTTTTATTCGGAATCCTTGATGAGGCATATCTTCTCATGGTGCTTTGAAAATTTGTCTTTGTTTTTCAGTAGTTTTGATTTATCTAAGTGTGGATCTCTTTAAGTTTTTCTCCCTTAGGGTTTGTTGAGTTTCTTGAATGTGCAGATTGTTTTTTCATCAAATTTAAGGAGGTTTTGGTCATTTTTTTCAAATATTCTTTTTGCTCCTTTCCTCTCCTTTTGGGACTCCTATTGTGCCACAGATATCTGAGATCTGTTCAATTTTCTTCATTCATTTTTCTTTCTCTTCAGACTAGTTTCAAGACCTGTTCACATCAGGTTCACTGATGCCTTCTTCTACCCACTCAGATCTGTTGTTGAGTGCCTCTAGATAGTTTTTCATTTTAGTTATTATATTTTTCAACTTTCTAATTCCTTTTTGATTATTTTTTAATAAGTTCTATATGTTTATTGATAGTCTCTATTTGATGAGACATCATTCTCATACTTTAGTTGTTTAAACATGGTTTCATTTAGTTCTTTGCACATATTTAAAAATCTTGTGTACTAAGCAATGCCTGGGCTTCCTCAAGGATGGTCACTACTGATTGTGCCTTTTTCTTTGTATGTACTATACTTTGTTTCTTTAATGCCTTATAAATTTTTGTTGAAAATTGGACATTTTAAATAATAATTGGACATTTTTAAAATCATGTGGCTGCTCTGGAAATGAGATTCTCCCTTTCCCAGGGTTTGTGGTTGTTTTTGTTTCTGTTATATCATGACTTTTTTGAACTAATTTTGTTAGATCTGTTCTCTTTCAAGTGTGGCCATTCTGGTATCTGCTTGGTTAGCTTAGTTGCCAGCTAATGATTGAACAGAGATTCACTTAAATGCTTGGAAATAGTAAATCTCCTAGTCTTTGCCTCAGGGCTTTCTGTGTGTATTGGGCCATGCCTTTAACACTCAGGTAGGCATTTTATAATTCTGCCTTTACCTTAACTTCCTGCTTGTGTATCCTTACAAGGTCAGCCAAGGGTGAGAGTTTAGTACCTTCTCTGGTCTCTGCTGAGAAGACGTAAAGCCCTGGGCGCGTACACAACCTTATGCATGTGCATGGCCTTCTAGATTCCCAGGAATATATTGGAGCTTTTAAAACCCTGTGTGGTGATCACATTTCCCTTTAAATTTTTTGGTTAGCCTATTGTCTATTTATCATTTATCCATTGTTTAACATTTATCCGTTGCTTCACGTAGCTGACATGTTAAAAAATTGCCTGTAATTTCTCATACCTGCCCCTGGGGAAAAGGTTTTCACACTGGGCTAACTCTGAGTCAGGTCAGTAAAGACAGTTTTGAACATGGCGTCTTCCAGGGACCCACCAGATAGTTCAAGTAATGATATTTCTCAGGGAATGAGGTTTTGAACAAGCTCCAACCTTCTTCTGCCCTCTTGTGATGACTGCCAGGCTTCTGGTGTCCATCATGATTGTAACCTATTGGTTTTGACGGCTACCCTGGATTTGGTGAACAGGAGATGGAATAGGGCAAGTTAAAAGGCTACAAAGGTTGCATTTTTTATTGAGATTGAGCTGTTTTTCTTATGTAAACACTCCTTGGATTGCTATAAGCTTTTGTTTAATTTTCAGAGTTCTGAAAAGTTTGATTCTGACAAATTTGCCGGTTTTCTAATTGGTTTTATGGAGGAGAGAATTTTCAGAGGTCTTAACCTTTGCCATATAGCTGCCTTCATGCCTCTCTTTTGAATTTAGCATCCAAAACATCATTTTATTTTATAGTAGCTAAAATATTGAACTTACCACTTTTGTATTAAAAAATGAAACAAAGTTGAAACATTTTACTAATTAATGTTTGCTTATTTTTCTGTTAAATGATAACCATAGATCATGTTCATTATAAAGCCACACTCTTTGTTTTCAACAGGAACTATCATGTATTTTATTACCTCCTGGCAGGAGCAAGTGAAGAAGAAAGATTAGCATTCCATCTTAAACAACCAGAAGAGTATCATTATCTCAATCAGGTGAGAGTTCATGAAATGTATTTTGAAATGTAGGGCATTATTAAATTTTACTTCTTGAGAAAAATTTTTTTCCTAATACTTTGTGCCCCAAACCTAGTAATGGATATTAACTAGACTTTTAATACATGCAGTCTAAAAATTTATGTGATGTGCTTCTCAAATTTGAAAATTATTATTACTCATATGAGTTGGGAGAGGTTAGTTATATGTGTGCCCTTTGCTTTTTGTGAAACTCTTTCAGAGAACAATAAACTGTTTATATATGTACCTACATGTTAGAAAAATGGGTTGGTCTTTTCAAAGTGATTTACCTTTTAAAGACAAGAGCATGTTCAGTGTTACTAATAATGTTTACCCTTTGCATGGGATTACTTGAAACCTTTTTGTATGTTTTGAAGTCTAATATGTATATCTCTTTGCATGATATTATACTAAGAGTTTGATTATTTTTATAATTTAGCAGATGATCCTATTCAGTATGAAATTCATTGTATCTTTCCATGAAACTAAAAATTCACTTCTAAATTTCCATAATTAAGGGATAATTTCTAGTAGTTTTTCATTACAATGGTTTCTCCAATTTTACTATTTCTCATATTAATAAAAATTCTAGAATCAGTATATTAATGGAATTGGTATGACAGTAGATCACTTAAATAACAGATTGTCTTTTCTTGTTTTTTTTTGATTGTTTGAGGCAAAGTGTAATATACATGGAAATAAATGCCTTTATGGTAATTTAAAAAATCCTTGTGAGGGTTTTGTAAGGAAATTGACATTTTAATGATGGTTCAAAGGTTGTAGTATGTATTTAAGGTTATGAAAGTAACATCAGACTTTTCCCAAGATATACAGGATGCTATGTAACTGATATTTCTTAATTTTGAAACTATATATTTATATAAACTAATAAAACTTTGTATTAATATGTTGATTTCAAAATTATTTAAAATATCACTTCTTGATATAATATTAGGCATTTGTACTGTATAAAATTAAGTAGATTTAAAAAAAATCATTGATTTAGCTTCTGAGCTTTTTCTTTTCCCTGTTAAACTCTTTGCAAATATTTGGGTGATTAAATATATCCTTTTTAAAAACTAATAATTGCTCATAAATGAGCTGATAGAACCGAGCTTTTTACTCTTCTTCCAGATACTTTTTTGTTATCAGTGGCCACACCATACATATTCTTGTCATAAAGTGGTCAGTATTCATGGAATATGAGACTGAGCAGTTAATACAAATCTCAGAGTCACTGGAAAACAGCAAGTGTGGATTGGTTGTAATAATATATGATCTCCCAGAATCTGAATGTTTACCTAGTTGTTTCTTGTTTTATGCTGCTACACAAAATAACTTTCTTTGGGTAGCAGCAGTGCTAACTGAATACTACATCTAAGAGATGATTAGAGAACAGTGATAACCATTACTTCTACCTAACTAATCTGCCTTACTTTCAGATAACAAAGAAACCCCTCAGACAGAGCTGGGATGATTATTGCTATGACTCTGAGCCGGTCAGTACAAGTACCTAAATATTCTGTGTTCCTGTTAAAGGACCCTCACTTGCCTTGCTCATTTGCACCCATCTCATTACTTAGAAAATCAGCTGAAATACAAAGAACCTAGGAAAGAAGATAAATTCATGTTTAATTTCTTTGAATTGATTTTGTGTGTGTATGGTCTGTGGATCAAAAACCAATTTACTTTTTAAAAAATTTATTTTTTTGTTGCTCATGTTTAGTCTATATTTATTTTGACAATAAATTGATTGTATTCCTGTCTTCAGCATTGATATGGATTCTTATGAACTACAGGTTTTTTTCTTGAGGTGTATTTTTTTTTCAATTATTATTTTAGTGGTTTCATTACTCACATGTTATGAGTAGTATGTAATGTTTATCTTAAAAAGGTATAGCCTTCCTGTTTTATGTGTCAGTTAACAGTCTTTTCACATGATGAATGCATGTACATTTTTTCTTTGAAAGTTTTTTAGTGGCAAGAGAGGCTGTAGTCTTTATATAATTTCCTTAAAAAGAATTGAAATTCGTATAAATAAGATTATTTTGTTTTTAATTGAGTGATTTAAGGGCATATATGATGTAATATAAAGTGAGTAGGTAAATTTAGCTTTATTTTTATATTTTATAAGGACAAGTTTGTGATCAAAAAAGGACACAAAAAATCTTTTTCCTTTCCTTTGTAGTGAGGTCATATGTAAAGGCTGAAAACATGCACTCATCTATGTCTATTAATTAACTAATGAACTAATTAATTATTTCTTCTGGAAACATAACATGTCTTAGTTCTAGTTTTAAATAACTATGACTTTAATTTTCACTGTGTGTGATTACATACTCCACTAATTACAAACCTAGACTGTTTCAGAGTTGAGAAGGATCAGGAATTATGGTCATTAATTTTTTCCTTCATATAAAATTTAATTGCATTACCTTTTTATAATACATCAAGTAATTTATGGTTTTAGATTTAATGTTTCAGAAAATTTTAGACGTTTAAGTTTATAGATTCTGATACATTTTAGTAGAAAAAATTTACACTGTTTTGCCACTCTTGAGAAGCTTCCATCTTTCACCTACTAACATCAAGTGACTGAGTCTCATTGGGAAGTAGGGAGGAGACTGGTAAAACTCAAATGGCAAGTGTAAGACTTGATTGCCTGTACAGAGCTTATCGTGACTTTATGAACTGATCTGCTGTTATTTAGACAGTCTAAGTTATGCTTCAGAATTTGGGCTCTGAAGCAGACAGACCTGACTTGAATACTGGCTTATCCACTTAACTAGTTTTTGAGAACCTGAGCAGGTCACATAATTCTTTTGTTTCCACCATCTTATATTTAATGGGATATAAATGGTCTTTAACTTTTGTGAGAATTAAATTAGACAATGCATCTAAATAGCTCGACAGAGTGTTTAATATTTAGTAAGTATACAGTACATGTTCCCAGAGCTGCTGCCACCATCAAAATCATCATTATCCATCTTTTCCTTATAGAATTTTGTACCCATACTCCTCTCCTCCCTTTATGTCTTTCATCACTAGCCTCTCACTTATTGTGTTTTCAGTCTATTACTCTTTGAACTTTTGAATAATTTGTTGCTTTTTCTCACAAGTTAATTAATGAAAGCAAGCAGTTAATCTGAGGATCTTTTGGTTTGTTTTTTCCTCTTAGCTCCTCAGAGTATATTTGGGGGCAAACTAAACTTTGTTTCCCTATGAGTTAGTTTTACTGTAAAGTGTGCATGCATCTTAGAACTCATGTGACTTAGCATTATAAGAAGAGAGGATTGTTAGGTACTGTTTTGTAATTTGACCTATATTATCACACATATAATGGAATTGTATAGATGATCCCAGGAGGAACTGTGGTGAGAAAATTGCTTTTAACAAGGGACCTCTTGTTGCCCATTGAATGTTGATTTAATTTGTATTAAGGGTTATCCTATAAGCTTAAGCAACTGGTGTTGCCTGGGAGAGTGCAGAGGATTCAGAACTGGGTAGATTTTAATTTTGCCACCCCTGTCATTTAGGTGAATTATTTAACCTCTGAGCCTGTTTTCTTTCCTATTGAATGTATATATAATTATATATATGTACACATAATTATCCCCTTGTGTTTATATCAAATTTTAAAAAACTTTATATCTACATTAGTAGTTTAAAAAGTTAAATGAGTACTTTCTCAAAAAGGAATGTTTCATTTAATTCAGTACTTATTCATTAATTCAGTTATTACATATTTACTTTAGTAATTACTGTCCTCTTGGCACTAATATGATGCTGGAGATCAGCAGTGAATAAAATAGATAACAGTTAAGGCATTTATTGAGTACTTGATGCAACATTCCACAGTAAGAGATAGACATTAAAAAAGTATATACCTGTGAGGTTTTTGAAAATGTAGGTGTAAGGGACTGTGAGAACAAATAGTAAAGGGCTTTAAAAACTTATTTTAAAGATTATATATATGTTTGACTTTTTTGGGAGCTGAAATACAAGGGTTACTCTACTTTTTATTTTTATTTTTTTATTTTTTAAAGATTTTATTTATTTATTCATGGGAGAGAGAGAGAGAGAGAGAGGGGCAGAGGGAGAAGCTACCAAGGAGTAGGGAGCCCAATGCGGGACTCGATCCCAGGACTCTGGGATCATGACCTGAGCCAAAGGCGGATGCTTAACCATCTGAGCCACCCAGGCGCCTCAATACAAGGGTTACTCTAAAAATATTTTTTTATTTTTATTTTAAATAAATAAATATTTTATTTATTTATTTAGTTCACAGCTATCTTTACTAACTAATGTGTGTATTTTGCAGATTTTTAATTTTCACGTATACTTTCTTTTGCTGATTGATAATCATGTTGTTTATATAATTTCATTAGGAACTATATTATCTAATATTGACATAAACATCTTTATATTATATAAGTCTAGGCTCCATTTCTCAACTAAATTACTGCCTCTTCTAAAATTTATTTTTGTGTCTCAGCATCTAGTTCAGCGCCTTGCATAAGCGTAGGCATTTATTAAATATTTGTTGAATAAATAACATTTGTTTGTGGAATTGAGCTCTCTTTAATGCTTTGGATCTTCAGAACTCTTCATCACCACTCAGAACCAAACTTTGTATCAGAACATTTTATAATATTGTTAGCTCTTTATCTTAAGTTACTTTGAGATCCTTGCCTTGGTGATTGTGAAAGGGAGAATAAAAAGGTAACTTACTGGTATTTTGGTAGGTATGTGTTTGGTATGCATACCTGTAATAAGAATTCTCTAAATATTTCACCAGCTCTAATTTTTATACACAGGTATGCTTACGTAGAATTATTCTTATTTCTGAGTGGCTTACCTTATTTTCAATAGATAATCTTGATTTCTTCCCCATTTTTCTTAAATAAGCAGGATTGCTTCTCGGTGGAGGGGGAAGATTTGAGGCATGACTTTGAACGCTTACAACTGGCCATGGAAATGGTAGGATTTCTTCCCAAGACACGAAGACAGTGAGTTTGTTTATTGTATTCTTACACCTTTGGTAGAGAACAAATCACAATGTGTGTTTCACAAGTTCCTCTTACTTGGTCCTTTGAAAGAATTTGCTAACAGATATTCCGGATCTAGTGCCTCCTCCTTCCTTGTTAAGCATTGCTTTGAAAATTTATTTTTCTAGAAGACTTGCTTTGAATTGCTTTTTTTATTATAAATTCTTTGAGAATCTCTTGAAAGTTGGAACTCTTCTTCCTGTAAACTGTGCATGCATTAATATTTGCATATAGTTGCAGGAGTTCATTTTGCTCCTGAAGCCTGTCCATAGACCTTTCTTAGAAACTTGCTTTATAACACTATTTTTATAGCTTTATTTTCTGTATCATTGATCTCTAATCTTATTAAGGCATGTATACCTGTCAGTAAAACATAATTTTCTCTGTATTTAGTACTACTGTACTAAACATATTTTGTTTATTATAAACAAAGTAGAAATGTAAAAAGGTTGAGGGATAAAGATGAAGCAAATTATATTTAAAATAAAACAAACTATTTAAAATTAAAGCCCGATGATGGGTATTAATGAGGGCAGGTATTGCAATGAGCACTGGGTGTTAATGCGCAAACAATGAATCATGGAACACTACATCAAAAACTAATGAAGTACTGTGTGGTGACTAACATACATAATAAAAAAAAATAGTAATACAAATAACCTTGACTCTCACCAGAAAAAAATAGTAACAGAACTATTTTTTTGGGAAGGGAATTATGTCAGATCTGATTATATTGTCAACTTTTAATGTCATACTAAAAGTAGAAGAATAACAACTCTGCTGTTTTCTTGTTTGCTTGTGATTACTATGAATCTTGAGTTAGCAGATTATTTGCCAAACTCTTTTTTTGAAAGATAAATTAAGGGATGCCTGGGTGGTTCAGTTGGTTAAGGGGCTGCTTTCCACTCAGGTCATGATCCCATGGTCCTAGGATTGAGTTCCACATTGGGCTCCTTGCTCAGTTGGGAGTCTGCTTCTCCCTCTGCCTGCAGCTTCCCCTGCTTTTGCTCTCTCTCTCTCTCAAATAAAATCTTAAAAAAAAAGAAAGACAAAACCAAATGTAAATATGCAAGTCCATTTAATTGGTCACATAAACTGCAATTCACTGAAAGTTACTAAGTAAATGAGAGTAACCCTATAGTTCCTCCATGCTATATTACTTATATTCTTTCTTCAACATACCTCCTTTACCTCATGTGACACACCTGACTAATTGACATATATGGATCAAAGTGTCAATCTATATATTAAACGATAGTGA
Source organism: Callorhinus ursinus (assembly GCF_003265705.2). Taxonomy (NCBI): domain Eukaryota; kingdom Metazoa; phylum Chordata; class Mammalia; order Carnivora; family Otariidae; genus Callorhinus; species Callorhinus ursinus. The sequence continues at coordinate 36,276,806 of NW_027397087.1, read as the reverse complement.
AACATAATTTCGTTTTTTTAGATAACATAAGTTGGAAATAAAATATGTACTTCTCATACGCCAAGGGGTTATGGGTTATGTGTCTTTCATACTTTCTGATATCACTGTATCCCATATTGGAAGCCACTGGAAAATATATGTAATATATTTAATAGCCTGGCCTGTAATTTGACCTTTCTCTATTTTAGATATTATCATCAGATATTCCCTAACACAAGTTTTGCATTTTAACTAGACTGATAGTATCCTCTAAAACATGTATTCTGAATGTCCAGTATTTTCCCCATTTCTTGAAGGACCCATCTTTATCTCTTTTTTACTCATTGAAATACTTTCAGGTTTTTTTTTTATAACATACCATGTATACTGCTCTTCCCCTCTTTCTTTGACCATGATTGACTGTGCTAATAAATCACAGCATTCTTTTCAACTGCACTCAGATCTAACCCAGAATTCCTCCTAACACAACCTTGCAGGCATCCCAAAATTTGGTATGTCAAGGGAGACATGTTTGCTTTAGAGTACTGTTCATGTCCTCCCTTTTTATTTTTTAAGCTCTTTATTTATTTAAGTAATTTCTACACCTAATGTGGGGCTTGAACTCATGACTCCAAAATCGAGTTTCACTCTTCCTACTGAGCCAGCCATGCGCCCCATGTCCTATCTTTTTAATGAAAATTTTCTTAACTGTGCATTGTTTCTGTCTTTAGTATTTTAAGATACCCTGCCTTATAGTATAGAGTTTTTTTTTTATCTCCTAATGCAAGATTTTAAGCTTTTTGAAAATAGGGATTTTTTATTCATATTTGTATGAATAAAAATAAAAATCTTTTTTATATTGAGTTATAGTATATTAGATTGTTTATATAACATTTATTGTTGGAGAATATGTATCATATATTTGTGTGTGAGAAAATATTAACGTTCTGATTGTTGAACCCCAGATTCTGAAATGATATAATTAACAACCATATAAACTACTACTAAAAATAGTTTTTAATAAGTGGCCCAGGAATTTGCATTTTTTAAAATTTTTTTTTAAAGATTTTATTTATTTGAGAGAGAGAGAATGAGAGATAGAGAGCATGAGAGGGAAGAGGGTCAGAGGGAGAAGCTGACTCCCCGCCGAGCAGGGAGCCCGATGCAGGGCTCGATCCTGGGACTCTAGGATCATGACCTGAGCCGAAGGCAGTCGCTTAACCAACTGAGCCACCCAGGCGCCCTGAATTTGCATTTTTGTATCTTTTGGCTTCCATTAGTCTTTATAATGATTCAGTTGATACTGTGTTTCCTCTCTAATTTACCCAGAGTACTTTTATGAATTATTCCTTTATAATTGACTTGTATTTTGTTTGAGTCATGTTAATGATTCAAACATTTACAATTTTAAATTATTTGAAAAGTTAGATCTATCAATTAGATGTTGATTCAAGACCTTTGAAAGTGTGGCTGTTTGGTTCCTAAAGCAGTGTCTTTTTTTTTTTTTTTAAAGATTTTATTTTATTTATTTGACAGAGAGAGAGGGAACACAAGCAGGGGGAGTGGGAGAGGGGGAAGCAGGCTTCCCGCTGAGCAGGAACTCCATGCGGGGCTCGATCCCAGGACTCTGAGATCATGACCTGAGCCGAAGGCAGATGCTTAACAGCTGAGCCACCCAGGCGCCCCAGCAGTGTCTTTATTTTATTTAGAATACTTCCTAATTGTCAGAAAACACATAGTTAAAATTTTATAGATAGAACAGGTTTATCATAAGGAAATAATTGGAAAGACACAAAGATGTGTGTGTGTGTGTGTGTGTGTGTGTGTGTGTGTGTGTGTGTGTGTGTATAGGTTTCCAGGAAGGGCTTTTAGATGCTGTGTTAAATGCCTTTGAGAAGTCAGATAAGTTAGGGTGTAACATAATTTTCTTAGTTATGTGGTGGTCCTTGGTAACTTCTCTGAGATATTTTAATGGGGTCAAATGTCAGGATATGATAGTAAGTAAGGAATGACAAAGTGAAGAAAAGGAATATAAATTAACAGTCTAATAAGCTTGTTTGTGAAGGTAAGGAGAAGATGTGGGATCTAGGATGGGTTGTTTAAGAGAAAAGTGAAGATAATATTATTTTGATAGAAAGTTCTTGTAGATTCAGGTAAGTGATAGGAAATATGTATAATAAAGTTCCTGAGTAAACTGGAGTTCATGAGATGTTGAAGAGCACAAGTAGGGGTCTAGTTTGACTGGAGGAAGGTCATGTTTTCCTCTAAGACAGAAGGGAAGAATGGAAGGGAGGGTCCAGTTGTAGATGTTTTATAGTTGGGGTCTGATATTAGGTAATACACCCCAGTGGCCTCATACCGTTTAATTTAAAAGCATTTATCAGGACTTTTGTAGGAAACCATTTCTTAAATATAACTAATCATAAAAAGTCACCTAGGCTATTTGGTTAAGAAAATACAGATTCCAAGGCCTTGCCTTTGAAGATTCTGATTAAGTAGATCTGAAATAGACAATGTAGGGAAAGGGCATTCCAGGCAGGATGAAAAGCATTTGGAAAGGTATGGACTTTGAAACACTGTACAGATTCAGGCAATAGCAAATCCTCTTCAAACAACTATGTCCAGTGTTACAGTACTGAAAGCAAGGTTATGTAAAGCAGTTTGCATAGTGTCTGACATAGTACACATAAATTTTAGTTATTATTCCCATATTTTTTATTCTTATGAAGACTGAATACATCATTTGTACTGGTTTATTTGCTTGGTTAGAATTTTGTAGTGAAATAAGTTTGGAGACTGCACATAAGCAAGCTATAATTTATGGTTTTATTTTCACAGGATTTTCTCTCTTCTCTCAGCAATACTACATTTGGGTAATATCTGTTATAAAAAGAAGACATATCGGGATGACTCCATAGATATCTGTAATCCTGAAGTTCTACCTATTGTCTCAGAATTATTAGAAGTGAGTGATTATATTTTCAGTTATCATTTCTCAAATACTGGGTAACTTCTCACTTTTAATTTTGTGTAATTATTTGGTTAGGTGTAAATGGGTTAATGCTTTTTATTAATAGTATTTCTCCAAAAGATGGAATTTTTGCTGTTGATCGTGCCAGAATCTTTGGAAGGCTTGGGTTTTCTTGCCTGCCTCCCTTTGGCCTGCATATCCATAATCCCTCAATTTGCTGTATAGGAGCAGTATTTCATTCTAGACTGTACCATATTCTAAGCCATTAATAGTTTTTCTCCTTCTGTATTTGAGATTTCTTCTCTTACTAAGATTTTGGTTAGATTATTTATCTGAAGATGGACTATCTGGATGAGTGGAAAGAAAAAGGTACTAACTTTTTATCTTCATGTCTAAATAAGAACCAGAGGTCTTCATCTACCATGCTTCTTCCTATTAAGGTCTTTATCACCTCATTTTTTCTTCCTGGAGTGATGATTTCTCATGTTTTCCCAGCTCACTTCTCATCTTGCTAGATTCATCTCGAAAGGGGCATCATTTCTTATAGGCCTTCTCCTCTCTCAGAGCAAGGAAATATATGTGTGTTTACTAACCTGTGTGTATTCACATACTATAGATGTTTTTGTATATCCATCATGTTTATCTGTTTAAAGATAAACATGAGGTCCTACTGATGTTCTTAACTAATACTTTATCTCATGTATCATTCTAGCCTTCTCTCCCTATCTATAAACTCCCATTTTAACAGTGAGGAAAGTATCTCCTACCTTCTGCTGTTCATTTACTTAATTATTCAATTTTAGTGTTCAGTTGACCCTTGAACAATGCAGGGGCTAGGGGTACCAACCCCTCTGGCAGTCAAAAATCTGTGTATAACTTTTGACTCCCCTGAAACTTAATAGCCTACTGTTGACCAGCAGCCTTACTGATAACATAAACAGTTGATTGAAACGTATTTTGTATGTTAGATGCATTATATACTGTGTTCTCACAATAAAGTAAGCTAGGAAAAGAAAATGTTAAGAAAATCATAAGGAAGAGGGGTGCCTGGGTGGCTCAGTCGTTAAGTGTCTGCCTTTGGCTCAGGTCATGATCCCAGGGTCCTGGGATAGAGCCCCGCATCAGGCTCCCTGCTCAGCGGGAAGCCTGCTTTTCCCTCTCCCACTCCCCCTGCTTGTGTTCCCTCTCTCGCTGTCTCTCTCTGTCAAATAAATAAAATCTTAAAAAAAAAAAATCATAAGGAAGAGAAAATACATCTACAGAACTGTATTTATTAAAAAAACCCCACAGGTAAGTGGACCTGTGTAGTTAAAACCCGTGTTGTTCAAGGATCAACTGTTCATGTATGGGAATGTACATGTATTTATGTATGTGTGCACTGCTATCGGAAATGACTTTATCAACTAGAGTATAATGTTCCTTTTGCCTTTAGTTTTTCAGACTCCATTAATTTCCAAAATTACTTAGGTTAGCACCTTTTCCTCCCACTCCCTTCACTGAGGTGGTTTCATATATTTGTCGTACAGTTAGATTCTCTTGTCATGGTCTGCAGTCTTTCCTAGAATCCCCCAATGTCTGAAATAATTTTCTAAAAGATTCGTTCTTTGTGCTGTATGGTTTATGACAAGTGAATAATGTCATGTTCCTCCATTACAGTATCATATAGAATAGTTTCAGTCCTAAAAATCCCCCGTGCTTCACCTATTCAATCCCTGTCCTCATACCCTTGGCAACCACTGATCTTTTACTACCTCTGTAGATTTGCCTTTTTCAGAATGTAGCGTAATTGAAATTATATAGTATACAACCTTTTTTCAGACTGACTTGTTTCATTTAGCGACATGCATTTGAGATTCATTCATGTCTTTTTGTGGCTTGATAGCTCATTTCTCTTTATTGCTGGGTAATATGCCATTGTATGGATGTACCATAGTTTTATTCATTCACCTATTGACAGACATCTTGGTTGCTTCCATTTTTTTTGCAGTTATGAGTAGCTTACCTTTTTTCTGTTAAAATATTATTCATCTTTCAAATCTTGGTTCATTTGCCACTTCAGTAGGGTTTAACCTTATTAAATGATCTAAACTGACTCCCATTAGGTAGAACATTTGCATCTGCTTAGTGTAATTTAATTTTGATTTTGTAGCAGAAATTTAATTGTTTACTAGTTTGTGTCCATTATAAGGCAGCAATGCTCTTTGAGAGCAATAGATGCCTCTTTCTTATTTATCTAACCTTACAGTGCTTATTATTTTGCACATGCCTGGGTGTTGTTTATTAACTTTAATGAAATGAGTTAGTCTGGCAGACGGGGCAGGAGAAGGGGATACATTAAATTGAAACTAGACTCACTCATTGGAAAAAAGTTCTACCAGGAGGTGGATGGAATGTAGTATCTGAAGGTGGTAATTTTCAAGGTCATGAGGATCAGGGAACAGATGGTATTTCAGTCAGGCATTTTAGGTGATATTTTAGTCAACAGAAACACTTGGTATTGTGGTAATAATAGTGCATTGTAGCTAGTGGTTTTATTTATAAGTTGAGGCATTCAGCAAATTCCAAGGATTCTGGTCCTAGTACAGTATTGTTTCTTTGGTTAGAGACTGGTAAGAGCAATTCAGGTAATTCTAAAAGGAACCAAGTATTGGTGAAAAAGGAGAAATCTTGTTCTGAGAATTGGGCTTACCAGTGTCAAAGTTAGACCAACTGCAAATGTGATTGGTTACCAAATCTCACTTTTGAACCCAAGCTTCTTAACTTCCTTTTTTTTTTTATTTTGAACATTTTATTTATTTGAGAGAGAGAGACAGAGACAGAACATGTGAGTGGGGGGTGGGCAAAGGGAGAGAGAGAATCCCAAGCAGACTCCCTGCTGAGCAAGGAGCCCGTTGTAGGGCTCGATCCCACTAACCCTGAGATCATGACCTGAGCTGAAATCAAGAGTCGGATGCTTAACTGACTGAGCCAGCCAGGGACCCTTAACTTCCTTCTTGTTTGTTTAGTCTGGACTGGTTCTAGGAATGGAGGTTTGGTAATAAATATGAAGAAGTTATCTTCAAAGTTGAGGAGCTAGACAAGTACTGACAGGACCTATCGAATAGTATCCTGCTTGTATTTAGTTCTTAGAAATTATTTTTTAAAATGATTCCTAAACAAACAGGGTTTTGGGGGGGGATGGGGTAACTGGGTGAAGGACATTAAGGAGGGCATGTGATGTAATGAGCACTGGGTGTTATATAAGATTGATGAATCACTGACCTCTACCTCTGAAACTAATAATACATTTTTATATTAATTAATTGATTTTAAATAAAAAAATTAAAAAAATAAAATGGTTTCCTGTAATTGGTTAAAATTGATAATAATAATTGCAACCTTAAGGCTTTTGTTGAGGTAGAATTCAAAGATAGGAGCAATAACTGGTTTAATTAAAATGTAAAGTCTTTATTATTTTTTTAAGATTTTATTTATTTGACAGAGAGAGAGATAGTGACAGCAGGAACACAAGCAGGGGGAGTGGGAGAGGGAGAAGCAGGCTTCCCGCAGAGCAGGGAGCCCAATGTGGGGCTCTATCCCAGGACTCTGGGATCATGACCTGAGCCGAAGGCAGACGCTTAATGACTGAGCCACCCTGGCGCCCCAAAATGTAAAGTCTTTAGTTAAGATTTAATTTAATTCCTCTCCTTCTTAAAGTGATTCAGTTCAATGATAAATATAGATTTAGTTTTTAAGAACAAATGTTTCTGAAATAATTTTATTTTATTTTTTTAATTGTTTTTATAATTTTGTAGTTACCTCAGGCATTAGTGAATATTTTGAGTATTCTGTTCATTGAATTCTATTTGAGATATATACTTGTGAAATTATTGAAAGATGAACAAGCTCCAGTAGACTAATTGTGGGTAATTGTGGAACATATTTTTGTTGCATGTTTTGGAGCATATTAGAACCATCATCATTATCAAAAACTGTTCAGTTTTTAGCAGATTTGTGTATTTTGAATATATTTTAACATCTGTTGAAACAATATAAAGAATGGGTTTTTAACACACATATCAGTTTCTCAATTAGGTGAATATGAGAAACATTGTAGACTTGGATGTTGAATCATTCTAAGTTATTTTGTGTTAATAAAATTTATTTTTTTAATTTTAAAAGTCACATGTACAACTAAGGACATTTGGGAAATTATAGAGGTAGTTGATTAAAATATGAATTCACTAATATTTTCTTCAGGATGTTTATCAAAGATAAGCAAGATTAGTGTGTTTTGTATGTAGAGCTTTGTATGATCATCATTAGGTTTTAGTGCCAGCATTAAGCCAACTCAAAATGAGTTGGGTAGTTTTTTATCTTTTCAAAACTTTTTCTGCGTTTAAGAGAAGAATCATTAGCAAAGAAAAATATGTTCCTTAAAGATTTGGAGAGATATCAACCCTATGTTCAACTGTATTTGATGTCCTTCCAGTTTGTTTTGTATTAACTAGTTTTTTAGGATTTTCAAGTCTGGCTTGAGTTCATTTTTTTTTAAAGATTTCATTAATTTATTTAACACAGAGAGAATGACAGCAAGAGAGGGAACGCAAACAGGGGGAGTGAGAGAGGGAGAAGCAGGCTTCCCGCTGAGCAGGGAGCCTGATGGCAGGGCTCGTTCCCAGGACTCTGGGATCATGACCTGAGCCGAAGGCAGACGCTTAAGGACTGAGCCACCTAGGCGCCCCTTGAGTTCATTTTGATGATTTTTCTTTATCCAGGAAATCATGTGTTGATTAAATGTTCAAAATTTATTATTTGGCATTCTTTGTAAATATTCTGTTAATGTTTAAAACCTTTTTCTTATGGTGTTAGCTTTCTGTTTGTATTTAATTTTTTTCATTTGGTGAGAGTCGTTTTTCATTTCTTATTTTCAAGTAAGTGGCCTTTAGATTTATCATTTCTACCAATTTACTTAATATGTTTTAATTTGTTTTAACATATTTTCTTCATTTTTCTCTTTGTTAAATTATGAATTGTTCTCAGGGCACAATATATATAGAAAACAATATAATAAACACCTGTGTACTCACAACCACACTCATGTAATAAAATATTGCATATAATTATAGCCCACTTTTTACTCTGCTACACCAGAAGTAAACACTATTATGAGTTTGGTGTTTATCGTTCTCATTCTTGTTTTTCTATTTTCAGAATAGGTAGATGTTTACATAAGAATATATAGGTTTCTATATAATTTCATATTTTATATAAATGTTTTACTGTATCATTCTAAAACTTGAATTTTTCATTCCATACTATGTTTTTGAGATTTTTCAATACTGATTTAAACATTCTACATGATTCTTCTTAGTTGCTTTATAAAATTTCATTATATGAATAAAACATTTTCTTTTAGTGGGGATTTGCGGTCATTTGTAATTTCTCATTTATTGGTAGTACTATGATAGACATTTTTTGTACATGTCTCTTTGCTGACATGTGTGAGAATTATTCTAGAGTATAAATAGTTTACTGATATTGACAGATTACTGTGTATAGTGGTTGTACCAGTTTATACAAGTGTATGGAAGTGATTTTTTCTCCACATTGTTGCCAGCTTATATTTGTTTGTTCCTTTAAAAAAATTTCTTGAGTCTACTGCATAGATATTTTATTTTTTAAAGATTTCATTTATTTGACGGAGAGAGGGGGGAGAGAGAGAGAGGGAGAGAGGGAGCACACAAGCAGGGGGAACGGAAGAGGGAGAAGCAGGCTCCCCACTGAGCAAGGAGCCCGATGCAGGGCTCCGATCCTAGGACCCTGGGATCATGACCCAAGCCGAAGGCAGTTGCTTAACCAACTGAGCCACCCAGGCACCCCAGATCATTTATTTTTAAATATTCACTTTTAATAATAATTGCTTAATCTCACAATATAACAGTGGTTTTTATCACTTAAGTTTTTTATTAGTTTTATTAGTTTTGTCATATTTGTGTAATCTGGCATTTTTGTTTTTCAAAATATTTTAAATATATGTGAAAGCTTGAGGTCTTATATTTAAACTTTGGCTATTTATTTTTAGTTTTACTGAAGTTGAAATTTTTTCCAATTTGTTTTGAATTTGAAGATTGAGCAGTGAATGCTCCAGAAGAAGGTATATTTCCTTTATGGTATCATATTTTAAAAAATGATTGATCTGTCATGAATTGCTGGTGGCAAGGTAATGCTTCACTCTGTTGTTTCGTAACTCAATTTCTCCTTATAATTGAATCTTTTTTGCTTGATATACTTCATATATTATCTACTTAAAATTTTATGAGTGTTATGTCTTTATTTGTATGGATGCTTTTATAAAATGCCCTTGTTTTACCATTTCATGCCCCTCAGCGTGGCAAAAGTCAGTAGTCTGATAATACCAAGTATAGTCAAGGTTTGAAGAAATAGGAATGCTCAGGGCTGATGAGAGAGCAAATTGGTGAGAACTATGTACAGTAGTTTGGCAATATCCTTTAAAGATGAAAATGTGTATGCTATAACCTAGTAATTCCACTTTTAGATTTGTACTTGAGAGAAATTCTTGAACTCATATGTAAGAATATTCAGTTTACTTCCTAATAGTGTAAATGCCTACACATAGGATTACACACTGCAGTAATTTATATACTGGGAAGCTATATAGTAGTTAAAATGAATAAGCTTGATGATCAATGTAGTAAAAACATATGGGCAATATGATTCCATACAGATAAGAGTTAAATACACTTGGCAGTATAATGTAGTGTTTACAAATATATCTGATATATATATTATATATGTAGAAAAACCCAAACTGAGATAAGATGTCAAATTCATGATAGTATTTACCTCTAGAGAGAATGAGAACAAAGGCAGCATCAACTTTATTTTAAAATTAACATATGCAAATAAATATAAACTATCTGAAACAAAAATTAGTACTTATTGTAATGTTCCTGGAATTCAAGAAGTATTGTCACTTTTTAGTCCTTGTCTGCTAGTTGTGGGATTATGGTTGATCTTCTTTTTTGTTTTTTGCACTATTCTATATTTTCCATATTTTGCACAAAGAAACACATTTCTCCATTATGATCAGAAAGAAAACTTTTAACTAGAAAGACCCATCTGTCTTACTTATCCTCTCATTTTGGGGGCGGGGTGGGAAGTAGGGTGAGTGGAACATTTAACTTTCACCTTGGCCAATATTTAAATGGCTAAGTGTACTGTCTTTGTTTTTTTCTATTATATATTTGCTAATCTCATTAAACATTTTTTTCTTTATTTGGATTTTCAATAAATCATTCAGCTCGTTGTCATAAATCTTATACACTGAATTTACTTTTCTGTTGTATAGGTTAAAGAAGAAATGCTATTTGAAGCGTTAGTTACAAGGAAGACTGTGACAGTGGGAGAAAAGCTTATTTTGCCATACAAGCTGGCAGAGGTATGAATAGATTTTCTTGAGATCAAAGTACTCTGAACAGTTTTAGAAGTTTGAATTTCTGTTCTTTCTTTTAACAGAATGAAAATAACATCAAAAAGAGTGTTGATTGAAATATTTTCTGGACCCTTGAAATTCAGCTGTGAACTTTCCATCAACTTGAAAATCAAATGTGATTTTAAGCAATAGGCATACATTTTTCTTCTGAGATCTTAATCTGTTCACCATTCTTAAGTTTTATATTATTAATATGGGGTGAACAGCTAGTAGATGGATTTACAAATGAGCAGTGTTTGATCCAGTTGATAATTTCTTCTTCGGTAGTTTCTTATCTTCCAGAATGTCATACTCTTCTGGTTCACTTTCTCATTGTTGGCCACTCATTTGTAATTCTTTTTGTTCGCTCTTTCTTTTTCACCTGACATAGTCTTTGTCTTTTCTTCTCTATATTCCTTATCTAGATTATCTCACATAGTCCCATTGCTTTAAGTATGATCTGTATACTGAGGCTTCCAGATGAGATTTTTATTGCAGCATTGCAATTATTATTATTAGAATATGCCACTCAAGTGTATATGAATGGGAAAATTATTGAAAAGCCTACTGTTCTGTAGTGTAATGACAGTGATGATAAATCAAACTATGACAGTTACTATAAAAATAGGACAGGAATGTGAGATTAGAAGACAGAGGTGGGGAAATAGTGATAGAACTGTAGAGAATGCTTTTTAGGCTGACATTGATCCATTTTTCCTATTTTTGGGGTTCTTCCTAACTGCCATCAAGTCTGCATTTCTTCATTATGTCATGTGTCTTATGTCATAATCTCCAAATTTAAGAACTCCTTTCTAAACAACAGAAAAAGCCAAACCTTTTTAAAAGTTTTGCCGCCCTTATACATAAAGTTTCAGAACTTTTATATTTTCTTTTACAACTTTTTTCAATATAAAATATTTCCCGGGGCACCTGGATGGCTTAGTTGGTTAAGTGTCCGACTCTTTGGTTTCGGCTCAGGTCATGATCTCAGAGTTGTGAGATCAAGCCCTTGTGAGGCTCTGTGCTGGGCAGCGTGCAGCCTGCTTGAGATTCGCTCCCTTTGCCCCTCTCCTCTCCCACTCTCTCTTAAAAAGAATTTCCTTATGTTTATTTATATTTTTTTATTTTATTTTATTTTTTTATTTATTTGAGAGAGAGAGAGAGAGCACAAGACGGGGTAGGGTCAGAGGGAGGAGCAGACTCCCTGCTGAGCAGGAAGCCCGATGTGGGACTCGATCCCAGGACTCTGGAATCATGACCTGAACCGAAGGCAGTCGCTTAACCAACTGAGCCACCCAGGCGCCCTATTTATATTTTTAACTTTAAATTCAACTTTCTGAGATGATTTTTGTAGATCCTGATTTATTTTTGTTTATATCTGTTTGGTGTATTTATTTATTTATGTAGTAAATATTTGAAAAATCTGTTTTGTGTCCAGAAATGTACTAGGCATTGGGGTAAAATAAGGAGCAGCCCTTAGGGATTTTAATATTTTATCTGATGAGCAATGGAAGAGCCTTAAAATGTTTTAAGCAAAAAAAGTGTCTTAGATTTTTTTTTTTGAAGGATCACTTTCACAACAATGTACAAGAATCAATTAGAGGAGAGTGTATTGGTTTTCTATAATTGTGTAACAAACATAGTGACTTAATATTTTCTGACACTTTCCATGGATCAGTCTGGGCACAGGTTTGTTGGGTCCTCTGCTCAGGGTTTCGCCAGGCTGAAGTCAAGATGTCTGAAAAGGCTGTGATCTCACCTGAGACTCAGCATCCTCTTCCTGGTTCACAGGTTGTTGATAGGATTCAGTTGCTTGCAGTTACAGGATTGAGAGCCCTAATTTCTTTCTTTTTTTAATTTTATTTTAGTTTGTTATGTTAATCACCATACGTTACATCATTAGTTTTTGATGTAGTGTTCCATGATTCATTGTTTGCGTATAACACCCAGTGCTCCATTCAATACATGCCTCTTTAATACCCATCACCAGGCTAACCCATCCCCCAACTCCTCCCTTCCAGAACCCTCAGTTTGTTTCTCAAGTCCATAGTCTCTCATGGTTCGTCTCCCCCTCCCGTTTCCCCCCCTCCATTTTTCCCTTCCTACTATCTCCTCTCTCTCTCTCTTTTTTTTTTTAAACATATAATGTAGTATTTGTTTCAGAGGTACAGGTCTGTGATTCATCAGTCTTACACAATTCACAGTGCTCACTATAGCACATACCCTCCCCAATGTCTGTCACCCAGCCACCCCATCCCTCCCACCCTCACCACTCCAGCAACCCTCAGTTTGTTTCCTGAGATTAAGAATTCCTCATATCAGTGAGATCATATGATACTTGTTTTTCTCTGATTGACTTATTTCACTTAGCATAATAGCTTCTAGTTCCATCCATGTCATTACAAATGGCAAGATTTCTTTTTTTGATGGCTGCATAATATTCCGTTGTGTTTATATACACCACATCTTCTTTATCCATTCATCTGTCAATGGACATCTTGTCTCTTTCCACAGTTTGGCTGTTGTGGACATTGCTGCTATAAGCATCGGGGTGCATGTATTCCTTCGGATCCCTACATTTGTATCTTTGGGGTAAATACCCAGTAATGCAATTGCTCAGTTGTACGGTAACTATTTTCAACTTTTTGAGGAACCTCCATACTGTTTTCCAGAGTGGCTGCACCAGCTTGCATTCCCACCAACAGTGTAGGAGGGTTCCCCTTTCTCCACATCCCTGCCAACATCTGTTTCCTGACTTGTTAATTTTAGCCATTCTGACTGGTATGAGGTGGTATCTCATTGAGGTTTTGATTTGGATTTCCCTGATGCCGAGCGATGTTGAGCACTTTTTCATGTGTCTGTTGGCCATTTGGATGTCTTCTTTGGAAAAATTTCTGTTCATGTCTTCTGCCCATTTCTTGATTGGATCATTTGTTCTTTGGGTGTTGAGTTTGATAAGTTCTTTATAGATTTTGGATACTAGCCCTTTATCTGATATGTCATTTGCAAATATCTTCTCCCATTCTGTCGGTTGTCTTTTGGTTTTGTTGTTTCCTTTGCTGTGCAGAAGCTTTTTATCTTGATGAAGTCCCAATAGTTCATTTTTGCCCTTGCTTCTCTTGCCTTTGGCGATGTTTCTAGGAAGAAGTTGCTGCGGCTGAGGTTGAAGAGGTTGCTGCTTGTGTTCTCCTCTAGGATTTTGATGGACTCCTGTCTCACATTTAGGTCTTTCATCCATTTGGAGTCTATTTTTGTGTGTGGTGTAAGGAAATGGTCCAGTTTCATTCTTCTGCATGTGGCTGTCCAATTTTCCCAACACCGTTTGTTGAAGAGACTGTCTTTTTTCCTTTGGACATTCTTTCCTGCTTTGTTGAAGATTAGTTGACCATAGAGTTGAGGGTCCATTTCTGGAGAGCACTAATTTCTTGTTAGCTGTCAGGGGCCATGCTCAGCAGAGTCTGCTTGTGGTCCTGTACACAACATGGCAGTTTGTTTCTTTAGAGGCCAGCAGGGGACTCTCTAATGGAAAGGGTCAGTCTCTTTTAAGAGATTTCTCTGATTAAGTCAGCTCTACCCAGTATAATCTTCCTTTGGTTAATTAAAAAAATCAGCTGATTTTGGGCCATAATTATATCTTTAAAATCCTTTGTCATATAATATAAGATGGTTACTGGAGTGAAATTCATCATATTTACAGTACTGCCCACACTTAACAGGAGGGGGTTATACAGAACATGTATACAAGGGAATGGGAATCTTGGTGACCATCTTAGGGTTCTAACATAGAGGGCAAGAGTGAATTTGGAGGCTGTAGTAGTACTCCTGAAGAGAAAGAGGTTGGCTGCTTTGTCTAGAATAGTGACATATTGATAGGGAGAAATGGGTATGAAAGAAATTTAGATGATAAAATCAACAGGATCTGGCAATGAGTTGCTTACTGGGAAACAAGGAGAAAGAAGGAAATATTAAGGATAAATCCTAATTTTCCGGCTCACACAACTGAAAGAGTATTAGTACCATTCATTGAGATAGGAAACAATGAGATCTTGTTTGGGTGGGAAAATGTTAATTGGTATTTGGGTTTATTAAGATTAAGCTGTGATAGGACCACATTTCAGAGAAAAGAGGCCAAAAGTATAATATTGGATGTTATGGAATAAATAAGTATTATATTGGTATATTTTGTATATCTGGATTCTGTCTGACTGGTTTAAACCATAGTAGGTGGGTTATAGTTTTTAATTTAATGTGAAGATCTGTCTTTTCACTAAAAAAATTCAACCCATTTGTGTTTTTTATGGTACTATGTTTTCTTTTTCTGTGGTTTTTTTTTTTGTTTTTTGTTTTTTTTGTTTTTTGTCTATGCTTGTGTATTTAGTTTTAAAATCTTTTACTTTTGCTGAACTAGATCAGATTGTATTCATTCTTCCCTCTGGAGAAAAATAGATGGTTATTCTCTCTATATATTCTATTATTGATTTTTTTGAATTTTAAAGATACTTGTTGATAACCTGCCTAAGTATAGAATTCTAGGGTCACATTCCTTTTTCTCTCAGAACTTGAACATTTTCCAATTGTTTTCAAGTTTCTGGTGTTGAAGATAGAGAATTTGATAGCATCTTCTCTTTCCTGTGCAGGTAATGGTTTAGGTAGTTAATTTTTGATCTAGAAACTTGAAGCTTTCGTTTTTTTATTCACTGAAATTCAGAAATTAATTCATCATTCATGTGGTAGATTGTAGTATTATCTACATTTTACAAATGTATAAGCTGTAGCTTAAGAGTTAAAGTATCTTGGGCCAAGGTTACATCCCTAGAATAAGTAGAGGAACTGGGATTGGAAGACAGCCTAGCTTTTAATCATTATTCTCTATTTCCTCTAAACTGTAGGACAGATACATAAGTATGTACCTGAATATAAGGCTTAAGTAATTAGGACTTATATTCTCTAAGTGCTAGGACTCAATTCTCTAAAATATGTTCCCCTCCTTTTTTAGGTTGTAGTACTTTCTAAATGTTGATTGTTTTTTTAACTAATAGATTTTATTTTTTAGAACAATTTCAGATTTACAGAAATTTTGAGCAGTTAGTACAGAGAGTTTCCATAAACTGGGAAAAGCTTGAAGTGAGGGGGAAAAAAGAAATTTTATTACTCCATAATGAAAGAATTATTACTCTATCTGGGGATGGAGAAATCCTTGGGGTTACGGTGGATGACAAGTTGAAGACAACCAGGAATGTAATTGTGGTGGTATTCTGATTATTTTTTAAGAGTCTAACTAGAATTCCACAGATAACTGATGCCTGTTTGCCAACAGATTTATTCCTCTGCCTGGAATAGTCTTCCCTACTTTTACTGGCAAGTTTGATTTGTTTGTAAACCTCTTATTACACCTTCTTTACTAGGTAAAATGTACACCCCAATTTTCAGTCAAAGTATTTTGAACTAAGTGACCTACATTTTGTTTTTCTTACCTTTTAGCCTAGATTAGAGTTGAGACTAGATTAATGAGTATGGTTATATGGAAAGCTTCAGTTATAGGCTATTTAAATTGAGAGAAAATTAAATTTCTAACTCAGGATAGTAAGCTTTCTTTATTAGTTGAGCGCAAAATACACTTTGTTACAGTGTCTTAGATTATTGCCATTTTCATTTGTTCTCCAACCCTTTTCTTTTTTTTTTTTTTTCAGGCTGTGACAGTGAGGAACTCCATGGCTAAGTCTTTATATAGTGCCCTGTTTGACTGGATAGTTTTTCGGATTAATCATGCACTTCTGAATAGTAAAGATTTGGAGCAAAATACAAAGGTACACATACATTGGATTATTATGTATTTTTCCTGGAAAATTGTTTTATTAAGATAATTGAAATTTAAAAACACAGAATTATGTAGAGTAATAAATAAGAATCACTGTTTGTATTCTGTGCTGTTTCCTTCCTTATGTATGTATGTTTTTATTACCCTGATATTTAGGGAAACTTGTTCTATGTGTCTTTCCAGACCTTTTTCTTATGTACATTTCTATGGATGTACATATACAGAGTTGCTTTTAAGCTTAAGAATAGAATTATGTTATCTGTATTGTTTCTAACTTGTATTTTTTATTTTACCTGGTAGGTCTTGAAATAGATTTGGACCTCATTATTTTTAATAACTTTGTAATATTATATAGTATGCCTGTATACCATAAATTTCCCCTTAAAAATATATTGCTTTTGTTTTATTGTTATAAATGATGATGTAACAAATATTCTTTGTGTACATTTCTTTAGGATAAAATCCTCAAAATGAATTGCCGGATTTAAGAATATATACATTTTAGAATTTTGTTAGCTACTGCTAAATTGCTAAAGTGCTCAGAAAAGACTGCACTTCCACTGGTAGTGTATGAAAATGCCTATTTCCCTACACCTTTACTCCCATTGGATATTATCAGTCTTTTCATCTACTAATCTGATTAGGAGGACTATCCCAATTTATTGTCCATTTTTTCAATGATAGATGAGAGTCGAGTATCTTCTCATGGTTTTTCATCATTTCATTATATATTCTGCTATTTTTATGTTGTTCATTTTGTTTTTTTGTTACTTCTTTCTTGGAGTCATTGTGGATATTGCAGAGATTCATAGTTTGATATATATTGCATATATTTTCTCTTAACTTTTAAGTTTTGTGTATGTTGTGTTTTAGGGCCTGTATGTTTTAAATTTTTGTGCAGTTAATTCTGCCATTCTTTTCCTTTGTTTTCCTGGGTTTTATTTATTTATTTTTCTTATGTAGGAAAGCCTCTTTCAGCCTAAGATTATAAAAATATTCTCATACTTTTAGACTTTAATTTTTTTTATATTCAGTTTTTTTTTCCATTGGAATTTATTTAAGATTTTATTTTTAAGTAATCTCTACACTCAATATGGGGCTCGAATTCACAACCCTGAAATCGAGTCACATGCTCCACTGATTGAGCCAGCCAGGATCCTCTGGAATTTATTTTTTAATATGGCAGATTTTAGTATTTAAATCATTTCAAATCCATTTTTATTTCCCAGCAACTTTCTGTGAAGTAGTCTGCATCTTTAGGGTGATTAAAATATGTCATCTTTATTACTTAATCCTCCCATCTTAAATGTAAAATGGTTCTAACATTAATTTTTCGTTGTTTGAGTAAGCCTACAGTTAGAAAATTGTAATAGGAATCTTATTTACCAAAGTGACTTATTTTTGAAGGTCATTACTTTTAGTGTTTTTCATAAGGGTTTAGAATTAACAAAATCAATCCAAAAAATACTCTTTATTTTTAAAGATTTATTTGAGAGAGAGAGAGAGTGTGAGTGCAGGCAGGGGGAGGGGCAGAGGGGAGAGAGAATCTCAAGCCGACTCGCTGCTGAGTGCAAAGCCCCCATGTGGGGCTTGATCCCATTACCCATGAGATCGTGACCTGAACAGAAATCACTTGAGTCAGAGGCTTAACTGACTGAGCTACCCAGGTCCCTCAAAGAAAATACTCTTAATGGAGACTTTAAAAAATCTCTTACTGTTGGGGCACCTGAGTGGCTCAGTCAGTTGGGCGGCCGACTCTTGGTTTCAGCTTGGGTCATAGTCTTAGGGTCCTGGGATTGATCCCCACGTCAGGCTCCACAGTCCATAGTCCCTCTGCTTGAGGATTCTCTCTCCCCCTCTTCCTCTGCCCCTCTCCCTGCTCATGCTCTCCCTCTCTCTCTCTGAAATAAATAAATAAATCTTAAAAAAAAAATCTCTTAGTATTTATTACTCATTACATTAATTTACCCATTATCTCTCAGTACTAGTGGAGAAAGATTTTTTTCTTTTAACCAAAATTGTCATGTAACTGTATTTTAAGAATGAGGTGAGGTGGTGAGAAGAATGCTGGTTTGGGGGTATTAGAGCTGAACCCTTGTTATCTATAGTAAGAAGTTAGAATATAGTATGTAGAAGCAAAATAATCAAGACATAGAAGAATAAGTATTTGTATACTATACTGTACTATTTTATACCAGATAGATAAAATTTTGACTGTTGACTTTAGGGAGCAGAAATTGATAATGAAAAAGGGATTATTGTTTTTTATTATAATTTTTTAGAACTATTTAACATCGTAAACTTTGTACAGTTTTTTTTAATAAAAATTAAAAAAAATTGGGGGCACCTGGGTGGCTCAGTCATTTGAGCATCTGTATCTGACTCTCGGTTTTAGCTCATGTCATGATCTCATGGCTTGTGGGATAGAGCCCTTTCTTTGTCAGGCTCCACACTCAGCAAGAAGTCTGCTTGAGGATTCTTCCCTCTGCCCCTCCTCGCACTCTCCCTTTTTCTAAAATAAATAAATGAATCTTTAAAAAGATTGTTTTAAAAATTGAAGAAACCACAGATTCCGATATCCAGTTTTATCCTTAGCTTGTACAAGGCTGATTAAACATACTAATTAGGTTGGTTTGCAATGCAGAATTCTGTTGGGTTATAAAAGTGAAAATAGGAAAACTTGCATGGTGTTCTTTGCCTAACCTGGGATAGCCAGGAAAAATCTAGCTTTAGGTTATTTTTTACTTCCCCATAGGTGATTCTTTCTACTTCCTTGTCTCTTGGAATTCAGGGATTTCTGTGATTGAGATAACAGGTCACTAACCCTGCTTCAAACATTTTTGTAAACAGTGTATTACATGTGTTAAAATTTTGGATGTATTTTTATAATTGGGATAAAAAGAAAAAGATGAAAATAAAACTAAAATTGTTTTTATTTAGTGGAATATTTTGGTTGAATACTGGCTCTCCAAAATTTCCTGTCCACTGCTGTAGAAGAACTCTGAGCATTTTGTTAACCTGTAATTGTGTATATTATTCATGAAATAAATTTGAGGATCATTTTTTAACCATCATAATTTTTTTTCTGCTTTACAGACTTTGTCCATTGGTGTTCTTGATATTTTTGGGTTTGAAGATTATGAAAATAACAGCTTTGAACAGTTCTGTATTAATTTTGCTAATGAACGTTTACAGCACTACTTCAATCAGCATATTTTTAAATTGGAGCAAGTGAGTACTTAAATGCATATACACGTTCCCCCCTCTCATTGTCTCACCCACTTATCTTCACACACATACTCACATATATAAATTTTTGAGTTGTAGTTAGGAGCATTTTAAATCTAATACTTCCATGCAGATATTATAGTCTTCATGTCTTTGTTAGCAAATGAAAAATCAGAGCATAGTTTTTGAGCCATATGATACAGGGTTTCCTTTTTTCTTTTTTTAAATAGACCTCAAGTAGATTAAAAAATATGTGCTTGCTTGAGTACACCTTTGAGTGAAAAGATGCATGAGTTTGGTTTGGGTTTCTGTTGGTGATTTTTAATTGCTGCCCTGTGCTTGGTCACTGTGTGTAATGCTAAATATGCTTGTTTGATTGCTTTGGTCTCTTCGTTTCAATCAAGTTGATTGCTTTGGTGTCTTCTTTATCTGTGGGGTAGAGGAGTTTATTAATAGAATCTTGAATCAATGTGGCGCACAGATATAGGGAAATAGGACAGTGTGGAGAGACCAAAATGGGTAACTAGGTATTTCTTGGGAGAAGCTCAGATTGATTTAGAGTCGAAAGAGTGAGCCATCAGTTTCCCTGAGAATGCTTATGGTAAATGCAGGGTCATAGAAAATGTGGGCTCTTTCTCCACGCTAAGTTTCAAGTTAGTAACAAGTTGAGGTCGTAGCCCACCATTTCAGTTTGTATAGGCGGATATGAACAGAAGCAGGATTCACATTTATCTCAAGAGAAATGGTGAAGAAGTGAAATGAACAGGAGGACCACAACAGGTCTACAAAACAAAACAAAAAAAGATCTTTCTTATCACTGGGGCTTGTTGCCCTCTGTCCTAGCTTAAGCACATCTGTCTTGCTTTAGGGGTTCTGAGGACTGATTAACAGTAGCACAAGCAGCACTAGTTTTGGCCATCTTGATGATACTTAAAATTTTTAACACATAACCTTTTAGCTAGACTCTGGAGCTATTAAAATGTAGTGCAGTATTATTTGTTATACTATTAGCTCACATTTATGTGGTACTTCCTATTTATCAGGCAGGTGCTATTTTTATTCTAGTTTTACAGATGGTAACTAAAGCCAATATTCAAGCCTTAACACTCTGCTTCCATAATTCTTGTTTTAGCCAAAAAGCCGGGCTGGGATTGGTCTACTTGACTCATTCCAGTGTTCTTTTAGCTAGATCATGCTAAACTAGTATTTTTTATCTCTTGCAAATGGATATATATGCTGGAGGGGTGGAGAAATGCATTTTGTTGACTGTGTGCTGTGTTTTACTGACATGTCAGTTGCTCTCTGGATCATTAGAAGAGTAAGTAAATTGCTTTTGAAGAGAAAAGGTATTATCTGACTATTACTGAAATTATTTTTACCTTTTCTAGAAGTGTAGATTAGACATTGAGGAGCCATAAGAAATACTTTGCCTAAAAACACGTATTAAAAAAAAAACCTTACAGTTTACGGAAAATGTGTTCGGAACTTTTTGGGGGTGGGTGATCTTTATTTATTTGCTACCTGAATATCATAATTTTGGGCAGTGTGGTGGAATTATGGATCAGAAGACTTAGAGTCTAAGATACATCTTGTTTTTCCTTTCAAGTTTCAGTATTCTCTTCTGTAATTTAATGTGGCAGGTATACTTTTGCTATAATTTATAGAAGGTTTAGAGACCTTACACCTCTTTGCCATCTCATCTATTTTATTCTTCCTTTCTCTCCCTTATCATGTTTTTTCACTTAAAATGGATTTGCTGGGAATAGGATTTAAGGCAGTTTAAATATTAACTGTTTTATTTATTTGTCTATCTCTGGTACTTGAGATGGGATCGGTTAAGTAGATAAAACTTTTTTGAAAAAGAAGATAGAAATAAAAAGTTATCAGATATGCTTTGGGAGGAAACATCTTGAAAATTTTGAATACTAAAGTAAATTTTGTCCAAAAATGTCCCATCCTGTCCCACAGGATGGGAGAGAGGTGTAATAATTGCCCTGCAGGATGGTGAGTGCCAAAATCGAATAGAAGGTTAAAGTAGTGATATAAAGGATGAAGTTGATTAGAACTTCCTAAAAGTCTACTCAGATTTCCCAGGGGTGATTCTGGAATATAGTTTTTTTTTTTTTTAAAGATTTTATTTATTTATTTGAGAGAGAGAGAATGAGAGATAGAGAGCATGAGAGGGAAGAGGGTTAGAGGGAGAAGCAGACTCCCTGCTGAGCAGGGAGTCCGATGTGGGACTTGATCCCGGGACTCCAGGATCATGACCTGAGCTGAAGGCAGTCGCCTAACCAACTGAGCCATCCAGGTGCCCCCATGGAATATAGTTTTGAATAGAAGATTGAGTTTACCAGATTGTCAGTGGGGAGAAGATATTTTAAACAAAGGTAACATCCTTAAAATTGTGAGGCATAAAACAGCATGACACTTTTGAGGAACTGAAAATAGTATAGCTAAAATACATGATATAAGAATGCAGACAGGGAGGGAGATAAGTTTATGAAATATCCTTGGGTCATATAGTTGTGGGCTTTATATGTCATGTAAAGGAGATTAGAATTTTTCTTTTAGAAAATGAGCAATTTGAAGTATATTTAGCAGAGGATTTGAACTGTGGAAGATGGACTGAAGAGAGGGTAAAATACCTGGAGGGAAGGACATAATCCACAAGCCAGTTGAAGTAGTGTGAGTGTGTGATTATGAGTCCTGAATTAAGGTATATGTAAAGATAATGTGGAATAAGAGACAGACCAGAAGAAGTTTCTGTGATTTGAAAATATATTTAATGTTGTCATTTATAATACTGCGCTCTTATTTCCTTTACTTGCTCAGAATTATCCTTCAAGGCGTTGGCTCATCACTAAATTGAATAACAGTTGTGTGTCACACACTGTGCTAGGCATTGAAGACAGAAAATTTGGAGTGCAGAAATCTTATCTGAGGCATTTATAATCTAGTGAGGATTTTGTGTTTGTTTCTGTCACTTCTGGGGATGTCAGACTAGGAAATTTGACCAAATTGCCTTGCAGAACACCTAAAAAGAATGAACAAGATATATTTGAAGGCATTGGGGTACATCTAAATAAGTGAAGTTCTACAGGGCTTATATCTGCAAGAAGGAAACCCAGGGAGATGAGCCCAGCATTTTTGGACTGCTTTGTTCCTAAAGACATTTCTTTATTCTGGTAGAGAGGTGCTGATTCTGAAAGAGCCAGGCTTGAGAATCTGAGAAGATGAACAGGGTTTTCTCCAGATTCAAGAACAAGGAAGAACCTGCTGGTAACTCCTACAGGTTTTCTGCTTCAGACCTTAAAGGGTTACATCTTAGAAGTAAAGATAAACCAGAAATAGATCAGGCATCTTAGGGACTGAAGCCCAGTTTAAAATTTTCTCAGTTCCAGTTGGGTTAAAAGAGTATAGAATTCCTAATGTTCTTAGCCGCCTGCCAAGAGCAAATTCACCGTCCAGTGGAGGAAGAGATCATCCTAGTGCTAAAATTATCTGTATGATTTTTCATATACAGGATCCAGCATTCAGTATTTTTCCTTTCCTTTTTTTTTTTTTTTTTAAGATTTTATTTATTTGTCAGAGAGAGAGCACAAACGGGGAGCAGCAGGTAGAGGGAGAAGCAGGCTCCCCGCTGAGCAAGGAGCCTGATACGGGACTTGATGCCAGGACCCTGGGATCGTGATCTGAGCCGAAGGCAGACACTTAACTGATTGAACCACCTAGGCGTCCCTAACAGATTTTTAAAGCAAATACTTATTTGACATATATAGGTAACTGCAAATTTACAGAATGTGTAAGATTTGTTTGTATACTGGACCATAACACAAGGCTCAAATTTCAGGGATTGAAACCATACATATTTAAATACCATAAAGAAATTATGCCTGAAACCAACAATCAAAAGATAACTGGAAAGTACCTTTATGGGTAAAAATTAATTAATGCACTTCTACATAGTCTAGAGGTTGAGGAAAATATACTGAACTGAATGAAAATATTGCATCTTAAAACTTGTAGCTCAGTCGTTAAGCGTCTGCCTTTGGCTCAGGTCATGGTCCCAGGATCCTGGGATAGAGCCCCGCATCGGGCTCCCTGCTCAGCAGGAAGCCTGCTTCTCCCTCTCGCACTCCCCCTGCTTGTGTTCCCTCTCTCACTGTGTCTGTCTCTGTCAAATAAATAAAATCTTAAAACAAACAAACAAAAACTTGTGGGATGTAACCAAAGATGTATTTAGAGGAAAATTTTATAGCTGTTAGAAGATTTTAAAATTGAAGAGCAATGATATATATAAATATCCATCCCAACAAATTGGAAAAAGATCCGCAGACTAAACCAAAGGAAAGTATAAAGAAGGAAATAATGAAGATAAGAGAGGAAATTAAATAAGAGTGAAAACAAATATGCCATGGAAGAAGATCAACAAAGTCAAAAGTATTACTTTGAAATGGCTAATAAGACCCCTCAAGAAATTCATCCAAATGAGTGACAGAGAGACAGAGAGTGATATAAATAATCAGAATTCCAGTTATAAAGAGGACTTCACTGTGGATCCTACACATACTAAAAAGATAATAGTATACACTAAACAGCTTTATGTCCATAAGTACACTTATGAAATGATATGAAAAAAATATTTTCAAAACTGACACAGAATACAAAATCTGATTCTTACAAGTATTAAAAATATTGAACGTGTAATTAAAAGCCTTTCTATAAAGAACATTTTAAACCAAGATGGCTCCATTGGTGAATTTTGCCAACACTGAAAGAATTAGTATCAGTTTGACATATATTCTTATGTGGAATAGAAAAAGATGGGACACAATGCATTTTAGGAGGCTAAGATAATACTGATATCCACATCTTTTAGGGATATTATTAGAAGTGAAAATTAAAGTGAATTTCACTCATAAGCATAGATTAAAAAATTCTAAACAAATATTAGCAGACTAAATCCAGCAAGATAATGTAGAATGAGAACCAAGTGGAGTTTTTTTCTGGTGTGTGCTACATCTAATCATCAATCGATTTAATTCATCTATTAACAAAATGGGGAAAAAATTTATGGTTATTTCAATAGAAGCATTTGATAAAATTGCATAACCATTCATGTTAAAAAATATCCTCGGCAAACTAAGTATAGAAGGGAACTTCCTGATAAAGGGCATTTACAAAAATCTATAAATAATATCAAACTTAATGGAAACAGATGAATCCCTATGACTAAGGCAGGGATTTTTCCTCAGAGTTTTTATTGATGAACATAGACATGTGAGGACATCCAAATGGAGGGTAAACATAGGAAAAGATTTTTCACTTATTAGTCATCAGAGAATTAAAATTAAAACCACAGTGAGATACCCCTAGGCATTCATGAGAATGACAAAATGAAAAAAAACTGATAATACAAATATTAGAGATACTGTTCATGGGAAAGTCCCATACATGGGTGATGGTTGCATAAATTGGTACACGTACTTTAGCAAGCTGCTTGGCAGTATCTGCTGAGGTTATTATACATGTGTAGTTTATAAGCCTGTGTTTTCAGTTTCAACATGCATATAAATGCACACTAAAACTTTTGTGCACAAATGTTAATAATGGCATTTTTAATTGCTAAAAATTAGAAATAACTGTAATGTCTATCAGTAGTGCAGTGGGTGAATAGATTGCATATAAATACTGCACAGCATTGGTTTTCAAAGTATTGTTCTCCTATCCCTACTGGTAGCATCACCGAAGAACTTGTTAGAAATGCAAATATTGGACCCCACTCTGTACCTACTTATTCAGAAATTTTGGGCCTGCGGCCCAGTGGTCTGTGTTTTAATAAGTCCTTTATGTGATTCTGTTGAATATTAAAGTTTGAGAACTAATGCTCTCTCATAGATTTGGCATACTTTTTCTGTAAAGGACCGAATAAGTCTTTTAAGATTTTGGGGCCATGTGGTCTCAATCCTGCTATAACATTGAGAAAGCAGCTGTAGATAAAGCATAAATGAGTGAGTATGATGTTCCACAACCCCTGCCCTACAGCATTTAAAATGAATGCTAAGCAAAATCATTAAGTCAGAGAAAGACAAATACCATATGATTTCACTCATATGTGGAATTTAAGAAACAAAACAGATGAATGTAGGGGAAAGGAAGGAAAAATGAAATAAGATGAAAATGAGAGGGAGGCAAACCATAAGAGATGCTTAATTCTAGGAAACAAACTGAGGGTTGCTGGAGGGAAGGTGGTTGGGGGGATGGGGTAACTGGGTGATGGACATTAAGGAGGGCACCTGATGGAATGAGCACTGGCTGTTCTATGCAACTGATGAATCACTAGGTTCTACCCCTGAAACTAATAATACAGTATATGCTAACTAAATTGAATTTAAATAAAGGATTAAAAAAATGGATGAACTTTAGGGTATCATGCTGAGCGAAGTAAGTCAATCAGAGAAAGACATGTATCATATGATCTCACTGATATGAGGAATTCTTAATCTCAGGAAACAAACTGAGGGTTGCTGGAGTGGTGGGGGGGTGGGAGGCTGGGGTGGCTGGGTGATAGACATTGGGGAGGGTATGTGCTATGGTGAGTGCTGTGAATTGTGCAAGAATGTTGAATCACAGACCTGTACCTCTGAAACAAATAATACATTATATGTTAAAAAAAAAGATAGTAGGAAGGGAAAAATGAAGGGGGGGACTTTGGAGGGGGAGATGAACCATGAGAGACTGTGGACTCAGAAACAAACTGAGGGTTCTAGAAGGGAGGGGGTGGGGGATGGGTTAGCCTGGTGATTGGTATTAAAGAGGGCACGTATTGAATGGAGCACTGGATGTTATATGCAAACTATGAGTCATGGAACACTATATCAAAAACTAATGATGTAATGTATGGTGATTAACATAACATAACAAAATAAAAAATGCAAAAAAAAATAAATGAACTTTAGATTCATCCTACAAACCTGGATGTGTTTCTGAAACTAATGTTGAGTAAAAGAAAAAGCAAAGTGAAAAGAATATATATTGTATGGCTCTGTTTATATTAGATTTATAAACAGATGAGTCTTATCAGTGGTTTTTTCTTTTTAAGATTTTATTTATTTATTTGACAGATAAAGACAGCGAGAGAGGGAACACAGGCAGGCAGAGGGAGAGGGAAAAAGCAGGCTCTCCCTTGAGCAGGGAGCCCAGTGTGGGGCTCAATCCCAGGACCCTGGGACCATGACCTGAGCTGAAGGCAGATGCTTAACGACTGAGTCACCCAGGCGACCCTTATCAGGGGTGTGAATTGTCATTGGGAAGAGGAGATGAGGGGAGGATTTTGGACTGCTATATTAACATCTGTAAGAATCCATATGCTTGTTAACCATGCTACAAAAAAGAAACAGGACAAAAAACTTGCTTACTGCTCTGCAGGGTGACCTTTATATAGCAATTAATTTCTTGTGAAATTATTAATTTAAAAGGAAAGAACTAAGCATTTACCTTTCCCAAATTTGCGTGTCATCCCTGCACAGGTGTCCTGCTAATATATGTGCTGCTGAAGTGAGCACAGACATTTACTTTTCCCAAGTAGAGTAACTACAGTTTATAGTATACCAGTCTTATTTACAGGTTAATAATAATAATAATAATAATACCCAAAGAATGATAAAAATAAAAAAATCCCTAATTTGCAAAACCACTATATTTGGAGAGAAGTGTGTGAACATTATCAGTGCATACTAAAGTCATCAGCCGACTGGGGTATTTACTTGGTGCCTAAATATTCTTGCAGTGTAGAAACTTAATCTTCTTTAGATTGTCAGGGGCCTTGTTTTGAAAAACAGTTTAAAAGCATCACAAGGATGAATATAAGATTATTTCCCAGTACAGAGAAAAAATAAACAACAATAGGGGCCTAATAGTTGAATAGTTGTTCAGTGCCTGAGCTTTGACTTTTTAAAATCTTGGATTTGAAACTTTTTTTTTTAACATATTCTAAGGGTGGTTTTTTTTTTTTTTTAACCCCAAGGGTTTTATTTTACCGAATGAAGTACATATGAATTCCATATGGTATCAGTGATCACTGGAGGTGATGGTTTTTACTTTTCCCAGACATTGTTTCATTAAGTTCATTATTGATAATCCAACAAATACTCAGTCCTTTCTGATGGTTTAGGAGAAATTAGGCTTCTTATATTTTATATTTTTCTTTAGTGCAGTCCTAACATAGTGTGGCTAAAACAAGTCCAGCCCTAAATTTTCACCTGAGTGGCATACAGATAGCGTTGTAACAAAAAAATTTGATTGTATGTACTTTTTCATGAAAATAGACATATACTGTATGAAGGTTTTATATAACCCAAATTATACATTCTTCCATTGTGTAGGTTTAGTGATTTAAAAGGGAAAAGTTTAGTTCTTTTAAGCCTGGCAAAAGCTTTTCAGTTTTTATTATCATATACCTATTATTTTCTGCAAGATGAATAAATTGTGAATTTATTTCCTAGGAGGAGTATAGAACTGAAGGTATCAGCTGGCACAATATAGATTATATTGATAATACCTGTTGCATAAATCTTATTAGCAAGAAACCAACAGGTCTGCTCCATCTTTTGGATGAAGAAAGCAAGTGAGTATGATTCTTTCAGCAAGTACTTTTCAATCAAAAGTACGATTCTTTTCATTTGGGCTTTTCATGTCTTTTTAAGTCTTAAATTTTCTTCTTACATAATCGATAAGGAGCCAAAGTTTCTCTTGTGTGCATTTTATTGTGTGTGTATGTTTCTAGGAAAATTGGGTGAACTATAATATTGAATGCATTTTTTCCTTGAGTTTTTCCAGATTCTTCTACAGAGTTACTTTGATGTTAAATTTGTTGGCATATTTTTTTTTGTTGCATATTCCTCTCTTCTTGAATTGAGTTTTATATGAGATGTGTTTGTAGTTTTCATGTTCAGTAGAAAAGAATATTATGATAGATTAGTGATGTCTGCCACAGCTGTGCAGGTGGAAAGTAGCAACATATGCCAAGTATTTGACATCCTTTGTTAGCACTGTGTAGTATACCAAACATATATATAAGCTTCAGAAATAGAACTTCATATAGCATCCTCCAGAGTGTTTTTAGTACTCTGTAAAGTATTATTTATAGTTATCCTACAAGATGGCAAATCTAGAACTGGAGAAACTGAAGTGATGGAGAGTATGTGAGTTTTCTGTCACTCTTCACTAAAATATTAAGTAACTAAATTAGGTCACTTGTTTCTAGCTATAACCATTATACCCCCTGAAGCAAGATATAAAATATTGGGGATTAACTATCATAGGTGGGATGACCATACATCATCAGGTTTGAATGGGACAATCTAAAGTTTATGCCTGTTGTCCAGTTTAGTTATTAAAGGTGCCTACTTTTACTCCCAAATATCCTGGTTTGTATGGTAAGTTGTATGTCACCCTTTTAATATGCCATAAACATATAGACTATTTCCATTAATCTAAATGAATTAAAATGCAATTAACACAAAAATATTTTATGTACAAAGTTGTGTAAAAGTTTCTTTTTTGCATTGCTCTATATGCCTTACAACATATATTATCTTTTATAAAATTGTAAGGTTAGTAGTTCTTAACTGCTCACATACCTTAACCTCTGGTGTATTTTATCTTGGAAAGCTTCATAGGTGATTTGATACTCAGTGTTGAGAACTATTATGGTTGATGTCAAAATATTAAGCAGTTTTATTTGTTTGAGGTATTTTATGATAACAAAAAGAACACAGTTTAAGCAAGTCTAGAAGAAGATCATATAGATAGCAAGTGATGGACTTGAGATGCAGACACTCCAGGCATTTCTGACTAATTAGCTTGTGCATTGAAGTATTGTCCTATAATGTTTCTCCATAATAGGCTATAGAGTCAGAAGTTCAGGGTTGCATTCCATCTCTTTTAGCTACCTTTGGCAAATCTCTGAATATTCTTGGTTCTTAGTTTTTTGCATGTAAAAAGGCAATGATGAGAAATGATAATGCTGTCTGCTATATATCTTAAGGTGGTTGTGAGTAGCAAATTGAGATAGCTGAGTATGTAATTAAAACATGAATAGAGGAAGGGGTTTTTGTTTGGCCTGTCATTCCTTATGTAAAATATTTTGAGTTCACATCTTATTATACAAAGACTATATTTCCCTGGTCACTTGCTACCTCACATAGATATAAATATTGCCCAATAAGAGAATATTAACTCTGCCATTACCCAGAAAATCCTGGGGGTAAGCCATGTGGCCAGAAATTACACAGAGACAGATTTTGGCTCAGTGTACGAAAGAACTTTCTAATCATTAGAGCTGATTAGCAGCTGCTTTATAAAGTAATAAAATTTCCCGTTATAGTAATTCTTTTGCATCATCTGTCAGGGTATTGTTGATGGTAGGAGACTAGAGTGAATAACCTCTTTTTTTTTTTTTAAGATTTTATTTATTTGAGAGAGAGAGAGCAAGCATGAGTGGTGGGGAGGGGCAGAGGGAGAGGGAGAAGCAGACTCCCTGCTGAGCAGGGAGCCCTACTTGGGGCTCAATCCCAGGACCCCGGGATCATGACCTGAGCTGAAGGCAGATTCTTAACTGACTGAGACACCCAGGTACCCCTGGACACCCAGGTACCCCTGGACAAATAACTTCTTAATTGTCCCTTCAATTATGCTTCTATAATCAGTCCTCCATAAAAACTTTTTATAGATTCTATTATTATTTTCTTCACTTTATGTGTCAGTCTTGTTGTTTTTACCTCCTCTTGTAAACGGACCACTTTGCTCTGTGCTTTAACATCCCAGAAGATGCAAAGGCATGAAATGTTTTCTCTCTGCCAGAGTTGGATTGAAAGTAAGTTAGTCACATTTAGGAAGGCTCTTTGGGGAACTCCTTTGAGTAGTTTTCCTCTAAAAATGGTTTTGTTCTATAGGGAATATGTAACATGAAATATATCCTTAGCAGTGTTCCCACCTCATTCAGTATTGTTTATAGTGCTTCAGGTGTGTGGGTCAGAGTCTTGTTTAATCTTTTCTCTGTTATCTCTTGGCTGTTTGACCTCGGGCAAGTTATTTAAGCTTGACTGTAAAGGATGCAGCATGAAATTTAGAAAGAAGGAGAAGAATAAGCAAAGTTAGGTGTGAGCAGGATGTTAGGAGTGTTACCAGTCTTTCCTTCGGTATTCAAAGTGTGATGTGTTGACAGCAGGACTGGCGGCCCCTTGACGCTTGTTAGAAATGTAGAATCTTTGACTTCCACCCCAGTCTTCTTTTAACAAATGAAATTAAGATCAGAGCATTCATTTAGGATAGCATTTTGTCAGTCTTGCCTGCTCATAAGAATTACCTGGGGAACTTGGAAATAGTACTGGTCATCATGACCCTAACATCACTTCAGTAAAATCACAGGAATGGGGTCGAGGTATTGGTATTTTTGAAAGCTAAAGAAACACAGAAAGAAGCATGGAAACACTAATCTAAAGCTTCCTGGCAGATAGCCTTTGCGGAACACTAGATGGAAGAGCTTTGAAATGCACAATAATGTCTGATTTGCCTCTGTTCCAAACTCTTTTACTTGATATTGCAGTGTGTATCCACAAGTGTTTGTTGAATATAGGACATATGGAGAGCTTTTCTTTCCATCTTTCCTCGTTTGGAATAAAAACTGTTCTCATATATGTCTTCCTTTGAAAATTTATTTTCTCCATTTGAAAGTAAGAAAAATAAATCACAAGCTTTTTGATTGCTTGGAGGATTACTTAGAGACAATGAGATAAGTATCCTTCCTGAAGAAAAGCATCCTGCTGTGAAGTAGTGAGGCATAAGTTTGCAGAGGCTGAGTTTGGGTCTAGGCTTATGAGCTTGGATTTGTTCTCTTTGCCTTGGTGATCCATAAATTTTACTGAGTAGGGGAGGCACATGATTAAAGGAGTATTATAGGAAAATTTTTTTTGATTTGGTGACTTGAAACAAGGTAAGATTAGAGTACTGAGACTACTGTAGAGGCTGTCACTGTACTCTCTGTTTCAAATTGCAAGAGTTATAGTCCATTCTAGAATGGCTTTAGAGTTCTGGAATGGACGGGGAGAGCTGGATGGTGAAGGTGTTTTGAGGAAGGGATAGTACTTGAATGCAAAAGCAGGCCTAGATGAATAGGAAAATGGCAGTGTTGGCAACGTTAGAAAGTAGGTAACTTTTATGTCTTCCCTATGGGATGCCAGCTAGTGTTAGATGTTTTTACCAGTGTTATTTAATTCTGTTAACATTGCAGTACCTCATTGTACTCATTTATGGAAACTGGTTCTTAAAGCTTGCCGTAGGTCACATACAGAACTGGTAATCTAAACTATGACTATCTGACACCAAAGGCCATTCTCCTTCCTGATTCTAATACATATAACATAATTAACTATTTCTCTTGTAATTTTGGAGTCATTTCTACACATTAGATTTTGTATTCAGCATCTTTACAACCTCATGTCACGTTATTTCTCATTATTTCAACTATGATTAAATGAAACTTTTCTGAAAGATACTTGCTTTCTCCTTTTTCTGTCAGTGATATTTCCTCTATATGAAACTCCTACCCAACCTTTAACATTTAGCTCGTAATCGCCTCCTATATCTTCTTTGAATCTTCCCATTATTCCCAACCACGAGTGATTTTTTTCTTTTCTAAACTTTTGTTTAAAAAATAATTTATTTGTTATTTGAGAGAGATTGAGGGAGAGAGAGGAGAAGAGGGAGGAGGATAAGCAGACTGTGCCGAGTGCAGAGCTGACCTGTGGGGCTCAACCCCAGGACCCCGAGACCATGACCCAACCTGAAACCAAGAGTTGGAAATTAATTAATTAATTTTTAAAGATTTTATTTATTTGAGAGAGAGACAGACAGAGATAGTGACAGAGCAGGAGTGGGGAGGAGAGGGAGAAGCAGGCTCCCCACTGAGCAGGGAGCCCGATGCGGGGCTCGATCCCAGGACCCTGGGACCAGGACCTGAGCCGAAGGCAGACGCTTAACGACTGAGCCACCCAGGCGCCCACTAAACTTTTATATTCCTGTATTTGCTATCATGTAATTATTTCTTAATAAGTAGATATGAAATGCTTATCAATGAGTATAAACCATTGAGACATATTTGAAATAATAATAGATATAGTATAAAATTATGTAGTTACTGGTATAGGTAAGAAAATTGCTACTTTATATATGAAGAAATAGGAAAACAGAAGATGACTATGGACTTAAGACCTGTCCAAATTGAGAGATGATTTTCTGTTTGGAAGTTCTTGGCCCCAACAATGTATCATTTGAGTTTTATTATCCTATAGGTATTACAGAAGTGCCACACAATGCAACCTGAGCTAAATATCTAAAGACCTGAGTTAATTTTTTTTTTTTAAGATTTTATTTATTTATTAGAGAGAGAATGAGAGACAGAGGGCACGAGAGGGAGGAGGGTCAGAGGGAGAAGCAGACCCCCCGCTGAGCAGGGAGCCCGATGCGGGACTCGATCCCGGGACTCCAGGATCATGACCTGAGCCGAAGGCAGTCGCTTAACCAACTGAGCCACCCAGGCGCCCCGACCTGAGTTAATTTCTTAGTTCTGCAACTTGCAAAGCGTGAGTTTGGGCAAATCGTGACTTTTGATCCCTCATCTATAAAACACCAGTCCTTCTTATACTCACTTTTTAGCTTGTTAAGAGAATCAGATTAGATAATGTAAGTGAAAACTCATTGTAATTTGCTGTAAATGTGTTACATGGCAATGTAATTATAATGTATTAAAAAAAAGACTATATTGACAGCTACATCTTTCTTTAGTGTTTTTGTTTTTGTTTTTGATTCAGCTTTCCACAGGCTACAAATCAAACATTGCTAGATAAATTTAAGCATCAACATGAAGAGAATTCTTACATTGAATTTCCAGCCGTGATGGAGCCTGCTTTCATCATAAAGCATTATGCTGGGAAAGTAAAATATGGGGTAAAGGTCAGTAAATTTCTCATTAATATGCCTTCAGGGTAAAAGTGTTTTCTTTACTGTATGTATTATCATCCCTGTCACACTGCCTTCTCTGTAGTTTATGGAGGCTCTTGATCAGTAACAGTTGGAGACATAAAGATACTACTAACATTCAGATTCTACCTTGCAACATATTACTGTCTTATGTGATATTTTTGTTGGTTTCCTCCTGTAGATAAACTCAGCATCAGTTAGTCCCTTCTAATAGTTTTTTTAAATCTGAAGAATAGATAGCATCAGTATATCTTGAAACTAGTATTTCATTATGTAGTTTGTTGAATTTTTCTCTTCTCTGCATCCGTGAGGCTTAACAGAGGCTTCATATCTTTATGCACCATTAGGTATTTGTGAGCTTGCACTCCCAATGAATATATTGAAACTTTTAACTCCTGTGGAGGGGAATCTTCATAATTGTGGCTATTTCTTATTTGTAATTAGTGAGCCTGTTACCTTTCAACCACTTGGTGTTTAAGTCTGTCATTTAAGATAATTTCCCAGGCAAGGCAGAGAATAGTGGAGCAATATATTTTCTCTTGGGTCTTGAGGTGAGAGTCACAACTAAAATCACTCATTCATCTGTAAATGATTGACTTATTCACAAAGTACCTGTTAAACACAGACTATGTGTCAGACTCTGTGCTTGGGGCTTGGAATGATTTAGTGATAAACCAGACAGACATGTTCTTGGCTCAGCATATACAAGCATGCACGCATGTGTGTATAACATGGATAAATGGGATATTGCTATAAATAAATGAATGGGTTCTAGGAAAGAAGAGTAGTGAAATAGTGGACTTTGAATTTGGAGATCCATGAATACCTCTCTGAGAACTTAAATTTTGAGAGTTAACCTGAAGCAAGTGTCACCTTGGTGAGGAGTTGGGATGATGAATATTCCAGGCCATGAGATAGGAAAGAATTAATATGTTAAAATAATTGAAAACAAGTCAGTGTTAGTAGATTATGGTGAGCAAGGGGGAGATAGTGAATGAAACGAATTTAGAGAATGAATAGCAAGTTAATTCTTCATGGCTTTTAGACCAAGTTAAATGAGTTTGGTTTTTATTGAAGTTATTATGGGGAACCATGAAAAGATTTTAAACAGGTTGTGATTTGTGTTTTTAAAAGATTGCTTTGATTACTTTGAGGAGAAGAAACAGCAGAGGATGAAGAGTGGAAGCTGGGAGGTCAATTTTTTTAATAGTTGAGGTGAAATGTTAAGGTAAACTGAACCACAGGGGTGGCAGTAGAGTTGGAGAAAATGTAGATGATTATGAGATATATTTTGGAGGTTTAAGTGGTAGAACCTGATTGATGGATCCTAGCTAAGTAAGTGACTTCTGGCTATAGCTGATGGGTGAATTTGAAGTGTTATTTCAAGATGGAAAAGACAGAAAGGAACAGATTTTAGAACAAACATTAAGAATAATAGAGTGGAATCATGGTACTCATGGTACTCATGGCTGGGGGCTGGGGGAATTGAGATATTGGGCAAAAGATACAAACTTGCAGCTAGAAGATGAATAAGTTCTGGAGATCTAATGCACAGCATTGAGATTATAATTAACATTGTGATAATAACATTGTCTTCAAAGTTCTTAAGAGACCAGATTTTAGATGTTCTTACCACAGAAAAGAAATGATAGTTCTATGACCTGATGGAGGTATTAGCTAATGCTATAGTAGTAGTCATATTGCAGTATATAAATGTATCAAATCAACACATTGTATACCTTATACATTATATGTTATATCTCAATTTTAAAAAAAGATTTTAAAATGCAGTTTAAAACAAAAACAAGAAAACGAGCTATAAAATCATACAGTGCGGTGCATAAATCTGAAGTGTACAAATTTCTGTCATGCCCCTTCCCTACTCATTCTCCCCCATTTAGAAATAACCACTATCCTCATTTTTTGTCCTTAGAGTTACTTGTTATTACAATATTTCAGGTGAATGGAATCATATAATATATACACTCATGCCTGTGATTGATCATCCTTAGATAGGTTGAAAGTAAATTAATGGAAAAAATATATATAGAAAAAATATATATGGAAAGTAGAAGGATGCAAAAATGTATACCACCCAAACCCTAACTAAAAGGAATTATTATCAGACAAGGTAGACTTTAAGGCAAGAAGTATTACTAAAGATGAAGAGGCACATTTCATACCAATAAAAGGGGCCAGTTTGATAGGAAGACACAATCCTCAAAAGTTGTATGTACTTAATGTTTGATTCAATATATAAAGCCCAAAGGGAGGACAAAAGTGAACTAGAAAAATCCATCTAGTTGTAGCTTTTAATACATATCTCTTAGTAACTAACAGAGTAAGACACAAAGTCAGTAAAAACTAAAAATTTGAACAGGATTATTAAAAACTGACCTACTTGGCATATCATAAGGATAGCTAGACAGTCTTTGAGTGTTTAAACACAATTCTTCTATGAAACCCATGAGCCAAAGAAGAAATCACAATTACAATGCTAATTTTACTACTTATTTTTTTATATTTAAAGATTTTATTTATTTATTTGAGAGAGAGAGAGACAGAGACAGAGATAGCGAGAGTGAGCACCAGCGGGGAGGAGAGGGAGAAGCAGACTCCCCACTGGGCGGGGACCCCAACGAGGGGCTTGATCCCAGGACGCTGGGATCATGACCTGAGCCGAAGGCAGATGCTTAACTGACTAAGTCACCTAGGTGCCCCTACAATGCTAATTTTAAACTGAGCATTAATGAAAATACAACATATTAAAATTTGCAGAATCTGTAGCAATTGGTAGGGTGCATTTAAAGCAATAATTTATAATTTTAAATGCATATATTAGGAAAAGTGGTTGAAAGGAATTATCTAAGGTTCCATTTCAAGAAACTGAAAAAAGAACAGCAGATTAACCCCCCGCCCCAATTAGAGGGAAATAATAAAGGGAAGACTAGAAATTAATGCAGTAGAAAGCAGACATGCAATAGAGAAATTAACAAAGTCAAAAATTGGTTCTTTGAAAAGATAACAGAAATAATAAAAGGTAATAGAAAATAATCTATAATAGAAAAAAGATTTTAAAAATACAGATATCAGAAAACTACATACTCAACAGATATTAAAAAGGGTCTGAACATATTTGCCAATAAATTTGACAACATAAATAAAATGGAGAATTCCATGAAAAACTTACATATCAAAACTGACACCAGAAATATAGGAAAACCTGAGACTCCTATTTCTGTTAAATAATTTGAATCAGCAGTTTAAATTTCCCCACAGAGGCAATTCCATGCCTGTATGGTTTCACTGGCAAATGCTTCAAAACATTTAAGTAATACTAGTCTTATGCATTCTCTTTCAAGTTTGAGATACCTTTAAGATGTATAAATGGATCTCAGACATAACAAGAAAGGTCTGAGCTGGAAATACAGATTGGGCTTCATCATATAGATAGTGGTTAAAGCCATTACTATGGTTGCGATCCCCTGATGTCAGATGATTGAGTGAAAATTGTAGGAGTACGTAAGAGCAAACCGTAAGAATTTCAAATATGGAACCAGCAATAGGGTAAGTAGTAAATCACAAAATGTATTGTTAATAGAAACCAAGAGAAAATTTTTAAAAAGAATTAGATAGGATTAGTTTATGAAATGTACTTAGAAATATGGAACTATGAAGACAGATGAGACATTACAT
Source organism: Callorhinus ursinus (assembly GCF_003265705.2). Classification (NCBI taxonomy): domain Eukaryota; kingdom Metazoa; phylum Chordata; class Mammalia; order Carnivora; family Otariidae; genus Callorhinus; species Callorhinus ursinus. The sequence goes on along the minus strand of NW_027397087.1, from coordinate 36,239,600 downwards.
TTGGAAAATAAAGGTTTCCATCAACATTTGACACTCACCATGGGAAAGAATTTTAGAATTTTACTTTGTACAGTGTAGTTGTTAATCGGATGGACTGGTCTTCAGTATAGAACAGACATATGTTTCAGTTCCTGTAGTACTTATTATGTTTGATCTTTGTCAAGCTTCTTTATCTTTCTGTTTACTTATCAGTAAAGTATGGTTTGTAATTATTCTGCTTTATTAAGTAGTTGTTAGAATTGAATAAGTTATGTATAGTGCTTAACTTCGTGCCTGACATCTTGTTTGCCCTTGGTAGGTATTAGCTGCTGATGGTGGTGGTGGTGATTTGGATTTGAAAATTTTTAATCAGTTTTACTAACTTTTATAATACATACTTTTGCTGAAAGGGTGTTTAGGGACAAGCCAAGGACCAAGATTTCTGGCTTGTTTCTCCTTTTCCCCTGTTCTTAGGAGAACAAAGAGTAGGAAAGGAAACCCCTAAAGGACTACAAACTGCCTTCTGGAAAACATCATACTAGGCATGCTCCTCATAGAATTCTGAGTTAGAGCTGTTCTGTGAAGTTGCACCAACTCTGAGTGATTTACTTACCAAGCTTTAATCCTTTTATCTGGGTGTGGTTACGGCCTAATGCCTAGACTATACATATCAGTCTGGAACCTTCTTCCACAAGTGTAAACTTTTTGTTCTCCTCCTCTTTCTGTGGGATATTTTAACCCATTTCTTCTGTTATATCCCCGCCATCCCCCATTGGCAGGTGGTTTGTACTGCCTATTTATAGTCCTTAGGTAATACATACATTTTCTGAAGTCTCTGTAGGACTCATAGGCACATATATTCATCTGCCTACTTGATGTCTGTATGCGCATATAGTATAGTGCTGATGAGTGGCTGTCTTTGAACCCCTTTTCTACTTACTGTGTGATAGGGGCCAAGATAGTTAATCTCTCTGTGACTGAGTTTCTTCAAGTATAAAATAGGAATAATGATAATAATTATTATCTGTCTCAAGCAATTATTAGGTGGATGAAATGAGCTTAAATGAGATAACACATGTAAAATGCTTAGAAGAGTGCCACACGCATATTAACCTTTCAATAAATGTTACTTGCTGCTATCGATATCCTCACCATCTCAGACTTCACTTGCACAAAACTGATCTCTTGATCTCATTTCCTATCCATAAACCTTCTCTTTTCTCTGGATTTCTCCATATCAATATGGTACCTCTACCTAGTTCCTTAAACCCAAAATGTAGGTGTTAACCTTATTCCCTCATTTTCTCACCATGCTCTAATATACCAGCAAATTCTTTGCCTTACTTCCAAAACGTATCCCAAATATAATAATTATTTTCCCTTTATGCTGTTACCACCAACGTATTCTAGGTCACCTTCACCTTTTATTTGGAATATTGCAATAGTTAGTCTCCCTTTCTCCATTCTTTCAATAAATTCATTCCCTCTGCGGCATCCATGGTATTTATAAAACATCATTTAGCTTCCATTGGCTTTCCTTTATACTTGAATAAAATCTACAAACTCCTAACTCAGGCTTGCATAGTCTATTTATTTGCCAAATCTTCCACCACTCTCACCCTTGCCCAGAATGTTCCAGCCCCTGGTCTTACTGCTTGTCTCCTAACTTGTCCTACCACCTATAGGTTGTAGGTGTTGTGTTCTCTTTGTTTGGAACACTGTTCCTTGTTTTCTCCTGTCTGGCTCCTTTCTGTTATTCAACTGTCTGGTCATTTTATGTGACCAGAGAGGCTCTTCGGAGGCTTCAGAGAGGCTCTCTTTTTAACAAGTTGCAATAAAATTGTGGAACATTTACTGTCATTTAAATGTATTACAGAATTCAATAGTTTTGGGTTGGCTGGGACTTTATAAAAGTTATCTGGTCCAGTTAGCTACCTAGAACAGAAATCACTTCTGTAGTCCTTGTTAAGCCACTTTTCAAACATGTCACCCATTATCTTCTTGGTTCAATAATTTTTTCAAAAATAACACTGGTACTTTTTTCATGTAGGATTTCCGGGAAAAAAATACAGATCACATGCGCCCTGACATTGTAGCTCTTCTGAGAAGTAGCAAGAATGCATTTATCTCTGGGATGATTGGAATTGATCCCGTAGCTGTTTTCCGATGGGCAGTTCTCAGAGCTTTTTTCAGAGCCATGGTTGCTTTCAGGGAAGCTGGGAAAAGACACATTCAGAGAAAAACTGGTAAGCAGTAGATATTAGTATTCTACCATACTTCGTCTTTTAGTTTTTTACCTCTCTTAAGGAGTAGAGACATAATTTTGTTCTCTTCTGTTTCCTTACTATATCCTAACATCATTTTCAGATCTGATTAGTTCCAGTGTACTTTATATGATTGAGTTAAGTGAATATATGGTGTTTGTATGTATTTATGTGTTGGTACATTTTTTTTTTTTTTTTTTTTAGTGTATGTGCTGCCGAAGCGAGCACAGTGTGTTGGTACGTTTTTATTAATAAATAATGAGAGGAGTAATGTATGGGAAGCACCTGATATTTCATAGACAGTAAGACATTGGTAAAATTTTTAAACAAAATGATACTTTACCATTTACTTATATAGAATTAAACATTGATATCTTTCTTTATTTTCTTATGTAATAGTTTTTATGCAGATGAAACATACTTTAATGTGGAAGCATAAATCAGGAGATAGAAAAATTGGGATGGAGGTACGGCAGTCTAGTGGAGATAACCTGACTTCAGTAATCAGTCAAGTGTCATTTCTTCTCTTGACTGATTTTGTGACTATTAGCAGTTTTTTTTCAAAATTCAAAATTGTGGGGTAAGGCCAGATAATAATACATGTATCTGTTTGTGAATGTTAATTTTTTTTCCTACCCTTAATTCAGTTCATTGGATTTTACTTTGAAATTTAGAAACAAATGGAGCAGGATACTTTTTTTGTGTCTCTTCCCCTTAAATCATGAAATACTGTAGTTCACAATCTGCAGGAAGGCATCTTATCTTCATAAGCACTTGTCACCTAATGGAAACCACACCGTTGCTTGCTGTAGCTCTGGCCTTAGACAGATAATTGCTGCATAGTGAGGATTTACTAATATATATGTAGCCATTTAAAATAAAGTGTTCTGCCCAGAGAAGCTTCAGTAGAAGTACGCTAGGACACATCTGTACTTTCAGGACTCCCAGATTTACTTACATGGCATTTCGGCATGTGCACTAGCAGTACAACTTTTAAGTTCAGCTTTTACATATTTCAAATGAATACATGTATTTGGGAGATTGTATTTCTAAAATGAGAGGGAAAAGCTAATTGAACTTAGCTTCTGTTTTTCATATTATAATATATACAAACTGGCCTTTGTAGATAGGGAGAAATACAGGTTTTTGGAAAATAAAAGGAATATCTTTTTTTTTTAAAAGATTTTATTTATTTATTCATGAGAGACAGAGGGAGAGAAAGAGGGAGAGAGAGAGAGAGAGAAGCAGAGGGAGAAGCAGGCTCCCAAGGAGCAGGGAGCCTGATGCGGGACTCGATCCCAGGACCCTGGGATCATGACCTGAGCCGAAGGCAGACGCTTAACCATCTGAGCCACACAGGCGCCCTAAAAGGAATATCTTAAACCTGCTTTACTTTTTACAAAATTATTTCTAAGAGGCTCTCTGTAAAAAGCTTTAAGGAAAAGTTTTTTCCTTTAATTTAAGATACATTATTATTTATTACAATGGATTTACCAATTTTGAAAATTTTAAAAATTGATAAGTACCCTGCTAAGATGTAACTGACTCTGAGAAGAAACTTTTCTTGTACTTACTATTGAAAATATTGCTTTCTGTAAAGATCACATTGTTTTTGTGTTCCTTTGACATTTAAAATATTATTTGTGAAAGCTGGTTGTGTGTTTATTATTATCAGTTGGTACAAAGATACACAATGTTATTAATGATCAACAAAATGATACTGTATTATTTCTACTTTGATCATTTCTGGATTCTTCTTGTTTTGTAGTCTAATTTTTTCTTTCTGGCCAGCACAGAGCATCCATATAATAAACTTTTTGAATACTCTTTTATTTTGGGTTATAACATGCATACAGAAAAGTGTGCCCCCCAAAAGGTAAAGCTCAGTTAATTATCATAAAGTGAAAACACCATGAAACTACCACCTAGATTAAGAAGTAGAATATTACCAACAACCCAGAAGTCTCAGTGGATCAACTTTTTAAATTTCACTTTTTATCAAGAAAAAGAAAAACTATAGTTCATTTGTATATTGAGGCACTGAGCAGATTTGTTACAGGAAATAATTGTATGGCAGTATATTACTGTCACTGCCAGTATTGAGCATTTTTGCTCTTTCTATATGGATTTAGGATAAAAGGGTGCCATAAAATTAGAACATTGTAGCATTGTAAAATGAAGACTAACAGAGTAACTGAAAATGGATAAATAGTAGATTCAGAACTTTTAAAATGACCATAAATAGTATGCAGACAAAATGAAAATGAACTATAGGAGTTAGAGATTATTTAAGTAGAAGTGGGATATATGGAAGGCAGAAGGTAATCAAGTTCAGATTTTGAATTAGAATAAGAGTTCAAAGATAATACTTTAGGGAAGAAAGAAGGTGTAGACCGCAGATGTACAATATATCTTCACTTCCTTTGAGAGTATCTTTATAAAAAAATTTTTGTGTCTCATAGCTAAATTGCTAATAAATACCCTGACAGTAAACTAAAAAATACTGGATTTTCTTATAGACTTCCCTGACATTCTTTTTCTTCATCAAGCCATCCAAGCGCAAATAATATCAAATTAAAATCTATTTGACTGTTTTTTTATAGACTTCAAGATTGAGGGACACAATGCCATTTAAGGCTTTTAAATAAAAATTGAATTTAACTATTTAAGAATAAATTTGTTATAATTGCGTATTATGGTGATCAGGAAACCATGCAGTGTTCTTAGTGGAATTATATAAGTAGGCAGTGTGAGTGAAGCTACATATTGGCCTGGCTGGGATGTAGAACGAGAAATAGCAATGATTTGTCTGGTCAGCAAACAGACTTTACAGAATTAGTTCAGGAAAGTCCTAAACAGTAGCAACAATTATGTGAAACAGCAAATCCTGGGAAGAAGGGAGAATCTGATTTCGAGAGTTGCCATTTTAAATTTTTTAAAATATCTGGTGTTCTACACAAAATTATGAAACATGCAAAAAAAATATGACCTGTATATGTGAAAAAAGGAATCAATAGAAAGTATTGCTGAGGAGAGCCAGACCTTGGATTTATTAAAGTCCTTAAGCTATTTTGAATATGTCCAAAGACAACCATATCTGAAGAACTAAAGGAAAGTATGAGAACAATGTCTCACCAAATACAGAATATTAATTTATATATGCATGAGAAATTCACTAGAAGAGTTCAGCAACAGATTTGAACAGGCAGAGGCCAGAATCAGTGAACTTGACTACAGATCAGTTGAGATTATCCATTCTAAGGAACAGAAAGAAAAAAGAATGAATAAGAATGAACAGAGCATTTAGACCTGTGGGACACAATAAAGTACCCCAATTTCTGGCAGTTTAGGACAGAGAAAGGGGTAATAAGAATATTTCAAGAAATAATGGCCAAAAACTCTTCAAATTTGATGAGAAGACTATATACCCAAGAAGTTCAACAATGTACAAGTGATCCAAACTTAGATACATCATAATTAAATTGTCCTGATATAGAAAATATTGAAAGTATCAGGAGAGAAGTAATTCATGTACAAAGTGTCCTCAGCAAGATTGACAGTTGATTCATCATCAGGAACCGTTGAGGCTAAAGGGCACTACTTGACATATTCAAAGTGCTGAAAGAAAAAAGAGAAAGTCAATCAAGAATTCTGTATTCACAAATCAAAACATCAATGAGATACCAACTCACACCAGTCAGAATGGCTGAAATCAACAAGTCAGGAAATGACAGATGTTGTCAAGGACATGGAGAAAGGGGAACCCTCTTACACTGTTGGTGGGAATGCAAGCTGGTTAACCCACTCTGGAAAACAATGTGGAGGTTTCTCAAAAAGTTGAAAATAGAGTTATCCTATGACCCAGCAATTGCACTACAAGGTATTTACCCCAAAGATACAAATGTAGTGATCTGAAGGGGCACCTTCAGATATAAACCAATGTTTATAGCAGCAATGTCCACAATAGCCAAATTATGGAAAGAGCCCAGATGCCCATTGACAGATGAATGGATAAAGATGTGGTATATATATGCAATGGAATACTACTCAACCATCAAAAAATTGAAATCTTGCCATTTGCAACAATGTGGATGAACTAGAGGGTATTATGCTAAGCGAAATAAGTCAATCAGAGAAAGACAATTATTATTTGATCTCACTCATATGTGGAATTTAAGAAACAAAACAGAGGATCATAGGGGAAGGGAGGGAAGAATGAAACAAGACAAAATCAGAGAGGGAGACAAACCAGAAGAGATCATAGGAAACAGGTTGCTAGAGGGGAGGTGGTGGGCTGGTTGGGTAACTGGTTGATGGACATTAAGGAAGGCACATGATGTAATGAGAACTGGGTATTATATAAGACTGATGAATCACTGAACTCTGCCTCTGAAATAATACTATATGTTAATTAATTGAATTTAAATTAAAATAAATAATTCTGTATTCAGCAAAACTCTCCAGAGTGATGATGAAATTAAGACATTTGTGGATAAACAAATCCTGAGCTAGTATTACTATCAGATCTGCCCCACAAGAAATACTTCAGTGAGTTCTTCTGGCTGAAATGAAAGGAAACTAGATAGTAACTTGAAAGCACATGAAATAATAGAGCGCCATTAAAGGCAGCTAGTATAAAATATAGTATGAATATATTTTTTTACATTTTGTAACCTTTTATCTCCAATTTGATTTAAAAGACAACCATACAAAGCAATAATTATAAATCTCCGTTGATAGGCATGACATTTTAAGGGTGTAATTTGTATGACAGTAACAGCATAAAGGAAGAGGAAGAGAATGGAGCTATTTAAGAGAAACATTTTTATATACTGTTGGAATTAAGTTAATTTTAAATCCAGACTTGATTGTAATATGCAAATTATAATTCCCTTGGCATTTGTTAAGGAAATAGCTAAAAAATAATATGGTAGCGTAAATGACAAAAAAGTAAGATATACTGGAAAACATCTGTTTAATACAAGAGAAGAAAGTAATGAAAGAATAGAGGAACAAAAATAATACATAATAAGACATATATGGAAACTCAACAACACACTGTTTTTTAAAAAAGATTTTATTAATTTGACACAGAGATAGAGTACAAGTAAGGGGAGCGGGGAGGGCCCTGGGCCCTGGGATTATAACCTGAGCTGAAAGCAGATGCTTTAACCGACTGAGCAACAGGTGCCCCAACAGCACACTTTTTCTTTACCAGCAGATCAAGGAAGAAATCACAAGGGAAATTAGAAAACAGTTTTGAGATGAATGGAAGAAAATATACTGACCAAAACTTAATGGGATGCAGCTGAAACAATGCTTAGAGGGAAATTTATAGCTTCAAATAGCTCTATTAAAAAAGAAGAAAGATCTCAAATCAATAACCTAATGCGTTACCTTAAGACTTTAAGAAAAAAAGAAAAAGAGCAAAATAAACCCAAAGCAAGGAATAGGAAGGATTTAGTAAAGAGTGGATCTGAAATAGAGAATAGAAGTCAATAAAGAAAACAAATAAAACCAAAGGTAGGTTCTTTGAAAAAATAAATGAAATTGATAAACCTTGAGGTAGACTGATCAAGAAAAGGAGAAGACTCAAATTACTAGTTTTTGGAATGAATGGGGGATGTTGCTACTGATCTGATTGAAATAAAAAGGATTATAATACTTGTATGGCAACAAATTAGAAGCTAGTTGAAATGGACAAATTCCTAGAAAGATGCAAACAACCAACACTGACTCCAGAAGAAATAGAAAATGTGAATAGGCCTGTAACAAAAGAGACTGAATTAGTAACAAAAAAAAAAGCTTCCACAAAGCAAAGCCAAGGAACAGTGAATTCACGGATGAATCCTATCAAAAACTTAAAGAAGAATTAAAATGAAAACTTTATAAACTCTTCCAAAGAATTAAGATAAGGGAATACTTTAATTCTCATTCTGTGAGGCCTATATTACCTGGATATCAGACAAGACATCACAAAAATGAAAACTACAAACCAATAACCCCCAACAAAAACCCTCAACAAATTACTAGCAAACCAAATCCAGCAATATGTAAAAAGAATTATGTATACAATCTAGTAGAATTTACCCAGGAATGAAGATTGTTTTAACTTAAAAAAAGTCAAATCACTGTAATAAAAAAAATCACATGATCACCTCATAAAGAAAATCACTTAATGAAAGCTAACACCTTTTCAATTTTTTAATTATAAAAACAATGAACAAACTGGTAATAGAAGGGGACTTCCTCATTCTAGAAAGAGGATCTGTGAAAAACCAAAAGCTTACATCATACTTGATGGTGAACAACAAATGCTTTTCCCCCAAGATCAGAAACAAGATAAGGGTGTCTGCTTTTGCCTTTTTTTTAAATGTAATTTTATTATGTTAATCACCATACATACATCATTAGTTTTTGATGTAGTGTTCCATGATTCATTGTTTGCATATAACATCCAGTGCTCCATTCAGTACGTGCCCTCTTTAATACCCATCACCAGGCTACCCCATCCCCTCACCCCCTCCCCTCCAGAACCCTCAGTTTGTTTCTCAGAGTCCATAATCTCTCATGGTTTGTCTTCCCCTCCGATTCCCCCCCTTCATTTTTCCCTTCCTATTATCTTCTTTTTTTTTTTTTTTAACATATAATGTATTATTTGTTTCAGAACAGTTCTGTGATTCAACAGTCTTACACAATTCACAGCACTCACCATAGCACATACCCTCCCCAGTGTCATTGCTTTCGCCTTTTTAACATTCCTGGAAGTTCTGGTAAGAGCAATTAGGCAACAAAAAGAAAAGACATCTGTATTGGAAAAGAAGAAACCATTTTGTTTGCAGGTGACATATTATGTATAGAATATCCTAAGGAACCCAGACAAAAATCTATTAGAGGTAGTAAATGAGGTCATCAGGGTTGCAGAATACAAGATGAGTATGCAAAATTAGTTGTATTTTTACATACTAGCAGTGAACAACATGAAAACAAAATTAAGTTAGTGCTCCAAGAGCACCAACAAATGTAAAATATTTATTAATTTAGCAAAAGAAGTGCAAGACTTGTTCACAGAAAGCTGTAAAACACTGTTGAAAAAAACTTGAAAAATACCTAAATAAATGGAAAGATACCCTATGTTCATGCATTGGAAGGCTTAAGATGTTAGTACTTGACCTACAGATTCAACATAGTCCTTGTCAAAACCTCAGCTACCTTTATGCAGAAATTGACAAGCTAATTCTAAAGTTGATAGGTAAAGGGATCCAAAAATGTAAGAACAAAGTTGGAGGACTGACACTTTCCATTTTATATTAGGCAATGGATTCTTCAATAGGACACCTACAGCATAAGCAACCAAAGGAGAAATGGATGAATGTTGTCCCCAAAGGACAATATTAAGTGAAATGACAATTTATGGAATAAGAGAAAATGTTTGTAAATCATGATCAAGAATTGGTATGTAGAATATATACAGAACTCTTACAACTCAATAATAAAAAACTAATAACCCAGTCAAAAAATGGGCAAAGGTTCTTAAAAGACATTTAAAAAAATGCATAGTTAAACACGTGAAGAGATGTTCAACACCCTTTGTTATCAGGGAAATGCATATGGAAACCACAGTGGATACCACTTCACATCTACTAGGATGGCTGTGATAAAAAAGACAGGTAATAATAGATGTTGGTTAAGATGTGGAGAAACTGGAAGCCTCGTATGCTACTGGTGGACATGTAGCCACTTGGTGAAACAGCCCCTGCTCTTCAGTGGATGCCCAAAAGAATCGAAAACGTGTGTTCGAACAAAAACTTGTACACAGTGTTCCTAGTAACATTATTCCTGAAAGCCAAAAGGTGGAAACAACCTAAATGTCCCTCAGCTATTGAGTGGATAAGCAAAATGTGGTATACTCATACAGTGGAATGTAATTTTGCCATATAAAGGAATGAAGTATTAGTACGTGCTACAGCATGGGTGAACCTTGAAAGCATTTTGTTAACTGAAAGAAATCACACAAAAGGCCACATTAAGCATGTATCACAAATAACAAACGTATGATTGCATTTATGAAATGTCTAGAATAGGCAAATCTGTAGAGGTAGCATGTAGATTAGTGTTTGCCTAGGCCTGGGGTAGGCAAGCTGGGAGATGATGAGGGAAAGGATAATTAAAAAAGGATAGGGTTTCTTTTGGGTATATTGAAGGTATTCTAAAATTGGCTTTGGGAATTACATTAAAAACCATTGAATTGTACACTTTAATAGGTGAATTGTATAGTATATGGTTTATATTTCAATGGAACTATTATACATAAAACACAAAAAAAGAATGTTCATAGTGTCTATTCTTAATAGCCCCCAGTTGGAAACACCCACAAATCTATCAGTGGAAGAAAAGATAACTAAGTTGTGATACATTCCTACCATGTAACATTACTCTGCAGTAAAAAAGAACAAATTACTGATTCTCATAATGAGTATCATATGAGTCACAAAAAAATACTGAGCAAAAAAGCCAGACATGAAAGGATACATAGTGCATGCTTTCATTTAGTTTAAGAACAGGCAAAATAATATATAGTGATAGAAATCATAACTTGATTGCTTCTGCAAAGGCAAGGGTGGTATTGATAGGAAGGGGATGAAATAACTTGCTGAGATAATGGAAATGTTCTATATCTTGACTGAGGATTACATGGATGTAAATATTTTTTAAGCTCATCAAATTTATACTTGAGATTGGTGGGTTACTGTGTTTGAGGTATACCTTTAATGGCCCTGAGGCCTGGAAGCTGGCATTACAGAAACTGCTTTAGGATCAGAGACCTGGCTTCAGGTTTGAATGATCAACTAGGATTGAGTTCCGTTATGTGGTGTAGTATCTTCAAAGAGCTTGGACTTTTCTGTCACTGAAAAGATGATTGAAAAATTCTGTCCATTGGCCTTGAGCAGAGAAATAAAAAGGACCTTAGCAATCTGTGTTAGGCCTTAGATAAGGTTTTTCTTAAACTGCCTTTAAAAAAATCAGTGTCCCATATGTTTACCATGCATACATATGGGGTCTGAATTTATGTTGTATTTTGGTGCATAATCTCAAGGTAAGAAATTAACAAAACTAGACCAGGAACTAGCATAAACCAACACTACATAAACATGTTTTAAGAGTTATGAGACTCCTTGGACAATAACTGTCCCTGAAAATGTACTTATAAACCATCCTAGGAAACCTTACCACCTTAACAGGGCATTGTTAAGCAAATGAGAGGAAGATCAACTTAAGGTTTGGAAATAATATTTTAGTCTAAAATAATAAAGAGTTAAAAGAAGGCGTAGAAAGCAGAATGAAAGAAGTTAAAAAAAAGATAGGTGTGATGGTGAGACATAAAACAGTCACAAATACAAAATTACCCATATCCAGACATCATTGCCACAGTTTGTTAGATAAAAGAGTGCAGTGGCTGTAGTAATGTCAAGTGATTTCTTCAAACTGCTTACTAATTTAGTATATTTAATATCCTGAACTTTTACATAAAACACTTTAATACCATAATCTCCTTAAAATTATTTCTAACTGGCAGATTATCAAGATAGCCTGAAAGTCTAGTGATAACTTTTTAAAATTACAGTTTGGTTAGAGTATAAATAGAACTTTACAGGCATTTTTTTTTTTCCCCTCAAATGGTCCCCCTCAACTGATATCTACCTTCCAGCACCACCAACTAACTAAGTAGGCTAGTCTGAGCCTAAGCGTTCTTTCTTCAAGCAGCCTATCAAAAGTGGTGGGGAGAATTATTGATAATGGGCATAGAATATTTTCACTGAGGTATTCTTCAACTAAGAAATGATGGGTAACTTGATATTTGTCTCTTTTTGAAACATTGAACATTTGCAGCTATGGGCTCTCCACCTTGGATGAATGAGATAGTGTTTTATTAATTTACTTTTTCAATATTGGATATGAAAATAATTTTCAAATCTATTTTATTTTTAAAAACCTGCTATTTATAATTATAGTTAAACTCTGCTTTGCAAACCTCCTTGAACTACTCTGCCTCTATTTAACTTTTTAAATGATTCTGCATTGAGAACTGTTCATAGATAGTATCTCATTCCTAATTATACAGTAAATATGCACTAATGAAACTTTATTCATTCTCTTGCTTACTTTGTCTCTATCTATTGTTAAACTGTTCCCTTTTGTTTTTTAAAAGGCAAACCTACACCAATTTGAACTAAATGTCCTAACTCTAGAGATGTTCTTTGAGTAAATGATAGTCAACACCCTCCCCACCCCAACCTGGAGATGCCTATTCTCTCTTAAATCCATCTGTTGCTAATATTAATGGTACTCCCCCCAATCCCCTCTATTGTTAGAGTGACTCACTGTTTCAGTAGCACTAATTTGGGGCTCTGGTCCTTACTTGAACATGCTCTCTTCCCTTTCCAACAAGTAGTTGATTCTGTCTCACTTGACTAAGTGGTGGTGAGGTACATTTTCCAACTTTCTTTTCAGATTTATAAATACCAAAGTGCTGCTGGGTTTTCCTGCTCTGTGGTGCTTTTCTTCTTGCTCTTTAAACATTGACACACTTGTTGGAGTTCCTACAAGTGTGGTTAATTGCAAAATTTGTGAGGGAATTATTTAACTTTTGGCAAATTGTTTTGGGCGTATTTCTCTTTGAGGTTCCATCATTGTTCCTTGCATTGTTGCCAACTATATGCTAATTATTTTTCAGACCTGATAAAAATGGGTCTGTTAAAAAAAACATAAATTGTTTTGAAATTTCCCATATATTTTAAATTAGAATTTTTTAGTATAATATTAACTCAACACTTTCAGTACTGAAAGGGATACTTGGAATACCTAAAAAAGACTTTTATATTTTCCTTTTATTTTTGTGTAATTTCCTCAAATCAATTTAGAAAATTTATTCACATTTAACCCATATTACTTGATACATTTTTATATATTCTTAAGATAGTTGGCAGCATTGTCCTTGATTCTCTATTGGTTTGGGCTTATATAATATCTTTTTCTTTTCTCCATTTTTTGTTTTTCTTTTGCTTCCTAAGGACATGATGATACAGCGCCATGTGCAGTTTTGAAAAGTATGGATAGTTTTAGCTTTCTCCAACACCCAGTCCACCAGAGGAGCTTAGAGATTCTGCAGAGGTGCAAGGAAGAGAAGTACAGTAAGGCTGCAAATCCTGATAAACTCTGTGTCATCACATATCTGTTTGGAAATGGAAACCAGGAGCATTCTGCACCAGGGTGGGACATAAATTGCATAGGCAATGTGACCTCCATAATCCTTTGACCAGTCTCAGGATACTTCCATTGATTGAGACTTTATTTCTTCTTTCTTTTGAAAAAGTTGATACACCTCTTTGAATTTGGATGAGTATTTGCCTGTGATCCTTGAGTTGTTAATTATACTTGGTTTTAGAATCTGAATTGGTTTTCAGTTTTGTCTTTAAAGTAGCTGAATGATGGTTAAAAATGAGTAATGATTTTTTTCCTGCTAATTTTTTAAAAAAGCTTTATTGAAACCTAATTGAGGTAAAATTGCATGCAAAAAGCATAGAGTTTGGTAAGTTTTGACATATATATGCACTTGCGAAATCATTAGCACAGTCTAGTTAATTACCATACCCAATACTGCCAAAAGTTTCCTCTGCCCCTTTCTGTTTTGGCTGATTTTTATGCTTGCTTATGCTTGAATTTCAACATCAGCAGTGTTGCTTTTGTGTATCATTATTTGATCCATTTTGTTTGATTGCAGTTCTATCAGACCTTTCTGGGTCTGGTTTAGAGCAAAGTCACCACATTAATGTTTTGGCTTAAGGAAGAATGAGAATCATGGTGGATATTCTTTTTCTATTTTTTCTTTTTTTTTTTTATAAAATTGGTGTGAAAAGATGCCCTTGGTCTCCATTTCCTCCTTTCTATTTGTTATACTCATTCTGAATGAAAATGGATTCTTTTGCCTATTGTGGGATTATAGTTATTTGGCTGTTGCTATAGTGAGAATAAAGAGATCCTGTAGAATACTCAAAGCCTAACTCAGCAATTTGCATATAATGGACTCAAATTACTTACATATTCTGAGCTTTTTACAAATCACCACAGATTTACTTTGTTAATTTCAGTTTGTGATTGAAATTTCACGAAATTTTAGAATCCAGTTATCAGTGAAAGGAGAATGTAAGTAGAATTTCTAAAAGCAATGTCGTGGGTTCTTCAGTTCTTCTTTGGCTGTTTTGGTATAAGAAAATGTGTAATGCATTTTGAAAAATACTATTAAAAATGTTTTCTCATTTTAGAAAGAACAACGGTAAGTATTTCATTTTAAAAAGACCATCCTTAAGTGTTACTATTAATTATTACTCTTGTTTCTAAAAGGTGTACAATAAGTCTTCATTTCAATTACCTATCCTTTTCTAAATCTTTTAATCCATGGAACATTATTTAAAACAGCCTACAAATCTTTTTTGGGAGTTTAAATTAATTGTTTTCAACTTTTAAATAGTTGCAAGTAGTTTGTTTTGTTGATTTTCATGACCCTCAGTGCATTCCAGCTTAGTAGATAAGGGTTCAGAATGGGAGGGCACCACATACAGCACAGGCTGCATGAGGAAATTATATATTTATATGTACATGCAAATTTATGGAAGTTGGAGCTTTTCCATTATTTTAAGTAGTTTATTCCATTTTCTATTATAGTACTACCAGTAATTAAAATTTTATAATATATAAAATTACAAATTCAAGTCTAGGAGACAGTTTTTAAAAAAACAGGGGACTACCAGCTTTAGGTAATGAATAATTGGCAAGGTGAATGAACCCTTCCACAGGTAACAATGATAAAACCTGGAGAAAATTTAAAAATAACAAAATGATTTGAAAGCACTGGAAAAAGACAAAACAAAAAACACACAAAAAACCACAAACACAAAAAAAACACTGAAAGACCAAAAAGAAGCAGGAACCAGAGGAGAGTTTATTCTTTGAAGTAAGTTAAGTAGTGGATAAGAATTGTGAATCTGTGGCTTTTTAAACAAGGTGCTCCCCAACTCTCATAGCCCCAGAGACAGCAGACTACAACCATACTGACTTGAGGTATCAGAGAACAAAGTTAAAGATTGGCAAAACAGCTTGGAATTTAGGAGGAAAATCCTGGAACTGATGAGTAAGCTGCCAGAGGGCTAAAACCCCATGTTAGAGTATAAATTCTGCCAACCATACCTGGATGACAGCTGTGAGTACTAAGGGAAGCTGGTCAACAAAGCAATGCAAACCAAATAGGAGATGACCTTTGAAAGCTACAACTGCAATAGGTGAGATTTGAAATTTGCTGCTTTTTTGACAGAGGGCTCCATAGCTCCGTGGGAGAAAAGCTGAAGTCTTGCTATCTTAGTCCCATAAGTAGAGGGAGAGAGAAAGAGATAGGGAAATATTTGAAGCAATAGTGGCAAAAACATTTCATGTTTGGTTAAAAAAAAAAAACAACAACTGACTTAGAGATCCAAGAAGTTTAGTGACTTCCAAGTAGAATAAATAAAAAAGAAAACCATTATTAGGCACATTATTTGCCAAATGTCAAAGATAAAGAGAAAGTCTTGAAAGCAGCTAAGAGAAAATATGGCACATTAAATACAAGGGGATAATGATATGATTAACACCTGACTTATTAAAGCAGTGGAGACAAAGATACCCAAAAATCATATTAAAATATTGCCCCCCCAATCAAACCAAACCCCCTCCCCCAACAAAACCCAACTTTCAGGCAAAATTTCTTTTTTTTTTTTTTAAGATTTTATTTATTTGACAGAGAGAAACACAGTGAGAGAGGGAACACAAACAGGGGGAGTGGGAGAGGGAGAAGCAGGCTTCCCGCCGAGCAGGGAGCCTGATGTGGGGCTTGATCTCAGGACCCTGGGATCATGACGTGAGCTTAGTGTTGCTACAGTGTATTTTTCACAGTCTAACTATTAGCAAAATATTCTTTAAAAATGAACCTGAGGGGCGCCCGGGTGGCTCAGTTGGTTAAGCGACTGCCTTCGGCTCAGGTCATGATCCTGGAGTCCCAGG
Source organism: Callorhinus ursinus (assembly GCF_003265705.2). Taxonomy (NCBI): domain Eukaryota; kingdom Metazoa; phylum Chordata; class Mammalia; order Carnivora; family Otariidae; genus Callorhinus; species Callorhinus ursinus. Next base: position 36,223,266 of record NW_027397087.1, on the reverse strand, counting down.
ATGGAGTCCTGCATTGGGTTCCCTGCTCAGCAGGGAGTCTGCTTCTCCCTCTGACCCTTCCCCCTCTCATGCTCTCTCTCTCTATCTCATTCTCTCTCTCAAATAAATAAATAAAATCTTAAAAAAAAATGAACCCGAGATAAAGTGTTTTCAGATAAGAGGAATCTGAATTTGTCACCATAATATATATTCTACAAGAAATGATAATGGAATTTTTTTTTAATCAGAAAGTTCAACTTTATTTTTTTATTTATTTAATTTTAGACAGAAGGTGTGTGAGCAGTGGGGGAGAGGGGCAGAGGGAGAGAGAGAAAGAGAGACTCTTAAGCAGGCTCCACACTCAGCACTGGGCCCAACATGGGGCTCAGTCTCATGACCCTGAGATCAGGACCTGAGCCGAAATCAAGATTCAGATGCTTAACCAACTGAGCCACCCAGGCATCCTGATAATGGAAGTTCTTTTAGCTAAAGGCTAAAGTTATCATCAGATGGTAACTTGGATGAATGGTAAGTGTTGGTATACTTTTCTGCAAAAGGCCAGATATTAAATATTTTAGGCTTTGTGGGTCTTATGGTCTCTGTTGAAACATCTCAGTTCTGTGAAAAGAGCCATAGACAATACATAAATAAATAAGCATGGCTGTGTTCCAATAAAACTTTATAATGGACACTGAAATTTAAATTTCATATAATTTTCACATGTCACAAAAACATTCTTCCATTGGTTTTTTTTTTTTCCCCCTCAACCATTTAAAAGATGTAAAAGCCATTCTTTGTGTTCAAGCCATACAAAAACAGGCCGTGGGTTTGATTTGGCCCAGGGGCTTAGTTTGCTGATTCATTAATTATTTCTATTATCATAGAAATAATAACTATGTATAAAAATAAATGACAATACATATTTCTTTTCCTTCTCTTAAAAACTTTTAAAAAGATATATGACTATTTAGAGTAAAAACTATGAGATTGTTCTGGTGGTATAAATTGTGTCCACAAATTCTTTGATACTCCTCTCTTAAAGAGGCATATGCTGTACTTAATGACTCACTTCTAACAAATGGAATATGGCAGAAGTGACAGTGTGTGACCTTTACGATTAAGACATAAAAGGTATTGTGGTTCTTCCTTTTCATTTCTGTTGCTCCCACCTTCTCTCTCTAGTGACTGTTCTCTGAGATTTGGTCGGGAGGAAATTAGAGGAGAGGGGAGGGGAGAAATTGGGGTTCTTGGAAGCATGACCTTCAGTCCCACTTCTGCAAAGGTCAAGAGCCCTGGTAAGGAAAAGGAGTAAAATAGTAGGAGGAAGAGAGAAAGGGTGGAAGAGAAGAATCTCACTTGAATTTGAACCCATACTTTTGACCTTCAGTCTACACTCAGGACATGTTTATGAAGAAGATGAAGGATCAGCAATTGTCAGAGAAATGCTGTGGGCTTGATATAACTTAATACTCTCACCTTGCTGACAATGCCTGCCTTAATGTCCCTGATCTCAGGCCTCAGTATGGTCCCACAAATGATTGAAAATTTAATCTGACCAAATGCAATTAATGGAATTCCATTGTAGAATCCAAATGGAATTTAAGTCTGACCCAAATGGAATAAAATAGAAATCAGTAACAAAGATATCTGAGAAATCCTCCAGTTTTTTTTTTTTTTTTTTAAGTAATCTCTACACCCAATATTGCTTGAACTTAAAACCCATTAAGAGTTGCTTGCTTGGGTGCCTGGTGGCTCAGTTGGTTAAGCGACTGCCTTTGGCTCAGGTCATGATCCTGGAGTCCCGGGATTGAGTCCCACATCGGGCTCCCTGCTCAGCGGGGAGTCTGCTTCTCCCTCTGACCCTCTTCCCTCTTGTGCTCTCTATCTCTCATTCTCTCTCACTCAAGTAAATAAATAAAATCTTAAAAAAAAAAAGTTGCTTGCTCTTCTGACTGAGCCATCCACGCGCCCCCTGAGAAATACTCAGATATTTTGAAAATAAACCACATGTGTAAATAACTCATGAGTTAAAGAAGAATTTATAAGGGCAACTTGAAGCTATTTTGATCTGAATGAGAATGGAAATAACATACTTGCATAATGCAACTAAAGAAGTGCTTATAAGAAAATTGATAGCTTTTAATTCCTTATATTAGAAAAAGGTCAAAATCAATGTTTTTACCTTATGAAGCTACAAGAGCACTTTAGACCCAAAATAAGTAGAGAGAAGTGAAGAGCTACAACCTGTGAATACAAAGCAGACCAACAGTAGAGAAAATCAGTGAAAACCAAAAGCTGATTTTTCAAAAAGAGCAATGAAATTGATAATGCTCTAGTTCTATCCAGTAAAACTTTCTGTGAAGATGAAAATGTTATCCAGCTATGCTCTCTAAAACTGTAACCATTAGTATGGCTGTTAAGCACCTGAAATTTATTGAAAATTTGAAAACTGAAGTTTTAATTTGATTCAATCAAATAAAATTTGAAAGCCACGTGTGGCCAGTGGCTGCTGTATTATTAGATAGTGCAGTTCTAGCCATTCTGATGGAGAAATAGGAGAGAAGACACAAATACTGTTAATTGGGAATGAGCAAGTTGACACAGTTACATATGGTATAGACATCAAAAGATTGAGGAGAGATTATGAACACTTATGTCAATAAATTCAACAAAGATGAAATGGACAAATTCCTTGAATGTCAATTTTCCCTTGACCCAAGGGAAAATAGAAAATTTGATCACTCCTCTATCTATTAACAATGATGGATTCATAAGTAAAATCTTCCCCCACACCCAAACGGTCCAGGTAGCTTCAATAGTAAATTTTATTTAAGAAACGTTTAAGGAAAGAATAGCAGTTCTCTTCAACTCGTTCAGAAAATACAGGAGCAAGGAACCCTATGCAAATCACATCATGAGGCCTGTATTATTAAGCAAAAACACTGCAAGAAAACTACAGACCAACATACCTTACAATGATAGACATAAAAAGCCTTAACAAAGTAAGGGCTAACTGAATTCACCAATATGTTAAAGGAGAATACATGAAAACCAGTGGAATTTATTCCAGGAATGAAAGGTTGGTTTGATAATAGAAAATCAATCAATATAACTCACTATTTTTTTTTTAATAGACTTTATTTGTCAGAGCACAAACGGGGAGCAGTGGGTAGAGGGAGAAGCAGGCTCCCCACTGAGCAGGGAGTTCGATGCAGGACTCAGTCCCAGGACCCTGGGATCATGACCTGAGCCAAAGGCAAACGCTTAACCTACTGAGCCACCCAGGCATCCCTATAACTCATTATATTATCCATCTAAAAAAAAAGAAAAAGCGTATGCTATCTCAGTAGTTGGATAAAAAGATTTTGTCGTAATTCTTCACTCATTCCTATTTAAAAACTTCTAGGAGCCTAGGACTAGAAGGCAGCCTCCTCATTTTAAAAGAATATGCATGAAGATCCTACAGTAGACTTCATACTTAATGATCAAAGATTGAGTACTACTCTCTGACATTGAGAAAAGGCACAGATACCTGCTTTTGTCACTCAGATTTAACACTGTACTGAAGGTCATACATAGTGCTCTAAGGCAACAAAAAGAAATAAAAGGTGCATAGATTGAAAAGGAAGATGTAGACAACATGATCACCTGTATAAAAAGTGCTAAGGAGGGGCACCTGGGTGGCTTTTGGTTAAGCGACTGCCTTTGGCTCAGATCATGATCCCAGGGTCCTGGGGTCGAGCCCCATGCCCAGCTCCTTGCTCAGCGGGGAGACTGCTTCTCCCTCTCCCTCTGCCTGCTACTCTGTCTGCTTGTGCTCTCTCTCTCTCCGTCAAATGAATAAAATCGCTTTTTTTAAAAAAGGAAATATCTCTATATCCAAGGAAATTAAAAAAAAAAGAAAGTGCTAAGGAGTTTAAAATATGCTATTTAGATGATCTAGAAAGTAAATTCCAACAATCTCACAGGATACCAGGTAAATTTACAAAATTAGGTTATAATATTTTAGCCATGAACATGTGGAAAATGAAATTTATGAATTTCATTTATACCTCTTTGGCAGTCAGCCTCCTAGATACTCTCCAGTTATCCTCATATTCTGGTATTCACAACCTTGTGTAGTCTCCTGCATTTTACCAGTCTTGGTCTGTGTGACTTTCAGGACATGGCAGAAGTGATAGTTTGTCAATTCCAAACTTAAGTTACGAAAGACTGCAGTTTCCATCTTAGGTAATTTCTCACTTGCTAGCTCTCTCTTGGATCACTGTTTCTGGGAGAAGTAAGCTGCTATTTGTGAGTAGCCCTGCTGAGAATCCCACTGAAGCCTGTAGTCAACAGTTAGGAACTGATCCTTGCTACTAACTATGTGAGTGACCTTGGAAACAAATCCTTTAGTTCCACTTGAGATGGTCACAGCTTTGGCCAGCTGGTTGACTATAACCTCTTGAGAGACACTATCTCAACCACCCAGCTAAGCAGCTCTGGAAATCTGTTTCTGTAGGAACTCTGTGATTATGATAACTGTCATTTTTAAGTGCTAGGGTTTTTTTTGTTTTTTGTTTTTTTAAGATTTTTTACTTTATTTTTTGACAGAGAGAGAGAGAGACAGTGAGAGAGGGAACACAAACAGGGGGAATGGGAGAGGGAGAAGCAGGCTTCCCCACCGAGCAGGGAGCCCAATGGGAGAGGGAGAAGCAGGCTTCCCGCCAAGCAGGGAGCCCAATGTGGGGCTTGATCCCAGGCCCCTGGGATCATGACCTGAGCTGAAGGCAGACACTTAACGACTGAGCCAACCAGGCGCCCCTAAGTGCTAGGTTTTGAAGTGCTTTAATATGTAATGGGTAATAATATAACATACCAAAACATAAAATACTTAGGGATAATTTTTATTTTATTTATTAATTAATTTGGGGGGGGCGGAGAGGGGGAGAGAGAGAGAGAGAAAGAATCTTAAGCAGGCTCCATGCCCAGCAGAGGCCAGTGGGAGGCTCCATCTCACAACCCTGAGATCATGACCTGAGCTGAAATCAGGAGTCAGATGCTTAGCTGACTGAGCCACCCACACGCCTCACGTAGGGATAACTTTAATGAAATCTGTGTTAGACCTGTATACAACTAAGAGGAATTGAAAAATGTCTTAATAAATGAGATTTTTTGGTAGAAATTCACAAGCCAGTAACTAAGATTTACATAGAAATACAGAATATCTAGGATGACAAAACAATTTTGAGAAAGAACAACAAAGCTAGAGAACTTATACGATATGATTTCAAGACTAAAATAATCATGACATTGTTCTCAATGTAAAGATCAAGAGATCAGTAGAACCAAATAAAAATCCAGGAAAAGATCTACACATATAGGTCAATTGATTTTCCACAAAGGTGCTGAGATAATCCAGTAGGGTTGAGTATAGTCTTTTAAACAAATGACATTGGAACAACTAGGTAGCCTTATATAAGAAGAGGACTTTGACCTTATCTATAAGATTGAACTCAAAGTGGGTCATATAGCTCTTCATAAAGCGTAAAACTATTAAATTTGTAGAAGAAAACCTGAGAGAAAATCTTTACAATCTTGGGACAGGCAAAGATTTCTTAGATGGGACATAAGAGCATGAACTGTTTAAAAAAGAAAAAGGATAAAAGTGAGTTCACCAAAATTGAAAATTTCTACTTTAAAAAAAGATCTCGCTAAGAAGACTAAAAGCATACCACATCCTGGGAAACAAAACTTGTGTAGTAATTTATAATACTGATAACTGATAATGGACTTGAAAACAATATTTTAGGAACTCCTGTAGTTAATAAGATAAGCAATTCAGTTAAAAATAGCCTACAGATTTAAACATGTGCTTCGAAAAAGAAGATATATTAATGATCCATAGGTTCATGAAAGATGATCAGTTTCATTAGTCATTAGGGAAATGCAAACTGTAATCACAGTAAGGTCACATTAAAACCCTGTATCATGGCTGAATTTTAAGAAGTTGACAATACATAAAAAATTAACAGTATTAACTGATGTTGAGGTTGTGGAGCCACTGGAATGCTTATATATTCTACTTTAGTGTAAAATAGTACAATTATTTCAGGAAAGAATCGTTTTTTTATAAAGGTGAGCATATACTTTCCATGTATTCCATGAATACCAATCCCAGATACTTACCTGAGAGAAATGAAAATGTATGTTCACCCAAATACTTCTATATGTCAGTTGTTAAAAATATTATGCTGAATGAAACAAGTACTGCTATTTAAAATTAATAAAAATAGATTAACCTCATCAATTAAGTTCTCAAAATGAATTTTTCAAGTTCAATTAAATAATATCTACAAGATTCTTTTTTTTTTTTAAGACTTTATTTGAGAGAGAGAGACAGGCAGATCATAAGTGGGGAGCAGAGGGAGAATTGGGGCTTGATTATCTAGTTATATAGGTAGTTATATACAACCCTAGCACTTAGGGTTGTATATAACTACTGAAGGTAGACACTTGGCTGACTGAGCCAGCCAGGCACCCCATATCTACAAAATTCTTAAAAATAATGAAAATAAAAGGATGGACAAAGGTCTACCAGGCAAAGGTGAACAATAGCAGTAAATAAAGTTAGATAGTAATCTGAACAGATCTACACTGATAGAACTTTATTAAAAGATTTAGTTGAGAAAGACAGAACCTGAACTCACTGGAAAGTTTTGAGATTTAAGCGACTGCCTTCGGCTGAAGTCATGATCCTGGAGTCCCGGGATTGAGTCCCACATTGGGCTCCCTGCTCAGCAGGGAGTCTGCTTCTCCCTCTGACCCTCTTCCCTCTCGTGCTCTGTCTCATTCTCTCTCTCTCAAATAAATAAAATCTTGAAAAAAAAAGATAAATATGTGTATAAATCTAAATAATTATAAAACTTAGTGAAGTTTAATTTGCTTGATTAATGGGAAGAAAACAAGGTGAAAATAAGAACTGGGTAACGACATCTGAGATGGGAAGGGGATAACTAGAATCAAAGCATTCAAAGGTTCTTGTACTCTTTAGCAAAAGGGAAGAAAGAATTCAGTTTAGAATTCATGGATATGCTAAAAATTCAAGGATAATCAAAGAGGAGAGTATTTATAACTTCTGAAACAAAAGAAACCAGAATATAGAGAAAATAATTTAGTAGAAATCTGGATAAAAGCATATAATAATTAGGGAGATTCAAGGCATAAAATACGAAGTTAGAAAAACCAGACACAACATAATACAAATAAATTAAAATGAACCGAATTAAATAAAAAACAGCTTATGCAATTAAGAAAAAACTCAAGATGTTTATTAGAGAAAAACCTAAATCATATGAACACAGATTCAAAATTATTGAATAAAGTTGTATGAAAATTTATTCTTGCTCTCTTGTACATTTTCCCACCTCCTTTAGGCAACTCTAAGATTTCTGTTACTACAAATGTTTTGCCTTTTCTAAAAATTTTACAGAAATGGAATCATACAGTATGTATTCTTTTGTGTTCAGATTCTCTTAGGCAATATAGTGATAAACACATTCATCTATGTTGTTTATGTACAATTAATTTGTTGCTGGGTTATTGTGTATATATATATAAACAATTGTATATACAACTTTGTGTTTATCATTTGTTTCTTGATGGATATAAGGGCTGTATACTGTTTTGAGCTATTAGGAGGAGCCCTGCTATAAACATTCAAGTCATTTTGTGTGCATATGTTTTCATGCCTCAGGTAAAACTTACGGTTGGTTACTGTGTTATTAAAGTAAGACTTGTTTAATGTCATTAGGAACTGTCAAACTTTGGTACCTTAAAGATACTTTGTTTTCTTTTGACATTATTTGTGATGATAAACTCAGATGTCATCTTGTTATAAATTCTTTCATATCTAATGTACCTTTTTTTCCTCTGGCTGCTGGGCATTTTCTCTTTGCTTTTTGGTTTAGTAATTTATTATTTCCTAGATGTGATTTATATTTATCCTCTTTGGGATTTGCTGTACCTTTTGGACCTATGCTTCAACTGTTTTTCATCAAATTTAGAAAATTTTTGGCTAACATTGTTTCAAAATTTTTTTCTACTGCAATTTCTTTTCTTTCTGGATGTCAGTTATATGTTTTTAGAATATTTGATATTGTCTCAGAGATTCCTTATACTCTGTTCACTTTTCTTTTTATTCTTTTATTCTTCAGATTAGATAATTTTTATTTATTGATTTCAAGTTCATCCATTCCCTGTTTAAAGTCTTCTTTTAAACACATAGAATGGGGGTGCCTGTGTGGCTCAGTTGGTTAAGCGACTGCCTTCGGCTCAGGTCATGATCCTGGAGTCCCGGGATCGAGTCCTGCATCGGGCTCCCTGCTCAGCAGGGAGTCTGCTTCTCCCTCTTCCCTCTTGTGCTATCTCTCATTCTCTCTCTCTCTCAAATAAATAAATTAAAAAAATCTTAAAAAAAGAAGAGATCTAAAAACACATAGAATGAATTTTTTATTTTTAGTTCCAGAATACCCATTTGGTTCCTTTTTACAGTTCCCAGTTTTCCCTTGAGTTTTGCTGTCTGTTAACTCATAAGACCATCTTCTACTTTAAGTCCTTGAACATTATGATAACTATTTTAGTTTTTTTTTTTTATGCTAATCCTAGCAAGTGGGGGATGATGGGATCTGAAGCTGTTGGAATGGGATCAGGAGAGAGGTGCACAGGCCTTCATTTTCTAAGTGATCAGTTACAAACGTTCGCTGTATTACTCCTTATGTCCTCTTACTGTTTAAAATATTTAATAATTGATGTTGAAAATCATCACACAGAGGGAAAAAAGAAAGTCAAATAATATGCATAAAAGAATTACCCTCAAAGAAACACCCTATTGTGTTTGCAGGGAAGATACTCCAAGAAAGAGAAGAAAATTTCCTGTGAGTACTTTACAGTATAGAAGAATTTAAGAACATGTATCCAATAAAGCAGCACAAATTTAAGACTATAAAATACCAGAACGATATTGAAAAGAGGTATTGAACTACTAAAGCATTCAGAGGCATAAAGCTACATCTGTATGAGCTCAAAAAATAGTGGAAAATAGCTGAAAATCGAATTACTAATATTGAAGAAAGGCCTGAGATGGTTATGTTTCAATACATGGAAGAAAAGAATAGATATGGAGGACAGAAAATGATAATTTGTTATAGGGATAATTGGTGCCCATGACTAAGCAACTGATTAAATAAAAACAACGAATTCAGTGTATAAGAAAATAAAGTTATTCAAAGTTCTAACTGAATTTGTTGATCACAAGATATATTTCCATTAACAGTTTACTGGAAATTCTCTTGGGAATTTACTTAGGAGTAGAATTGTTGGGTCATATGGTAATCCTATATTTACTTTTCTGATGAACTGCTAGATTGCTTTCCAAAGTGACTGTATCATTTCACATTTCAACAGTGTATAAAAAGTTCTAATTTTTTCATGTCCTTGGCAACAGTTATTATCTGTGATTTTGATTATAGCCATACTGGTGGGTGGTATCTCATTGTAGTTTTGATTTTCATTTCTCTGTTGACGAATGATGTTGAGCATCATTTCATGAACTTATTAGCCCTTTGCATGTCTTCTTTGGAAAAATATCTGTTATAATCCTATGTTCATTTTTAAATTGGGTTGTCTTTTTATTATTCACTTGTAAGAGTTCTTTTTATTTTCTGGATTCAAGTTCCTTATCAGATATTTGATTTACAAACATTTTCTATCATTCTGTGTGTTGTCTTTTTTTACTTTCTTGATCTGTTGTCTTTTGAAGCACAGTAGTTTTAAATTTTGATGATGTCCAGTTTATCCATGTTTTTCTTTGGTTGCTTACGTTTTTGGTGACATACCTAAGTAATTTTATTGCCTAATTCAATGTCAGAAAGATTTACTCCTATATTTTCTTTTAAGAGTTTTATACTTTTAGCACTTATTTTGATTTTTGGTCCAACTTCATTCTTCTACATGAGGTTATCTAGTTTTCCCAGCACCATTTTTTGAAAAGATTCTTCTTTTCCCATAGAATTGTCTTGACACCTTTGTTAAAATCATTAGATCATAAATGTAAAGGTGTATTCTGTATTCTCCGTTCCTTTCCATTGTCTTTCTTTATGTCAGTACCATACTGTCTCAGTTACTCTATCTTTGTAGTGAGTTTCGAATTCAGAAGTGTGAGTCCTCCAACCATGTTCTTCTTTTTCAGCATTGTTCTGGCTATTCTGGGTCCTTTGCATTTCCATATTAATTTTAGGATCAGTTTATTCATCTCTATAAAAAAATGATGCTGGAATTTTAATAGAGATTGCATGGACCTGTAGATAAATTTAGGGAGCATCGCTAACTTAACAGTAATTAAGTTTTCCAATGCATGAGTATGGATAGCATTCCATTTATTTAGGTTTCTTTTAATGATGTTTTGTAGTTTTCAATGTAGACATTTTATACTTTTTAAAGTTTATTCTTTTTGTGTTTTGATGTTATTAATGGAATTGTTTCTAATTTTATTTTCTGATTGTTTATTACTATTGTATAGAAATACAGTTGATTTTTAAATATTGATCTTATATCTTATAATTGTACTGAATTCTTTTATTAGTCCTAGTAGTTTTTTTGTGGGTTACTTAGGATTTTCTACATACAGGATTGTTATCTTGAATAGATACTTTAACTTCCTTTCCAATGTGTCTTAACTATATTAAATGTCTGTGTATATGGTGTTAGTAAGTTCATGGCCTTATGTGTATAGCGCTTCAATGTTTATCATATGATTTAAAGTAAATTATAACTTTAAAATATTGGTAATCCTTAGTAAGGAAATAATTTGTTGTTTTTGATTCGCATTGTCTATATGTAAGATTAATTGGCCTCTGAAATCTATAGTCCGTGTTAGCAGTATATTTATTACTGAAAAATGATGCAAAGGAATCGTTAGGAATTTTTTGAATATTTAAATAATGAGCTTATACATTTCTAGACCTTCAACCCAGTTATCCTTCATATTCTGATAATGTTTAAATGAGAGAAGAAATAAGATTTATTATTTAATTCCCTAATTGGGTTCATTGTTGGCTAAGTCAGATTTGTAAGTAACAGTCATGGGACTTGGTTCATGTTGTTATTTAGACATTTCTGACATGTTTAGCAAATATTTACTATTGAAGTACATTATTTGTCCTTAGAAAAATTGTTTCATGTTTAGTTTCTTTTAGCATTGATTTGAAAATGTCTGCTTTTTGTTTGTTAGGTATAACCCGGAAAAATCCCAGAACACCTCTTTCTGATCTCCAGGGCATGAATACTTTAAATGAAAAAAACCAACAGTAAGTATGCTTGGTTTATGTTTTCAAGGAAGTATAGAAGAAATAAATAGAATTCTTATTAATACTTTTGTGGGTTAAAAAATATGAAGAAAATCAGGCCTAGTTTGTTTTTCTTTCATGATGCTTTTATGAGTAGTGTAACAAGGTATGAAACTGGACTAATGTGTAACTAGTGTGTAACTAGTCACAGTACTGTTTGTGGTAGCATTAGCTGTAGTAAGAGGTAAGACTGAGAGGATTTGAAATAGTACATAATAAGTTTGATAAACATGTTTAGTGGGAAGCTCCTATTCAAACTTTATACATTAATGTAGCATTTGATAGAAGAAAATATACAGAAGACACTTGTACATTAGGAAGCATACCAACAAAATGAACCTACTACCCAAGTTCAGAACCAGAAGATTTTAGTATTACTGCAACCACCTTTATATTGCTTTCTGATCACTCTCTCCTCTCTACCCTCAGGTAACTGCTATCTGGAATTTTATGTTTATCATTACTGTGCTCTTAAAGTTTTACAGTAAACGTATGTTTTTTCTAAGCGATAACTTGTTTGGCTTTTCTGGTTCTTGAGTTTTACAGAAATACTGGTATATAGTATGCTGTCTTCTATGACTTTTTTTCCCCTTCAATATTCATCTAAGACTCATCCATCTTCTTGCAAGTAGTTTATTCTTTTTAGTTGTTGTATAATATTATATGCTATGGGGGAGTGGGGAGTTATTGTTTAATGAGTACAGAGTTTCAGTTTGGCTAACACTGGAGATGGATAGTGGTGATTTTTGCAGAGCATTGTGAATGTACTTAATGACAGTATACTCAGTGTACATTGAAAATATTAAAATGGACAGAGAACAGATTGGTGGTTGCCCAAGGCTGGGGTAGGGTATGGGCAAAATGGATGAGGTGGTCAAAAGATACAAACTCCCAGTTCTAAGATAAATAAGTCCTGAGAAAGTAATGTGTAGTATAGTGACCATAGTTAATAATACTGTATTGTGTATTTGGAAGTTGCTAAGACAGTAGATCTTAAAAGTTCTCATCAAAGAACAAAAATTTGTAACTGTGTGTAGTGATAGAGAGTAACTACACATATTCTGGTGATCATTTTGCAGTGTATATAAATATTCAGTCGTTCTTTTGTATACCTGAAACTAATGTGATGTGTCAGTTATTTCTCAATAAAAAAGTGGTAAGTTTTATTTATTTATTTTTTTTAAAGATTTTATTTATTAGAGAGAGAGGGAGCACTAGCAGGGGAAAGGGGAAGGGGTAGAGGGACAAACAGACTCCCGCTGAGTGTGGAGCAGACTCAGGGCTCCATTCCAGGACCCCGAGATCATGACCTGAGCTGAAGTCAGACACTTAACCAACTGAGCCACCCAGGCGTCCCATTATGTGTTTTTTTTTAATCACAATAAAATAATTACATGGCATTAATATACTGTAATAGATTTGTCCATCAGTGGAAATGTGGGTGGTTCTTTTACCATTACAAATGGTGCTACTTTAAACATGCTCATACCAATCTCCTGGTTCACCTATTATTACATCTCTGGGATATGTATGTAGTAGTGGAACTGTTAGTTCAGTAGGAGTTTTATAAGATAATCCCAAATTGTTTTTCAAGGTAGTTGTACTAATGTACACAAACAGTGGCAGCTGAAAGTTCCCTTTGCTTCATTCTTTGCCAGCACAACTGATTGTCAGACCTCTTAACTTTTGGTAATCTGGTGATTATGAAATGGTATTTCATAATTTGCTTTTCTGTGCTTATTAATGATGTTGAACAATTTTTATATATTTTATGGCCATTTATGTATTTTGAAGTGCTATTTGTTTGCCCATATCTCTTCTTTAAAAAGTATTCTTTATAAATTTTATGTACTGGTCCCATTTCAGTTATATGTTTCAAATGTGTTCTCCCAATTTGTAGCTTATCTTTTTACTTTCTTTAATGGTGCCTTGTGGTGAACAAAAAAAATTTTTTTTTAAAGATTTTATTTATTCATTTGAGAGAATGAGATAGAGCACGAGAGGGAAGAGGGTCAGAGGGAGAAGCAGACTCCCTGCTGAGCGGGGAGCCTGATGTGGGACTCGATCCTGGGACTCCCAGAATCATGACCTGAGCCAAAGGCAGTCGCTTAACCAACTGAGCCACCCAGGCGCCCATGAACAAAAATTCTTAAATTTAATGTAGCTAAATGTATTTTTTGTCTCTGATTTGTCCATTTTACAGCTTATTTTAAAAATTCTTCCCTAGTCCCAAACCATTCAGCCAGATTTTCCTCTAAAATTTTCTAATGTTTATCACCATTTCAACCCCAAGCTAAATTTGTCAGTTGGCTGAATTTGTCAGTTGGCTGAATTTCCTCTGGTCTTAAACAGATGCATCTTGAATCAGTTTTATTTTCCCCTACAAATCTCTCCTGGCGTTTTTTTTTTTATCTGTACTAACCTGGATTTGTCACATGGTATCTTCCTTTACCTTTGTATTGGGCATTCTTTTTCTCATTCTTTTTGCATCAACTTTTTTCTACCATTTTTTCCTCTTTTATGTCTACTTTGTAAACTGTTATGGAGCATATCCTCTAGTAGCTCCCTGTGAAAATATGTATGAGAGGAAAATATTTTGGTTCCTCCATAACTAAACATGCTTTTATTCTGACCTCACACTTGTTTGGTAATTTGCCTGTGTATAGAACTCTTGGTCAGAAATAATTTTTCTTCAGAATTTTGAAGACATTGCTACATTGTGTTTTAGTTCTAACTTGCTGATTTCTGAGTTTTTTAAAATAGCTTTTTTTATTTTTATTTTTTTATTTTTAAATAGCTTTATTGAGATATAATTTACATACCATAGAGTTTCACTCATTTAAAATATATAGTTTAGTGGGGTTTGGTGTATTCAAGAGTTGGCTAATCATCCCAAAATCTAAGTTAGAGCATTTTAATCACTCCAAAAAGAAACTTCCTACTCACTAGTTTCTCTCCATTCCTCATGTTCTTACTAATTGTAGGGAAATACTAATACTAATACACTTTTGGTCTCTACAGATGTGCCTATTCTGGAAATTTAGTTTAAATAGAATCTTAACAATATGTGGCCTTTTGTGTGATGCTTTTTTCACGTAGCATGATGTTTTCAAGGATAATCTACATCGTAGCATGTGCCAGTATTTCATTCCTTTTTCTGGCAGAACATTCCATTGTATGGTTATTTTGTTTATACATTTATCAGTTGACAAACACTCAGGTTTTCCCCTTTTGGCTATTTTTTTTAAAAGATTTTTATTTATTTATTCATGAGAGACAGAGAGAGAGAGAGGCAGAGGGAGAAGCAGGCTCCCAAGGAGCAGGGAGCCCGATGTGGGACTCCATCCCAGGACCCTGGGATCATGACCTGAGCTGAAGGCAGACGCTTAACCATCTGAGCCACCGAGGCACCCTTCCCCTTTTGGCTATTAAGAATAATGCTGCTCTGAACATTCATGTACAAGTGTTTGTTTGGATATATGTTTTCCATTATTTTGAGTATGTACTTAGGAATGAAATTTCTGGGTCAAATCTCTGTGTTTTTTTTAACATTTTGAGAAATTGCCAAACTATTTTTCAAAGTGACTGTGACGTTTTACATTCCCACTGGTAATAGATAAGGGTTCTATTTTCTCTTTTGCCAATATCTGTTATTGACTGTCCTTTTAATTTTAGTGGTGTTAATAATGGGTGTGAAGTACTATCTCATTGTGTGTGTTTTTTAAATTTTTATTGTTATGTTAATCACCATACATTACATCATTAGTTTTAGATGTAGTGTTCCATGATTCATTGTGCATAACACCCAGTGCTCCACGCAGAACATGCCCTCTTTAATACCCATCACCGGGCTAACCCATCCCCCCACCGCCCTCCCCTCTAGAACCCTCAGTTTGGTTTTCAGAGTCCATCGTCTGTCATGGTTGGTCTCCCCCTCCAATTTCCCCCCCTTCATCCTTACCCTCCTGCTATCTTCTTCTTCTTTTTTTCTTAACATATATTGCATTATTTCAGAGGTACAGATCTGTGATTCAAAAGTCTTGCACAATTCACAGCACTCGCCATAGCACATACCCTCCCCAATGTCTATCACCCAGCCACCCCATCCCTCCCACTCCCCCACCACTCCAGCAACCCTCAGTTTGTTTCCTGAGATTAAGAATTTCTCATATCAGTGAGGTCATATGATACATGTCTTTCTCTGATTGACTTATTTCGCTCAGCATAACACCCTCCAGTTCCATCCACGTCGTTGCAAATGGCAAGATCTCATTCCTTTTGATGGCTGCATAATATTCCATTGTGTGTATATACCACATCTTCTTTATCCATTCATCTGTCGATGGACATCTTGGCTCTTTCCACAGTTTGGCTGTTGTGGACATTGCTGCTATAAACATTGGGGTGCACGTACCCCTTCGGATCCCTACATTTGTGTCTTTGTGGTAAATACCCAGTAGTGGCAATTGCTGGATCGTATGGTAGCTCTATTTTCAACTGTTTCAGGAACCTCCATACTGTTTTCCAGAGCGGTTGCACCAACTTGCATTCCCACCAACAGTGTAGGAGGGTTCCCCTTTCTCCGCATCCCTGCCAACATCTGGCATTTCCTGACTTGTTAATTTTAGCCATTCTGACTGGTATGAGGTGGTATCTCATTGAGGTTTTGATTTGGATTTCCCTGATGCCAAGCGATGTTGAGCACTTTTTCATGTGTCTGTCGGCCATTTGGATGTCTTCTTTGGAAAAATGTCTGTTCATGTCTTCTGCCCATTTCTTGATTGGATTATTTGTTCTTTGGGTGTTGAGTTTGATAAGTTCTTCATCGATTTTGGATACTAGCCCTTTATCTGATATGTCATTTGCAAATACCTTCTCCCATTCTGTTGGTTGTCTTTTGGTTTTGTGGACTATTTCTTTTGCTGTGCAAAAGCTTTTTATCTTGATGAAATCCCAATAGGTCATTTTTGCCCTTGCTTCCCTTGCCTTTGGTGATGTTTCTAGGAAGAAGCTGCTGCGGCTGAGGTGGAAGAGGTTGCTGCCTGTGTTCTCCTTTAGGATTTTGGTGGACTCCTGTCTCACGTTTAGGTCTTTCAACCATTTGGAGTCTATTTTTGTGTGTGGTGTAAGGAAATTTTCCAGTTTCATTCTTCTGCATGTGGCTGTCCACTTTTCCCAACACCATTTGTTGAAGAGACTGTCTTTTTTCCATTGGATGTTCTTTCCTGCTTTGTCAAAGATGAGTTGACCGTAGAGTTGAGGGTCCATTTCTGGGCTCTCGATTCTGTTCCATTGATCTCTGTGTCTGTTTTTGTGCCAGTACCATACTGTCTTGATGATGACAGCTTTGTAATAGAGCTGGAGGTCCGGAATTGTGATGCTGCCAGCTTTGCTTTTCTTTTTCAACATTCTTCTGGCTATTCGGGGTCTCTTCTGGTTTCATACAAATTTTAGGATGATTTGTTCCATTTCTTTGAAAAAAGTGGATGGTATTTTGATGGGGATTGCATTGAATGTGTAGATTGCTCTAGGTAGCATTGACATCTTCACAATGTTTGTTCTTCCAATCCATGAGCATGGAACGTTTTTCCATTTCTTTGTGTCTTCCTCAATTTCTTTCATGAGTATTTTATAGTTTTCTGAGTACAGATCCTTTGCCTCTTTGGTTAGATTTATTCCTGGGTATCTTATGGTTTTGGGTGCAATTGTAAATGGGATCAACTCCTTGATTTGTCTCTCTTCTGTCTTGTTGTTGGTGTG
Organism: Callorhinus ursinus; assembly: GCF_003265705.2. Lineage (NCBI taxonomy): Eukaryota > Metazoa > Chordata > Mammalia > Carnivora > Otariidae > Callorhinus > Callorhinus ursinus. The sequence goes on along the minus strand of NW_027397087.1, from coordinate 36,206,143 downwards.
TAGGAATGCCACTGATTTCTGGGTATTGATTTTATATCCTGCCACTTTACTGAATTCCTGTATGAGTTCTAGCAGTTTTGGGGTGGAGTCTTTCCGGTTTTCCACATAAAGTATCATATCATCTGCAAAGAGTGAGAGTTTGACTTCCTCTTTGCCGATTTGGATGCCTTTGCTTTCTTTTTGTTGTCTGATTGCTGTGGCTAGGACTTCTAATACTATGTTGAATAGCAGTGGTGATAGTGGACATCCCTGCCGTGTTCCTGACCTTTGGGGGAAAGCTCTCAGCTTTTCCCCATTGAGAATGATATTCGCTGTAGCTTTTTCATAGATGGCTTTTATGATACTGAGGTATGTAGCCTCTGTCCCTATACTCTGAAGAGTTTTGATCAAGAAAAGATGCTGTACTTTGTCAAATGCTTTTTCTGCATCTATTGAGAGGACCATATCATTCTTGTTCTTTCTTTTGTTAATATATTGTATCACGTTGATTGATTTGTGGATGTTGAACCAACCTTGCACCCCAGGGATAAATCTCACTTGGTCGTGGTGAATAATCCTTTTAATGTACTGTTGGATCCTACTGGCTAGTATTTTGGTGAGAATTTTTGCATCCATGTTCATCAAGGATATTGGTCTGTAATTCTCCTTTTTGATTCTCATTGTGGTTTTGATAATGGATTTCTCTAATGCCTACAGATGTTGAGCATCTTTTCATGTGCTTATTGATCATTTGTATGTCTTCTTTGGTGATTCATATATCTTCTTTGATTATGTGTTTCCTTTGCTATGAAAAATTTATTTGGGGGGCATATATTCTTCTTTACAAGTATAAAAATATAATTGTCTTAAAACTGTTATCAAACAGTATTGTATTTAAATTTAAGGGCGCCTGGGTGGCTCAGTTGGTTGAGGGACTGCCTTCCGCTGAGGTCATGATCCTGAGTCCCGGGATCGAGTCCCACATTGGGCTCCCTGCTCAGCAGGGAGTCTGCTTCTCCCTCTGACCCTCTTCCTTCTCGTGTTCTCTGTCTCTCATTCTCTCTCTCTCAAATAAATAAATAAAATCTTTGAAAAAAAATAAATTTAAAAATATATGCTAACATCTTTTTGTGCCATTAAGTATTGTTCTGCAACATGATTTTTTTAAAGATTTATTTATTTATTTGCTTAGAGCAGGGAGAAGGGCAGAGGGAAAGAATCTCAAGCAGACTCCCCCGTGAGCATGGAGGCCCCCCCGCCCCCCCGTGCCCGGACATGGGCTCAGTCTCATGACCCTGAGCTCAACTCACAGCCATCCAGGTGCCTCTACAACATGATTTTTAATGACCTCATAGACTTCCATTGGCAGGTTGTAACATAATTTTTTTCACCTGTTTCCAATTGCTGGTTACTTAGGTTGGTTTTTAATTGTTTTATATTGATGAAAATTTTTGTAATTAAATTTTTGCATGTGTGATTATTGTCTTCTGTCCTTTTTAATTAAAAGCTTGACCAGAAAGACGGAAGGAAGTTAGTATAAAATTTTAAGGATATTGTCCCAGCTATCCAAAAAGCATAGTTTAAAAAGAACTAATCGAAAAATATTTTAAGGTTACATTCGATTTTTTAAAAGCAGGAAGTTTCAAAAATAGTACAAAGGAAAAAATAGTTCATAGAGTCCCATGTACCTACTCTTCACTTAGCTTTCCTAAGTGACATCTTATATAGTGATAATGATAGTATATTATCAAAACCAGGAAATTTACATTGGCACATTAATATTAACTAGACTACAGTTTTCACCATTTTTAGAAATCTGCAGGTGTGTCTCTATATAGATTTTTGCAATTGTACCCCATCTATACATTTGTGTAACTAATGGTACAATCAAGATACAGAACTCTTTTATCATCACAAAATTCATTCATGCCGCCCATTTGTGTTTACCCATGTCCTTGTCCTGTCCTATAGGAACCACTAGTATGTTCGTCATTTTTATAGTTTTATTATTTTGATAATGTTATATAAATAGAATCATATAAGATGAAACTGTTAGGGAGAAAAATCTTTTATTATGTTCAGTAGCTGGGGGCCTGTGAATTAAACTTATGAAAGACAGATTAACAGGAAGAAAAACGTACAATTTTTATTAGTATTTTATGTGCATGAATATTCACAGAAAAGAAGTGAAACTCAAAAAAGTGGTGTAACACTTGGGGGCTTATATACCCTTTTTATAAAGGAAAGTGAGTTTGGGCTTTAAGGGATGGTAAAATGTGGGGAGGTGACTAGGGAATATGTGGGAGAACTAATGGAAGCTGAGGGTTATTTTAGTAAGGTTTATGTAAGTAAACTCATCTCAGTTCCTACTCTCTTATCTCAGGTGATAAAAGTTGCTCTCCTCTTCCTAATAGGGGAGAAGGGAACACTTTCACAAAGAGAAGTTTATGCCCTGCTTTTAGTGGGTTAAGGGGTAGGGATAGAACTGACTCTTCCTCTATCTGTTGGTTCTTCTTAGTTCCCTTATATGAAAGTATCATAATTTGGGGTGATGTGTCCTAATCCCCTTCATAACTTTGAGATGAGTTCTTTTCGCTAAACATTGTGCTTAATTTGTTAGGTTATTAAATGTATCAGTAGTTGATTTCTTTTTATTTCTGAGTAATCTATTTTTTAGTTGGGTTGTCTTATTATTGAGGTGTAAGAGTTATTTATATATTCTAGATCTAGATCTCTTATCAGATATAGGACTTGAAAATATTTTCTTTTAGTCTGGGAATTGTCCTTTCACTTTTCTTATGGTGTTGTTTGAAGTGTAAAATTTTTAATTTTAAAGAAGTCTAACTTATCTATTTTTCTTTTTGGTTATACTTTTGTTATATTTAAGAAATCATTACCTAAGCCCATGTCACAAAGGTTTACTCTGTTTTCTTCTTCTAAGAGTTTTATAGCTTTAGCTTTTGAATTTAGATCTATGATTGATTTTGAGTTGATTCTGTATATGTTGAGAGAGATTCACCTTCTTTCTTTTGCATGTGGATATCTAGTCATCTCAGCACCATTTGTTGAAAATACTGTTTATTCCCTGTTGAATTGTCTTTGATGCCTTTATCAGAACTCAATTGACCCTAAATAGAAGTCTTTATTTCTGGATTCTCAACTCTCTTCTCTTGATATATGTGTCTTTCCTTATGCCAGTACCATATTGTCTTAATTATTATAGCTTTGTAATAGATTTATAAATCAGGAACTGTAATTCTTCTAGCTTTGTTCTTTTCTACATTGTTTTGGCTAGTCTGGGTTCTTTGTATTTCCATATGCACTTAAGGATTATCTTGTTATTTTCTGCAAAAAGGTAGCTGGGGTTTTTGCTAGAGGTTGTGTTGAATCTATAGATTAATTTTTTTATGTTAATCACCATACATTACATCATTAGTTTTTGATGTAGTGTTCCATGATTCATTGTTTTCGTATAACACCCAGTGCTCCATTCAGTACGTGCCCTCTTTAGTACCCATTACCAGGCTAACCCATTCCCCCAAACCCCTCCCCTCTAGAACCCTCAGTTTGTTTCTCAGAGTCCATAGTCTTTCATGGTTCGTCTCCCCCTCCGATTCCCCCCCTTCATTTTTCCCTTCCTGCTATCCTCTTCTTTTTTTTTTTTTAACATATAATGTATTATTTGTTTCAGAGGTACAGGTCTGTGATTCAACAGTCTTACACAATTCACAGCACTCACCATAGCACATACCCTCCCCAGTGTCTATCACCCAGCCACCCCATCCCTCCCACCCCTCACCACTCCAGCAACCCTCAGTTTGTTTCCTGAGATTAAGAATTCCTCATATCAATGAGGTCATATGATACATGTCTTTCTCTGATTGACTTATTTCGCTCAGCATAGTACCCTCCAGTTCCATCCACATCGTTGCAAATGGCAAGATCTCATTCCTTTAATGGCTGCATAATATTCCATTGTATATATATACACCACATCTTCTTTATCCATTCATCTGTCAATGGACATCTTGGCTCTTTCCACAGTTTGGCTGTTGTGGACATTGCTGCTATAAACATCGGGGTACACGTACCTCTTCAGATCCCTACATTTGTGTCTTTGGGGTAAATACCCAGTAGTGCAATTGCTGGGTCGTATGGTAGCTCTATTTTCAACTTTTTGAGGAACCTCCATACTGTTTTCCAGAGTGGCTGCACCAACTTGCATTCCCACCAACAGTGTAGGAGGTTCCCCTTTCTCCGCATCCCATGTAAGTCTTATACCCCGTGTAAGACTTGTACACTAAAACTAAAAAATATTGTTAAAAGAATGAAAGATCTAAATAAGTGAAAAGATATTCCATGACAGCACTCTTCAAATTTGAAGTGTACAAGTCTTACAGTTCTTTTGTTAAATTTACTCCCAAGTATTAATATTATTTTCATGCTGTTATGAGTGAGGTTTTTGCTTTTATAATCAATTATTCATTGCTGTTATATAGAAATATAATTGAATTTTTAAACCTTGCTTAATTCATTAGTTCTAATAGTTGTTTAGTGGATTCCTTTGAGTATTCCATGTAAGATCATGTCTTTTGTGACTAAGTATAAATTTACTTCTTTCTTTCCAATTTGGATATCTTTTTTTTTCTTACTTGAAAATTTCAGTAGAAATTTTAGTAGAGTTGAATAAGAGTGGCCAGAGCTCACATTCTTGTCTTATTCCTGATGTTAGTGGGAAATCTTCCAGTTTATTTTTAGTCATTAAGCATGATGTGTTGTTGTTTTTTTTTTTATAGATGCCCTTTTTCTGATTCTTGAGCCCTTGTATGTGACATCTCTCCTCTATACTTAAGTACCAGAATCTTGTAGGATCTGTCTAGAAACTCTTTTGTTGGGTCTTGAGTCTACTTGAACTATTTTATTATCACTTTTCATCTTGTTTTGTTTTGATTTATAAGAAATAATCTCTCCTACTGCCTTATCTTTAAATCTGTTATTAGTGAAAAATCTCGAAGTCACCCTTAATTTCCGCTTTCTCATACATTCCCCATTTGGTCCATCAGCAAGTTACATTGGCTTTCTCATACATTCCCCATTTGGTCCATCAGCAAGTTACATTCAGCTTTCTCATACATTCCCCATTTGGTCCATCAGCAAGTTACATTGGCTGTATTGTAAAATGATATCCAGAATCTCACCATTTCTTATTCCTTCCATTGCTGTTGCCCTGGTATGTATTACTGTAATAGCCTCCTAAAATAATCTCCCTGCTTTTGTCCTTGGCCCCCCAAACAGTTTTCAATACAGCAACCAGATCATTATTTTAATATAATGTAATATATAAATATGTATAATACAAAATGTATTTTAGTATTAAAAAGCTGAATCATGTTAGCATTTTCCTGAAAGTCCTTCTTTGTCATTCTTTCTCATTCCCATTAAAAGCCAAAGATTCTGGGGTGCCTGGGTGGCTCAGTGGGTTAGGCTTCTGCCTTTGGCTCAAGTCATGATCCCGGGAGTCCTGGGATGGAGCCCAGTGTCAGGTGTGATGGGCTCCTTGCTCAGCGGGGAGCCTGCTTCTCTCTCTCCCTCTGCTTCCCCGTCCCCCTCCCCGCTTATGTTCTCTCTCCCACACTCTCTCTCAAGTAAATAAATAAAATCTTAAAAAAAAAAAGCCAAAAATTCTTACATTTCCTAGAAGGTATATGTAACATGGCTTCCTCCTCCCTCTCTGACTTGGTCTACCATTTTTCCTCTGTTTATTCCACTCCAGCCTTGCTGATTTATTTAATATATCTCATATTCATCAACAAAATTCTTGCCTCCCACTGTATGTTTGCTCTTCTTTCTGAATAGAATGCTCTTTTTCCAGATAACTGCTTGATTTGCTTTTTTATCTCCTTCACATCTCTGTTTTAATGGAGTCTTATTCATGCGGCCTTTCCTGAGGTCCCTATTAAAGTCTAGCATCCTGGCATTCTTCTTGTATGTTTAAAATTTCTCCTTAGCACCTATTATCCAACATACAATGTATTTTTTATGTGTTTATTGTTTGTTTTTTTTCCATTTGAATTTAAGTAATGTGAAGATGATAGAAAAAATTGGTACTAGTTGGTGCTCAATAAATATTTTTGAATGAGTGGATATATTTCTGCATTTTCATTGGCGTTACATTTTTAACTTTTTGGAGCTTTTCATTACTTTGTTTTCTCAATTTTTAAATTTTTCATAATATCTTACTCTATAGATGCAATATTTTCTCTCTTTTCTAAAAATATTACTGATAGCTTTAAAAATCTTTTTTTACTTCCAAGTTGTTTATGTCATGATTGTTTTGGTCTCTGTTTCATGCTAGGGGCTTTCCTCAGTTGTCTAGTGAACCTTGGTCACCTGTTTATATTCATATTGAAACACTAAAAAGCTAATTGGAATCTGATTAATTGGGTGTGTTGTCAGTGTCTAGAACATATCAGTATATCTTTGGGTCTTTCCTCTTGGGCTGGTCAAATTCCACACAAAAGTTTAATTTTATTCTTGGAAGATATAGTCCCAGCTGCCATATTTTCAGTATTTTCTTTGACTTTTTAAAGTATACTCATCCCCATTTGTACCTGGTGCTGTCTAGTCCATGGACTTTCTCTTTCATCCTCTTGCTTAGATAGAGGAGGGATGGTCATCAGGCTGCATGGAGTTCTAACTGCTTTTAAACTGACTTTCAGCTAGTGCTCTTGTTCTTAACCCACCTTTTCCACGACTTCCGTAAGTACATGGTACCACCAGTTCTGGAGCCTTTCGGAGTTTTGTAAATATGGATACTTCTCAGTCTTTTTCCACAGCCAGTTTAAGATTGCTTTCTATAGGGACAGCTGGATGGCTCAATTGGTTAAGGGTCTGCCTTCAGCTCAGGTCATGATCCCAGGGCCCTGGGATTGGGTCCCACATCAGGCTCCTTGCTCGACAGGAAGCCTCCTTCTCCCTCTGCTTGTGCTCTCTCGCTCTCTCTCTCTGACAAATAAATAAAATCTTTTTTTAAAAAAAGTTGTTTCTATATTCATCTGCTTTCCATATTTCAAAACTGTGTTACTATTTTCTCAGTATATTTTCTTTGTTTATTCCCTTAAAAATTATTTTATTAAATTTTCACAGGTTTCTGGAGGAATCCAAATATGTGGCCAGTTTGCTATCAGTACCTGGAAAGCCCCCTATTAATTCTTCATATTTTAATCCCTGATAATTTTATCTGTTTTGTTCACTCCTCTATCTCCAATGGCTAGAATAGTGCTCAGCCCATAGAAGATGCCTAGTAACTTTGGTGGATACGTCGTTCGTAGTGAGTGTGTGACCTTCCAGGAAGAAATTAAATATTCCATAGAATGGGCTAGCCTATTAGGATTATAAATTCCTTCAGTAGTATTTGGAAGTACTAATATCTAACAAAGACAAAAAAATCACATTATGTATAATACCTTATATTATTTACTGATTGTAAATAATTTAATAGATTTAAAGATATTAGCTATATTAGGGGTGCCTGGGTGGCTCAGTCATTAAGCATCTGCCTTCGGCTTGGGTCGTGATCCCAGGGTCCTGGGATCAAGCCTCGCATCAGGCTCCCTATTCCACAGGAAGCCTGCTTCTCCCTCTCCCACTCCCCCTGCTTGTGTCCCTCTCTAGCTGTGTCTCTCTCTGTCAAATAAATAAATAAAACCTTAAAAAAAAAAGATAGTAGCTGTATTATATGTGCACATTGGTATTTGAATGTATCAGAATCCATAGAAATTCTTCGTTATGAACGAGGAAAAGATTAGTCCAAATTGATTGGTAATCTCTGCGATAATATAATTTTCTGCTGGTTTAGCTTTTTTCCTAAATTTTAATTTTAGTGTTTAAAGTTTTAGGTTTTCCTTATTTAAGCAATTTGGAGATTGTTAGGTATGTCTCAGTTAACTAAAGCAAATTGTACCGTATTTGATTTTTACAGAGATCCATTTGATATTGCATGGAATGGCAGAACTGGGATTCGTCAGAGCAGACTATCAAGTCACACCTCTTTGCTTGATAAAGATGGGATATTTGCTAATTCAGCTAGCAGCAAACTCTTGGAGAGAGCCCATGGAATTCTCATGTTAGTATTGATCAGAAATGTGGATTGCTTTTTATGACTGGTTTAAAATTTCTGGCTGAAAAAGAAGAGGGGTGATGGTGAATCATTTTCATGAATAGAATTTTGAGCGAAAATGGTGATTGGGACTTCCAGAATATTAAGTACAACAGCTCCTGTTTTTATTACGGTGACTTGAATGTCAGATTTAAGGGCCCCATCTCAAAGAAGATTGGCTTTGACTTTTTGTAAACTAGAAGAAGCACTTTGTGAGATGTTTATACAGCATTCAAGAGCCTGTCTTTCTACCAAACAATAAACTAGAAAGAACCATGGAAAAAAAATGGTGACTGGGATCGTATATAGTGATATATAACCTTTATCCAGCCTGCCGTTCCTCATTACCTGATTATAGGACTGGTTTGAAGGCATGGATATAACTATGCAGGGTGGACCAGTAAAAAGTTCTTAGCTCCCTGTATCCACATATTTCAGACACTATTTCAAAGCATATTTTTGGGCCACTAGCTAGATGTATGACTGAATTGGATTCTTTAATCCCTGTCAAAGTCAGTGCTTAACAGTGCTAATGGGCTCAATTTATATAAGTCTTGCTGTACTTCCGAATTGTAAATTAACTCATTTAATCCTCACAATAACTTGTATTGATGGTATTATCATCCCCATTTTACATTATTACATTCTACATTGTTTTACATTATCACGTTGATGAAACCAAGACTTAGAGAAAAATCCTACCCTAGTAGGATTTAGATTTAGGTAGAGTTTAGATTCAAGCTCAGGTCTTTTTGACTTCCCAGCTCATGTTCATAAGCCTTGGGCATTATTCCTTTTCTCTCTTTATCTATTAAAAAATCTTGATGTAAATATAATATTGAATTATAAGAAAAAAAAAGAGAATTTTTACTTTTTTTTTTAACATTTTTATTTTTTTAAAGGTTTTATTTATTTGAGAGAGAGAGAATGAGAGATAGAGAGCACAAGAGGGAAGAGGGTCAGAGGGAGAAGCAGCCTCCACTGAGCAAGGAGCCCAATGTGGGACTCGATCCCAGGACCTCGGGATCATGACCTGAGCTGAAGGCAGATGCTTAACCGGCTGAGCCACCCAGGCATCCCAAGAATTTTTAATTTCTAAAAGGGGAAAGTCATTAAGTTTTTTAATAAGTACATTTTAAAAATCCATGAAATTAGGCCTCTATTTAAAGTCTTAAAATGACAGAAACAAAGTTTCTATAGGTACAAGAAATTAGAACTTGATAAATGTCTAAAAGAAAAGGACATTTTAGTTTTGAATGTACAACATTACATTACTGATTATCAGACTTAAATCTGTTTATAGCAATATTACAGAGCAGGCATTTCTTTTCTTGTTCTCTTTTCCTTGCTTTTTTTTCATTCCCAAAGGTGTCTGCTGAGTTGAATCAGTCAGTGTTTTCATATAGAGGACCTATATCTTGGAAATGGGTATATAAATATACTGTCTTAGTAGAGACCTGGAACTCATTCATCTGTATAATAGTTTTTTGTAATAATTTCTAATTTTTCAAATGTAATGATTTGTCTGTATAGGAGAAACAAAAATTTCAAGTCCAAGCCTGGCCTTCCAAAGGTGAGTATTATGAAAAACTTTTTTCTCTTGGTGCCCTACACCATAATTATTTTTTTATTACTCATTCAAACAGTCTTTATAAATAATCGAAGATAGGCAGTACCTTATTTGTACCCAAAAGAGGGATTAATTTTGTGTAATTAGTTAAATCCATTTTAGAAATAACACTGGATATTAGGAAATGGTTTAATGGTTCAGGTAAATATCTGTGATATATCTCACATTCTAGTGTTTGAAAAGCATCTGAATATAAATGTTAATTTTTGTTGAGTAATTGCATCTTTACGTAAGATTTTTTCTTTTATCCTTAAGCCAGGTTAAGGTCAAATTTTGAATTTTACCTGATTTTAAATAATTCCTAATTAGTGCTTATCTAACTCATTATCATTTAGCACTCGTCAGACCAGTTTTTCTGTCGGATAGGCTTGCGAGCCTGTAGTCTCTGTTAATTACTTAGCTATGCCATTGTAGCGCAAGTGCAGCTACAGACAATGTGGAACTGAGCAAGTGTGACTGTATTTCACTAAAACTTTATTTCTAGACATTGAAATTTGAATTTCATATAATTTTTCACATATCATTAAATACTATTTTAATGTTTTTTTCAACCATATAAACCATATAAAAACAGTGGATAGGATTTGGCACATGGGTATAATTTTCCTACGGTGATCTACATAGTAGATTTTTGGATGGCATTCCAAAAATGTTTATTGAATTTAATAAAGGAAGAAAAATCTGTTTCTTTCTCTTGTACTGTCCCAAAGAAGGAATCCTGTCACTTGTCACCTTTTTGATGAATTCCAAAATTAAAAAAAACAAACCCAAGAAGGAGCTGTTTATTCTCACAATTCTCTAGTTCAAAAAACAAAAAAAATGAGGTTATTATTTCTTCTACTTAAGCCTCTTAGGCTTCTAAGGAAAATGTAATGTACTGCTTATGTGGTTTCTGGTAGTGGTAAATATTGTTTTAAACCACAAAGCACAAAGAAAATTTATGTTAAGTGGTTTGTAATTATATTCTTATCACGAAAAGATTTTATGTAGAGAAAAAGGGTACCACTTGCATTATCAAACAACTTTTCATTTGTGTTTCTTTTTTCATTCACTGTCTCTTTAGTCTCTTGTTTTTGTTTCAAGTTTTTATTTAAATTCTAGTTAGTTAACATGTAGTGTAATATTGGTTTCAGGAATAGAAATTAATGATTCATCACTTACATAGAACACCCAGTGCTTATCACAAGCGCCTTCCTTAATACCCATCACCCATCTAGTCCATCCCCCACTCACCTCCCTCCATCAACCCTCGGTTTGTTCTCTATAGTTAATAGTGTCTTATGGTTTGCCTCCCTCCACCTATTTTTTTCTTCTTCCCCTATGCTGTTTTGTTTCTTAAGTTACACATATGAGTGAAATTATATGGTATTTGTCTTTCTCTGACTGACTTATTTTGCCTAGTGTAATATACTCTAGCTCTATCCATGTCTTGCCAGTGGCTAGATTCTTTTTGATGGCTGAGTAATATCTGTGTGTGTGTGTGTGTGTGTGTGTGTGTGTGTGTGTACACACATATATATATATAGCTCACATTTTCTTTATCCATTCATCAGTTGATGGACATTTGGACTCTTTCCCTAATTAGTCTTTTAGTATTTTGAATGCCACCACTGGGTCTAGCTATTTGTACCATTCTTTTTACTCTCCTCAAGTGAATAACTTCTCTTTAAACTTCATATGGTTTAAAAATATTCATGTTGGCTACACCTGAAGTAAAAAATTCTATTCAGTTATCAGTCACGGAAATCCCATCTATTTCTCTATTTATTTTTATTGATGTATAATTAATATACAGTGTTGTACTAGTTTCAGGTATACAACATGTTGATTCATTGATTCTCAGTGCTCACCACCTGTCACCAACAATGTTATTACAATATTACTGACTATATTCCCTATGCTGTACTTTTTATCTCTGTGACTTTTTTATTTTATAACTGGAAGTTTGTATTTCTTAATCCCCTTTATCTATTTCACCCCTCCCCTCTAGCAACTATCACTTTTTTTCCTGTATGAGTCTGTTTATTCATTTGTTTTGTTTTCTGGATTCCACATTATAAGTGAAATCATATGGTATTTGTCTTTCTCTGTCTTATTTCACTTAGCATAATACCCTCTTGATCTATCCGTGTTGTCACAGATGCCAAGATCTCATTCTTTTTTATGGCTGAGTAATAGCCCTATTGTGTATATGTGTGTGTTTGGATACATATACCTCACTTCTTCTTTATCCATTCGTTATTGGCACTTGGATTGCTTCCATATCTTGGCTGTTGTAAATAATGTTGCAGTAAACATAGGGGTGCATATATCTTTTTGAATTAGTATTTTTTCTTTGGGTAAATACCCAGTAGTGGAATTATTAGATCATATGGTATTTCTGTTTTTAATTTTTTGAGGAACCTGCATACTATTTTTCATAGTGGCTGTACCAGTTTAGGTTCCACCAGTAGAGCATGAGGGTTCCTTTTTCTCCAAATCCTCACCAACACTTGTTCTTTCTTGTCTTTCTGATGCTAGCCATTCTGATAGGTATAAGGTGCTATCTCACTGTGGTTTTGATTTGTATTTCCCTGATAATGAGTAGTGTTGAACATTTTTTTCTTGTGTGTTGACCATCTCTATGTCTTCTTTGGAAAATGTCTCTTTGATTCTCTGCCCATTTTTTAATTGCATCATTTTTATTAACCGCTTATTGGATATATCATTTGCAGATATCCTCTCCCATTTACTATGTTGCCTTTCATTTTGTTAATGGTTTCCTTTGCTGTGCAAAAGCTTTTATTTTGATGTAGTCCCAGTAGTTTATTTTTGCTTTTGTTTCCCTTGCCTAAGGAGACATATCTAGAAAAATGTTGCTAAGGCTGATGTTCAAAGGGATTACTGATTATGTTTTTTTTCTAGAGTTTTCATGGTTTCAAGTCTCACATTTAGGTCTTTACTCCAATTTGAGTTTATTTTTGAGTATAGTGTGAGAAAGTAGTCAGGTTGAATGATTGTCATTATGTTGTCATTTATACTTTATTTGAGAATTGCCTGTTTCAGGTCTTTTGTTCATTTGTTAATTGTGGGATGGATTTTTAAAGGAATTTTTATGGTTCTTATGTACAGATAATAAGTCTTTGTCATTGTTGGAAAGATTTTATTTAGTTGCATTTGTTAAAATATGTATTGTACTTATCACTTGAAGGTTTATATTTTTAAGTGTTTATATTGTCAAAATTAATATTTTTTAAAAAGACTTTTAAATTTGTCATGTTTTTAACTCAGTTCTGTGCTTCTCATATAATAAAATTTTTAGTACTTTTTGAGTAACGTTATATAGTTTACATAGGTACAGATATATTCTTTCCATGGACAGACTCACTGCCATAAATATGGTATGGTTTTAAAAATTGTGATTGGCTACAAAAGCTCTCAAGTACTTTATTAACATCCTATGTTGTATTCTTTAGTTGCTTTATGTACAACTCCAATCTTCAGATTAGTAATTAGTATATCAGGATCATGATTGATAGGGTTGATGTTTTGTTTTCTTTTTCTGTGTACATTTCTGGCTTACATGCTATAGCCCTAGGATTGAATTTAATTTATTGTCTCTGTGAGTAAGGATTCAGTTACAGATAACAGTAATAACTGTGGATATTTTTAAGTAGAAAAGGACTTAATTCAAAGAGGCACTTACAAAATCATTAGAAGTCTTAAAGAGTTTCAGAGTATTAAAATAGCAGTGCAGAACTGACCCCAGCTGTAATCAGCTAGGGAAGCAGGAAACTGCCATTCTAGCTGCTGCATTCGGGCACATAACTATCTGTGGTGTGATCTAGGAGTCAGAAAGGAGGTGCTACAACTATTGGCTCCAGGGCTAAGGTGCATTTATTAGAGTTTCAGTGACAGCACAAATTCCGTGTACTCTGCCTCTCAACTCATAAAGGTAGTACCTGGACATTGGGATCACAAAAAGCTAAAGTACTTTGATGTGCATGCTTGTCAGAAGAAACAGAACCTAGTAGTCGAAGTCTCTGCTTCAGTTATACCTTCCTAGCTTCACGTGTGGGATTTTAAATGATGAACTTAAATTGCATCTGGAACCCAAATGCAAGAGAGTTTGAGAAATGCAGTTTTCTTTTTAGCTGGAAAGCTTCTGCTGGAAAGCAGGAGGGGTAAGATGGATGTTGAATATCCAACCTCTCATATTCACCACCGTCATTATACATAGGTGATAATGAAAACTGGCTTATAATTTTGTTTTTCCTGTTCTTTGATTAATTTATGTGAGGAATTTGATTTTTCTCCCTTCTTTTCAGCACTTGCTGGAGGTAAATTCTTTAAAGCACCTGACAAGACTGACACTACAGGATCGCATCACCAAGTCTCTTCTTCATTTGCATAAGAAGAAAAAACCTCCCAGCATCAGTGCCCAGTTTCAGGTTATTTCTTATTTTACCTTTTTATAACAAAAAGGTTTTTTAGAGGAATCTGTTTCATTCAGATTGGCATTGAAAAGTCAAGATGATCTGCAAGATACCTGAATGGAAGATGATACATATGACTTAAAAGCCATATTATAGTGGTCATTTTGGAGAGAAGTAACAAGGGTGGAAAGCCAGCTGCCTTTCTTTTTCATCCTTTTATGTGTGGGTAGTGGATATCCCAAAGAGTAATTCATTGTTTTTAGTGTGAGGAGACAGGCAGCAGAAAATTGATACTATAAACAAAACCTGCCTTTAAGCCCTATTGTCCATATATAGTCACTGTTAACATAATCTGTATGTTTGTTTTCTATATATATTTTAAACTTCATGCTACTGCTATCTATATTTAAATGGGATTGCAGGTATTTTCTGGTTTTATTTTAGTTTTATATACATAGAAATCCTTTTCTTTTTGTTGTGACTGGGCATTTGGCAATAAATGTGATCATAATAAATTAAATAACAATTATATAATTGTCAAGCTGACTTTTATTCTCTGAACATAAATCTATGTCTTAAGTTTTTTACAGTACCTACGTATTGGCTTTATAATCAGAGGAAAAGTTACCTAAAAAGGATTGTTTTTTCAAAGATAGTTTGTTTATAGCAGCAGGAAGCAGAATTGGTGGTTTCCTGGGGCTGTGAGCAGGAGCAGTTATTATTGCATATGGGCAGGAGGGAAATTTCTGGGGTGATGGAAGATTTCTACATCTCACTTGTGGTGATGTTTGTACAATTATATAAACTTACTAAAAATCATTGATGTGTAGACTATAATAGGTACATTTTTATATTATTTAAATTGTATTTCAATAAAATTGTTAAAATGTCACTTAAGAGAATGAAAGGGCAAGCTGCAAGGTACGAAAATATACTGGCGATACATCTGAAAAAGACTTTGTATATGGAATGTATGAAGAACCACAAATCAATTTTTAGAAAGACAGAGACCCTAATTGAAATGGGCAAAAGTCTTGAACAGCCAAAACTTGTCTGATATCAAAAGGTATAATCCAGAAGGCCAGTGAGCCTATTAAATACCTGCCCAACATTATTAGTCATCAGAGAAATGCAAATTAACTACACACTTGCCTGCATGGCTGAAATAAAAAAGACTGATTATACAAAGTGTTTGCAGGGATGTGGAGCAACCAGAACCTTTATACACTGTTATTGAAATATAAACTGATGCAGGTATTTGGAAAACAGTTGAAAGATATGTAGAAGAATGCCCATAGCAACTTTATTCATAATAGCCCAAACTGGAACAAATAAATATCCATCTTCAATGGATTATTTAGTTGTGGTATAGTCATATAGTGGATCACTATTATATAGTCCTGAAAATGTACAAAATATAATTATATGCAACAAATACAAACTAGTATATAGTGTATCTTTGGTTTTATGTGAAGTCATAGAACAGGCAAAACTAACTTATCATCTTAGAAGTCAGGGTAATTGTTATCCTTGGTTCAGGTGTGGCGGTGGGTAACTTATGTACAGGTGACCTTGCTAAATTCAATGGGATGGGGTAAAGATGGGCTTCTGAGGTTCTGGTAATATTTTATTGAGTTGGGCCTTGTTTACAAGAGTGTGTTCCTTTTGTGAAAATTCATCAAACTGTATACTTGTGATTTAAGCATTTCATTTTATGTATTTTATAATACAATAAATATTTCTGACAAAAAAGAGCACTTAAAAGTAAAAAAATTATATGTTGCTGTAACATATATGACAATAATAATAGGAGTCTATATGGTTATATGGCTTCTAAGTTTTACTTGAAGTCACAAAATATTAACTCTGAGTAGACTGTGACAAGTTTGCATATTATAATCTGTAGAGCAGCCACTAAAAAATACTACAAAGAAATGTAACAGAGAAGCCAATAGATAAATAGAATACTAAAAAACAAAATATGTTATCTGACCATAAAATAGAATTAAACCAGAAATCTAATAAAGAAAAGATAACAATCCCCAGATATTTGGAAAATAAAAAGCAGACATCTAAATAATGCATGAGTGAAAGAGGAAGGAAGGTTTTAAAAATATTTTAAATGAAAGTAAAATATCAAAGTTTGTGCAGTGTAGCTAAAGCAGTGTTCCAAGGTTCACTGATAACATTAAATGCTTTTAATGAAAGGAAAAAGGCCTCAAATCAAAAACATAAGCTTCTATCTTAGGAAACCAGCAAAAGAAAAACATACTAATTCCAAAGCAAGCAAATAGAATGAAATGATAAAGATAAAAGCAGAAATCAATGAAATTGAAAACAAAAATAATAGAGAAAAATCAATGAAACCAAAAAGTTGGTTCTTTGAAAAGATAAAAGAAATTATAAACCTCTAGCTGGACTAACCAGAAATAAAAGAGGTAAAGTACGAATTATCAGTATCAGGAATGAAAGAGGGGGACATCACTAGCATGAACACTGAAAGTGGGGGACACTAGCTAGTAGATACCCTATGGGAAATTTTCAAAGTTGTTTAGGAACGCATGAGTTTGAGTAAATTGTTTCATGAGATGTGAAGAAAAGTGAAAAATTTATTCTAGACGTTATTCTTTAATATATCTGCAACATATACTTTTGCCAAACTATCAGCTTTAAGATTAAACTACCATCCTTCTCCTTAATTTAATCAGTATGGGAATATACACAATTTGCTTTTGAGAAAGAAAGCTATTTCTGTGTATACCATTGTTTCACCATAGTTTGCCAACATTACTGTTTGTATTTATAAATTATTTTCTGCCAGTTTAGAATGGGAGAAAATGCTAATTATATTGCTTTGTATTGCAGGCCTCGTTAAGCAAGCTGATGGAGACACTTGGTCAAGCAGAACCCTATTTTGTAAAATGCATTCGTTCTAATGCTGAAAAGGTAAAAATGTCCTGTAAATGAGAGCTTCTAGCTCTGCTTACTTCAAATCAGGCTTTACATTTTTTTAAGGAGAGTAAGTAGAGGGGAAGAGCTTTTATAATCTTTTTAAGGAAAAACTGTTCTGTATTTTCTGTAGATACCCTATTTCTGTACTTACCTGCCTTTTTGGTATTTAAATGGGCTTGATTTAGTGTTTCCTAATAATCTGAGAAACAAATATGTTATGAAATTCCATCATAAAAAAGAGTTTTATGCAACTTTTGTTACCCTGAGATTTAATCTTATTTGCCTATAAGCTGTCATTCTTAAAGAATTTGCTTAGCATTTTTTATGTTTAGAGCTTTTTATCTCTGCTAAATAAGGAAGGTACTGTGGACATTCTTGATTCCTTCCTGTTTTCTATGATAGGTCTCCTAATTAGAGCTTTGCAAAATATATCTAATAAGTATAAACATTTGCCATATTTCTTTATGTTCATCATAGGAAAAAATAGTTCCCAGCCTGAATAGCTAAAATGTATAGTTCTCTAGTACTGTAAATATATAGTGTGAATTATGTCCAGCTTTCTTAATTTTTAGGAAGCAGCCTTCAACTCTGCAGTTTACAGACTTTGTGAACTTACCGTTTCTGTGGCTTTTATGTTCTCAACTTTGTAAGAATATACTATAATAGGACCAGTCTAATAGTGTGTCGGTATAGTATACATGGGTCAATACCTGCAAAGTACTTAGAATGTTCCTGGTCCATACTAATTGTTTAGTATTTTGTTAGCTATTCTTTTAGAGTAGCAAAAAAGGAAATCTTTTTATTTACAGTTAAGTAGAAGTTTGAGTCTTATTAGTTGAGACCTTGTTATACAGAGAGTTCAATTAGTGAAGTGTATTTCAGGGCATAGAATAAGTACTAAATAAACATTGACTGCTATTAGTACTATTTTTTTATTTTTATTTTTTAAAGATTTTATTTATTTGAGAGAGAGAACACAGAGAGGAGGGGCAGAGGGAGAGGGAGAAGCAGGCTTTCCGCTGAGCGGGGAGCCCAATGTGGGGCTCAGTCCCAGGACCCTGGGATCATGACCTGAGCCAAAGGCAGATGCTTAACCGACTGAGCCACCCGGGTGCTCTGACTGCTATTACTATTTAACATAAGTTGCCCATTTGATTTTTTTTCCTTGATAGTTGGTATGTCCCATGTCTCTGCAGGAAAATGTTTGGGATTGCCTTAGGGGGTCATTGAAAATAGTATTTAGGGAATAGGGAGAAATCTCAGAAGCCCCAAATAAATCTTTGGAATAGCTACAAACATGCCTACTGAGATACCTACAAGTGACAGGGTGTTGTGACTGGTGATGAATGACTACCTCCCATTAGCTTCTTCCTCGTCAGTGCCTAGGCAGTGAGGAGATCAGTTCTCAGGAACTATAGCAGTTTTTTGTTTTTCAGTGTGTCCTACCAGTATCATCAGCAAAAAAACATTTAGGGAAATAAGCTACTCTTTTATTTTTTTTTTTTAAGATATATTTGAGAGCAAGAGAGAGAGTGGGGGTGGTGAGGTGCAGAGGGGGAGAAAGAGAGAATCTCAGCCCATCTCCCTGCTGAGAGCAGAGCTGGATGTGGCACTTGATCTCATGACCCTGAGATCATGGACTTGAGCCAAAACCAAGAGTCGGATGCTTAACCAACTGAGCCACCCAGGTGCCATGGAAATAAGCTACTCTTAAACTTGTACTAGTCATTGAAAGAAGAATCTGTCAGCTCTCAGTTAACCAAGGCAACTGGTAGAGTGGGTGGGGTAGGTGGTTTCTGAGTAAGATTATAGAGAAAATCTTAATTAAAAACAAAAATACAGACAGTCTTGACTATATATAAGTAGGTTATAGATTTCTATAGTGGCTAGGCTATGTGGCCTCCTCCTGTGGGCAACTACATTTCTTTTTAGCTTTGAAGGTCCTCTCCCTCTACAACTAGAGCAGCCTGGAAGCTTGGTTTCTCCTTTTTCCCCTAGGGTCAGGCAGTTAGACCTTTTCTGAAGCTACCAGCTGGGGAGGTAAGATTTTCCCATCACCTCTGCTGTGTCTTAACCAGACAATCTCCGGTCAATTTTTAGACATTCAAAAGCTAACCATACTTACAGGAGAAACATTAATTTGGGGATCTCTTAGTCTGGGTTAATTTTTTTCCATTTGTTTTGTTTTAGCTGCCGTTAAGATTCAATGATACCTTGGTACTTCGACAGCTTCGGTACACTGGGATGCTGGAGACAGTTCGAATTCGCCAATCCGGATACAGCTGCAAATATTCTTTCCAGGTTATGCTTTATAGTGATATTTAAATGTATATACACTTAAGTAAGTTATTCCTGTGTCTTATTTTTTATTTGGGTCTCACTTGTTTTATTTCTCCTGTTTCTTCATTTGCATTCCATCTTTTGTATACAGAATTGAAGAGGGTTCGAGAGTACTCACTTCCATTGAGTGGCAGCAATCTTATTAAACTTGTGGTGTGATAGAATCCAGTTCCTGGCTATTCTCGTTTGATCTGAATGTTTGCTAATACTAAGTTTACTCATAACACAGTAGTTCTTCCTACTGATTACTCCAGTAATTGAAAGAGTTCAATCAGAAAAGATTCCATTTAGTTTTCTGTAAAGTTATCTCAGTAAGATTTTCTTTCATCGTAAGCTGCCAGCAAGGCTTACAGTTATTCTCATCAGCTATTGCTGCTATGGGTATAGAAATTATGTTGAAGCTTTTCAGCAGCTGAGCAAGTTCTTTGCTGTTTGTGGGAGGGAAAGTTTCATTCTCAGTTATACCCTGACACCTTTGCATATTTTTCTGCTAGAAATTTCAGTTATTAAATAACTTTTTCTTTGGTCGTTAATATGGCTTTCTCAAAAGGGATCATTAGTTTCTGCTTTTTTCTTCTTCCATTCCCCTTTAATAACAAAATATGTGGAATTCACTATCTTCTCTCCACCCCCACCCCTATTTTACAAATTAACTGTTTTGCAGTTTTTTAAATTAAGGAGTAATTTCTTGGTTTCAGTCTCTAAAAGATGAGGAAAGAATCAAAAGGACAATTAGCTAGTTTAGGACCATGTTTACATATAATTTTCTTGTGATTTTACAACATTTTTCTTTTCATTTTTCAGGATTTTGTGAGCCACTTCCATGTACTTCTTCCCCGAAATATTATTCCATCCAAATTTAACATTCAAGATTTCTTCAGGAAAATAAATCTTAATTCAGATAATTATCAAGTTGGAAAATCCATGGTAAATATAACATATACAGTCCTTATCAAATTTGAGTAATTTTTATATTTAAATAATAATGACGATCATGAGAACATTTATGCAAAAGTTAGTGTACCAGATATCATAAGGAATTTGATTAGGCCAAGATTTTTACTTAATATAGTCATTATTAACCAAAGAGCTTCTTGCCAATGCTCTAGTTCTGTCTGTAGTTTTAACTGCCTAAAAACAATCTCTTCCCCAGGTATTCTACCATAATCTTCAACTCAACTTGCTCTAAGTGACCTTATCCAGATTCCCCTACTGTCTTTAACTTATCAACTACTCTTTCTCTGTCATCCTTCTTCTAGGTTATTAGGCTAAAAACTGTAATTATATTTGGCCAACCCTTCGCTTTAATCCTTTTACAAAATTCTGTTTCTTTTTTCCCTCACAAATGATTTTCATCTCTCCCTTTTTCTTCATTCCTGCTGCTTGCATTTTAGTCTGTTCCTTAGCTCTCACTTATATTTCTCTTACAGTAAACAGATCCCTCATCTGATTTCAGTCTGTCATTCCATTTAACTCACTCTACCCATAGTATCAAAATCATCATCTTAGTACCTCTTTCTTTTATGTTGGCTTCCTGCTTAATAATAATCCCATGATAACTCCTCATTAAATTCAAACATCTTTCTCTTCAAGAATCTCCATGTCATGACTGCACACCATTTAATGTCTTCTTTATGAAGATTAATTGTTCTGTTGACCCCTGTGTATGCTGCCCTGTACATGTACATTTATTATTATTTCCAACTCCTTGTTTTGCTCAGGTAGAGGCCTCTGTCTTTTGCCCTTATAGTTTACTGTTTTCCTTTTTGCATATCTAATATCTATCTCTTTTTTTTTTTAAATAGTTTTAAATTTTTGACAGACATGGGAGGTGATGGATACATTAATTAGTTTGTGATAATTACTTCACAGTGGATACATATATCAAAATAACCCATTATACACCTTAAATATATATAGTTGTTTCTATCTACCTGCTCTTAAGGGTAAAGTGCAAATCCTATTTCCAGAGGGTCTATGTCTTAAGTTATATTTGTTTTCCCCTATATCCCCAAAGATTTATTAATGGAATGGAAGAGTAAATAAACTGGTTAATAGCCTTGGGTAACAAGAAACCTCTGATGCATACTGGGTTTCAAAAAGACTATTATTATCAGTTTATTCATATTATCATCAGACTTCAAGATCTGTGGTTCCCACCTTTCCCCCCGACCCTAACATCCTTGAAAATAGGAAAAATGACATGTTACCAGTGGTACATTGGCTCATGATGGCGGTGAATTTCCCATGGGAATAATACATCACAGTCTCTAAGACTGAGAATTTTATATTATGTTCATTTTTCCATTTCCCCTTCTATATTTTAATGTCTCTTTTTAAATTTGAGAACGACTTCTTTGGATAAATGGATAGAAATATGTATCAGTACTGCTTTTCATGTCTACCATTGTATTCTTCTTTAAAGAAGCTTACCACAGAAAGGATGATTCATGAAATAAATTTCTCATTTCTTCTTAAGCTGTATTCCTCGTCTTTCTCCCTTTTGGCAGGTGTTCCTAAAGGAACAGGAACGACAGCACCTACAAGATCTGCTTCACCAAGAGGTGCTCCGCAGAATCATATTGTTGCAGCGATGGTTCAGGGTTCTTCTGTGTAGGCAGCATTTCCTCCATCTGAGACAGGCATCCATCATTATCCAGGTTGGAAGCAAAGGATTCCTCATATGAGATTTGCTAGTTTATGTGGCCTTTATTTTAGTAACTAGAATTTTACTGTGAAGCATTTGAATAAGAATATAAACTTCAGAGATGAGAATGTGTCCTATTCATCTTTTTTAAACATTTATTTATTTATTTGAGAGAGAGAGAGAGAGAATGGACGGAGGAGGGGCAGAGGGAGAGGGAGAGAGAGAATCTCAAGCAGACTCCCTGCTGAATGCGGAGCCTGACACAGTGCTGGATCTCATGACCATGAAATCATGACCTGAGCTGAAACCAAGAGTCAGTTGCTTTATCGACTGAGCCACCTAGGCACCACTCCTGTTCATTTGGGTTCATAGCACCAAACAGATTACTTATTATAATAATAGACTACTGATAAATATTGATGGAGTTGAATAAAATTAAATTGAATTTATGGCTATAATGTCTTATAAGGTATGGTTGGAGCAAAGGAGTTATGTGCCTTAATTTTTGTTGACATAGTTATTTTTATTTGATAGTTTTCTGAGAATATTTGAGAGTTATATATACATTGTTATTACTCTGTACTCATCTTGGATGATAGGAATCTTATTTCATATTTTTCTGTTTTATTTTCTCCCTCATTGATTTATATGATGACTGTTCTCCATAGGCCCCTTTTTGTTTATATAAGAAAATCTTTAGAATCTTAATCTTTGAAACATGTGTATGTTGGCCTTAAACCCACTAATATTGGTAAACTGTAGCATGAGAAGATAATGTAATTTGTTAAAGCGTCAAAAATTTTTAAATTATTTTATGTTCTATATAACTTCATTGAGGTTATATTTTCTAAAAGAGTTGTTTTAGCCAAGCATATCTGGAAAAGAGAAACTTTTTTTTCCCCACTTTAATCATGCAGAATTTAACTCTTTAGCTACTTAACCTTCAGTTGTGACATAATAAACTTATTCTTTTTTTCTGTGAAAATATGGTATAAGATAAGACAGCAGTTTTTATTGTTTTCCCCACAGCGATTCTGGAGGAATTACCTAAATCAGAAGCAAGTCAGAAATGTAGCTGTGCAGAAGGATGCTTTAGTTATGGCTAGTGCGGCCACTCTTCTCCAGGCTTCCTGGCGTGCTCACTTGGAGAAGCAGCGGTATTTGGAGCTCCGGACTGCAACCATCATCATCCAGCAGAGATGGAAGGAACATTATAGGCGGAGACATGTGGCTGCTGTCTACATTCAGGCAAGATGGAAAGGCTACAGGGAAAGTAAGAGATATCAAGAACAAAGGAACAAAATCATTCTTTTGCAGTCAATATGTAGAGGATTCAGAGCAAGACAAAGGTAATCTTTGTTGGTATGATAATTACTCCTCTCTTTCCAAGTATTTGTTTATATCTCTGCACTAACACTTGCCTAACTTGTATTAGAATTGGTTATGTATAATTTTGTCTTCTCCACTGGGCTGTGGTACTCCTAGCAGTTTTAACCCACATTGTGTGGTCTATAATAGAAGCTAAATAGATGTTTATTGCATTAAATTGGATTGAAAACCTACATGGTCTATGGTTATAACTGCTAAGAGTTAACTTTTACATTTGGTTTAGTCTTTAAAAATTGGCAATATTCAGTTGTTTTTACCTTTAGAAACTTTAATTTCATTTTAAGGTTTATCTTAAAGATATTTTTTAAATGAGAGCTTTACTTCTGAGTTAATTTATGTTTTGACTGGAATGCCCTATTAGAAATTATGCACTTAATAAAATATCATCTCATTCAGAAATGGAATTGTGAAATGTGTACCCAAGTTAGCTTAAGAAGAAAAATCTGGAACTTTCCATTTATTAAATTCTCAGTAAAATGTATTCTTTCCAGTAGTAACTAGAAGATATCTCTAACCCATTTTTCCCTGTTTTTATATAGATTTAAAGTTTTAAAAGAACAAAGACTGAAAGAAACTAAACTAGAACTTGGATTGGCAAATACTGAGCCATCTGGAGCTCTGGAAATTCAGGGTTCAGACCCTTCAGAGTGGGAGGATTGTTCCTTTGACAACAGAGTAAAAGCTATAGAGGAATGTAAATCTGTGATGGAGAGTAATCGAATTAGCCAGGAAATTTCAATGGACTGCTTGAAAGAGTCCCCAAACAAGCGACAGGAGAGAGCCAGAAGCCAAAGTGGTGTAGACTTGCAGGAAGAAGTGATTGTAAGAGAGAGACCTAAGTCCTTGGAGGATCTCCACCAAAAAAAAGTAGGTCGGGCCAAAAGAGAAAGTCGGAGAATGAGAGAACTAGAGCAAGCTATATTTAGTTTAGAATTGTTGAAAGTTCGTTCTCTTGGTGGCGTGTCTCCTTCAGAGGAACGGAGATGGTCTACAGAACTGATGCCTGAAGGCCTTCAGTCTCTACAGGGTACACCTGACAGTGAAAGCTCTCAAGGAAGCTTAGAACTTCTGAGTTGTGAGGAAAGCCAAAAGAGCAAACTGGAGTCCATAATTTTAGATGAAGGAGACTTGCAGTTTCAATCACCTAAAATATCTAGCAGTCCAAAATTTGATTCACAGAACAATACCCTCAGTGCTTCAAGTGAGACTAACTATACATTGATTGAAAAGGGGGCATCCTCTGACTCAGTGTATTTGAAGAATGGGACTATGAAGGAAAAACTGGTTTGCAGTTCTGAATCTATTACCTGTAAGCCACAGCTGAGAGACCCCTATATTTCAAATAGTTTGCCTACATTTTTTTATATTCCTCAACAAGACCCACTGAAAACAAGTTCCCAACTAGATACAAGTATCCAGAGAAACAAGCTATTAGAAAGTGAAGAAACACTTTCAGCTCTCACTTTGGATATCAACAGGGAAGCCAGAAAGTACCACTTCCCAGGAGAAAATCAAGTTGTTACATCTGTGAATACAGATTCTTCTAATACTGTGCTGAAGAAGTTAGAAAAGCTAAACATTGAGAAGGAAGAAAGGCAAAAGCAGTTGCAGCAACAGAATGAAAAAGAGATGATGGAACAGATTCGTCAGCAAACAGATATTTTAGAGAAGGAGCGTAAAGCCTTCAAGACAATTGAAAAGCCAAGAACTGGGGAGTCCTTCCTGGCACCATCTTTCCATCCATCAGAGCAAAGAGTAGAGAGGCCATCCTCTCTCCTCATTCTGAATACCCCAAATAAGCAAGAACCGAATGTAGTAGGGCCTCCATCAGTAACTATAAAAGATGCAGCTCTTCTTCCAAAAGACAGTCCTTCTGCTCACCTACCCCAGAAGGACCGACCTGTCACCTTGTTCTTTGAAAGGAAAGGAGGCCCATGCCCATTTGCTACTACCAAGGAATTATCCAAAACAGACAGAATATGCACCCAACTGAATGTAGCCTGTAAAGTTTCTAATAATCGTATTTCAAAAAGAGAACACCATAGACCAACTCAGCCTTATAGCCACAAATCTGATGACCCTTCCAGAGATGGAACTACTAGGGTTATTTTCTTTATGCCAAAGGACAATATGAGTATTTCCCTGTAAGTGAAATGCTTATTTATTTTATGTATAAATGGGAAACTTTTTGGAGAATTTTATTAAGGTGCCTTAATCTACCTCAACTGTTTGTATGGGTGCTACTGAAATTAGCCATTTTCTCTGTGTAAAAAAAAAATTCCCTAATTGTGGACTCTAGCAGCTACCTGAAGTTGAATAAAATTATACCATAGAAATCTTTGACTAAGCACAGATAAGAGTTTTTTGGTTCCTCCTCATTAAGTGAGAAAGCATTTGTGAAGGGCAGTACAGTGCCTGTAAACCTAGTAGGCATTCAGCAAATGCTGGTTGCCCTAGATCTCTCAGGTGTGGCAAGTCCAGTCTTGTTAGTGTCAGACTTTAAAGTTAATGTACTTTGTCCCAGCGATTAGCCTATTGTCTTCATTAAGTACTTTATACTTTTTTTGTATGGTAAAAAACACAAAAAGAATACAATTTATCATCTTAACCATTCTTAATTGTACAGGACCATGGTGTTAACTATCTGCACATTGTTGTGCAGTGGATCTCTAGAACTTTTTCATATTGTAAAAGAAACTCTTATTACCCATCAAAGAGCTACTCTCCTTTACCCTTACTCCAGGCTCCTGGCAACTACCATTCTACTTAGTTTGACTACTTAAATAGATGGCTCATATAAGTGGAAGTTCTTCATAAAGTTTTCTTAACTAGTGGTCACCATGGAAAAGTACTTTTTAGATGGAACATGAAAACAAATTATAAAATTTAAGAAATTTGTATTAAGTCTTTGTATGTAGTGGATTCTTTCAGTTCTTGTGGGAGAATGTCAATGTTTAAGTAAAAGGAGGGTATATATCTTAGGGGTAAAAAAATTAAATTTCACATTTACTGTGAAAATAACCTTTTCTCTCATCATAGTTTGAGCTTTTAATCTTTCAGTCTTTAAAATTATGTACAGACTTTATAGATCCTTTGTAAATACAAGAAAGAGATCATTGATATTTTTCCATCAGGGATTTTTGTATGGTATTATGAAATGCAGTTGAACTAAATGACAGCTTGAGGTCCTATACTTGTGCATTAACCTAGAGATTGCCGCAAAGTTCAAAGACCTTGTGTAGCATATATAAGCTCATCAGAGTGTTAAAAATATTATTTCCTGTCATTCTGATTAAGTTTAGTGATGTGAGGAGTGTGTGTGTAAGCTGTTGGATCCATGAATGTGTTCTGTAGAAGGCTTACTTATAGATTTCAAAAACATTAATCATTCTTGTGAATTCTTTTAAACTCCTTTTATCATTTTCCAAGATAAACAATCTTAGGGCTACTCGATCTAGTTTGCTTTACCTCATAAGATCTCCTTATCTTCAAAATGATTATATATTAGGTTGTTTATGTGAAAGTTAAGTAACATTCATACTTCAAATCTCCTCTTGTTGCGTTTTATAGAATTGTAAATGTTGGTGTTTCTCAATTATTTTGTCCTGTTCCCACATATTATAGATGAGATCACTGAGGCCTACAGAGGTGAAATGACTTGTTCCAGGTCACACACTGAGAAAGAGTTGGGAATAGAACTTGAGTTTCATGATTAGGAATCACTGTTGAGTTTCATGATTAGGAAGTAACGTTAGTATTCTTTCTATGCCATAGATAAGTGCATAGTGGTCTTCATCTGGTTAATGAAGGAGAACAAAAAAGAAATCATGGAGAAATCTAAAGAAAATGCTGTGAGTTTAAAAGTTGGCTAGGGTTGTCAAGTGCTGTCAAAGGTCCTGTTAATTGTTTCCCTCTTTTTAGAACAAAGCAAAGGCCAATAGGCTCAACTGTGGCAAGAAGTTTTAACAAAAGGGAATCTTTTAGGATAGCCTAGGATTGCTAGGCTTAATCATACATTGGTCAGAAAGGGAGATCTCTGAGAAGCCTTTAGCTAGCAAAGATTGCCATCTATTTAGGCTTGTTTTAGGATTCATTGCATAGGGCAAAGGACAGGATAACCTCTTACAGCCCCTAGGTCTTCATTTGTAAAAATTAAATGGAAGATTTTGAATGATAGAGCAATTACAAGCCAACTTATAAGTTAGTATCTACTTTAAACCCAGCACTATGCTAGAAGGTCAGGTATGATTCTCAGTGAGCTTATAGTTCTGCTAAGGAGAGATTAGCAATATGTCGTCGATAAATTTTAAGAATCATGGTACTGAATTAATATAGGTAATTGGGGCCATGAAAGTCCTGAGTTCTATTCAGATTTTCATCAGATAACCATTTCTACACAGAATTTAATGATAAAGTAGTCACATTTTCTGGTTATTCAAGCAAAATTAAGTTTTCACAAGCTAACACCTCTGTATGGCACACCTCCTTTAACTTGATAATGATTTGTTATCATTAAACATCGTTTAACGATATCGTTAAACACAACTATCGTTAAACACCAACACTAGCAGTAGTGTTGATTTTGTTCTGAATAACAAAGTTTTAAAACTACGATAGTAGATGAAAGCTGCAGAGAGGTTTCAGAAAGAAAATTTGCTAGCTAATAGTAACCATCTCAGTATAAAACAAAGTAATGGGATCTATATCACTTGATAGCTACTTATCAGGTATTTTATAATGGTTAGAATAAAAGCTCCCTTCCAAGACTAATTCTAAGGATTTGGGGATGTGGCGTTTTCCCTTATCATCAAATCCGTTTGTTTTCTTGAGCTAATTCTGCTGCTGCTATTCTTAAACATATGTCATAGTGGAATATACCCAGTGATTATCGGGGACAGGCCTCTAGTAATCCAGTCAAACATGTCAATTCTTGATAATACTATTAATTAGGTAAGCAGAAAAAAATTGTTTTGGGAATTGAATAAGATCTGGAAGTATTTATGTAATTTGCTAGAATTCTTTGATTTGGCTTGTTAGGCTGTATTTCATGCTGTACTTAAGACTGCTGCCATGGGATGTCTGCTAGGAATTGAATTGTAATCCTGTTGTTTATTATCCTAAGTGTCAACAAGGAAGTCTTAAACAGTGGAAATCCTCAACTCCGTAAACAAGGTGAACCAACTTGGAAACCTGTGCAGTTAACCGGGCCGGGCCAAGGAGAGGTAAGTATTGAATTTTATCTATCTTTTATGCAAAATAGATGCACCTATTTTGGAAATTATTATTCTTATAGGTTGAGGACCTCATTTACGCATTTAGTCCCAAGTGTATATGCGAAAGAAGCTATGAGTTAAGTCTGTTATACTCAGGGAGGTGTACTTCAGGGAGGGAATGGTGACTAAAATCCCAGATTATATTTACAAAAAAGATGTTGCTTAAAAAAGGAAGGCAATTTATGCAAGTGGCTTTGGTGACATATTATGGTAGTGAAAGATGATTTCCTTGGCTGTGGAGAACTGTAGATTTAGCTTCCATTTTTGTCCTTTGTCTAGAGTAATGTATATGGATTGCTTTTGGTTATCTCTGTCACTTCTAGTAGAAAGGACACTGCTAGTGGGGTGGAGGGATGTTTCAAGAAATTCATGAGCTCTCTGTCTTTCATTGGCATCATCTCCAAAAAAACCAAAACAAAACATTGTTGTGTTATTTGTTTTATCATTTGGTCAAGCAGGTTGCCAGACCGGCCCATAAAAAGAAAGCTCGAATGGCGCGGACGCGCTCCGATTTCTTGACTAGAGGTACTTTTGCTGATGGGGAGGGGGATACAGAGGAAGATGATTACGATGACATTATTGAGCCCCTTCTCTCCCTTGACCAAGCTTCTCACTCTGAGCTAGGGCCTGCACCCAGCCTGGGTCAGGCCTCTCACAGTGACTCCGAAATGGTAATTTTACAGCAATATAAGAAAAATAGGAAACAAACAAATCTGATGGGAATAGTGAATAGCCTTTGCTAATCTAAAGCTAACCTTCACAGCTTCTTCCTCATATAATGGTTTGTACATGGGAAACCTCAGTGAACACAGCAACAAAGCTAAACCTTAATTTAATAGGACTCAGATAAAGGGCACTTTAACAGTGTATGTCAAATCATAAATTAGGGAAAACTAAGGTTATTTAATTTAGCACTAATGTAAAGACTTTCTGTTATATCTTAAAAGGTCTAGAGCAGGGGCCCTCACATTTTTTCTGTAAAGAGCCAGATAGTAAATGTTGTGGGTCCTATAGTTTCTGTTGCAACTCTGCCACTGTAGAGTGAAAACAGCCATAGGCAATAAGTAAACAAATGGGCAGGGCTTTGTTCCAGTAAAACTATTTTTTTTTAATTTTATTTATTTGACAGAGAGAGACACAGTGAGAGAGAGAACACAGACAGGGGGAGTGGGAGAGGGAGAAGCAGGCTTCCCGCTGAGCAGGTAGCCCAATGCGGGGCTCAATCCCAGGACCCTGGGATCATGACCTGAGCCGAAGGCAGACGCTTAACGACTGAGCCACTCAGGCACCCCTCCAGTAAAACTATTTACAGAAACAGGCAGTAGGCGGTATTTGATGTGCTGGCCATATAGTTTGCTGATTGATCCTTGGTCTAGAGTAAAGGCTATATGTTAAATAATCCAATTGCTTTTAACTGGAATGGGAATATCTTTTCCCTTTTTTTGTTGTTTTTGCCTTTAAACTTGTTTCCCCTCCCCCATTTTTTAGTACTAGAAAATAAGCATGAATTTAAAAAAAAATTAATGAGCAGTGCCGAAAATGTTTTCCTGGACCAACCTAGCCAGGTAGAAGGCTGTGTGTAATATGAATTTGTATTAATCACAGATTATAACATTGGAGTTATATTTGAATAAAGCTGCACTTAGTCAAAATATTTGACTAAGGACTATAACTTGATCATCATATTTCAACCAACATTAGGAATATATAGTTTGACAAGTATGAATGTATTTATGGACATAAAATGTTTGATTTTGGAATTGTCCTGGAAAATATACAGTATAAGGACTCTGTATGTCTACTATGTACTAAAAACATTATCACTGATGAAGTGGAGTGATATATGCATTTTATTTCCATGCATATCCTTAATTAAGTTGGGTTTCTAATGTTCTTCCTTAGTATCTGTTCATTATGGTAGGAAAATTTTAGGTTGGTCTTCTTGTGACATTAAGTATTTTATCTTTGAACTGTTTTAAAATGTGCCAAAGAATGAAATTTTCTGCTAATTTCTAGAATATCCTCATTGTCTTTATCTTCTGTTAGAAATACCCCGTTTTTAAATGATAATATTGATATTCTAAGAAAAAGAAAAAATAAAAACAAAAATGCATGACAAGTTCTCTAATTAGATAAATGAGTAATTACCCTGAGCCAAACTGTAGGATTGTAAAAATTGGAAATAATCTGTATATCCATTAATATATATAATTAGAGCCAAAGCCCTCTCTTCAGTGTAGGGTAAAATAACTCCATTTTGGAGGTGCCCTGTTTTTGAGTTATAAATAATGAAACATACTTTACCATATGATTAGTGAAGATGAGATTATATTATGGAATAACTAATTTTAATGAAAGGTATTGCTTTTTTAGTGTAAATAGGGAACATACTTAAATTATTCTCTAAAGTATACATAGATTTTTCATTTGTGGAAGAACTTAGCATTTGTAATTGCTGTTTTGTTCCTGAAAGTTTTCTTTGTTACAAACCTTAGTCCTTTTGGTGGTAGAATTCTTCCTCACTGAAAACTCTTAATGAGATGAACCGGAAGTTGGGCTTTCTGCTTGGAGCATTCCGCCCCTTTAAGGGTTCTAGCTGGTAGCCTCTGCCTGTGATTCTGTTCACCTGCTTGACGGTCACTGCATGCCAGTAGTTGTAGAGCACTCTGCCTCCCTGCACAGTGTATATAGTCTCTTCTCCAGCTTTCTCGCTGTCTGTTTCATCACTAGCTATTTTAGGAACAGGTGGTGGTGTTTGTTTCTGGTGGACACTTGCATGAAGAAGCTTTGCTTTCTAGAATATGCTAGTAGATACTTATTGGGGATGGGGGTGGAGAGGGTAGGAACAGTTTAAAGTGTGTTTCTGTTTGTTTATCTTGAAAATTTGCCATGTTCTAATGTTCTCTGATATTGTAAAGATAAAGACTAATTGTTTGTAAATGGGATCTACTGAGTTCTCAAAAATTCATATATCTCAGGATTTTAAATACGCTTGATTTTCTAGGCACATGGATTTTTAAAAACTTGATTTTTTTTTTTTTTCTGGACAAAGTGATCCTGTCACTCTGACATTTGCTAAAAAGAGTGTTATTCAATCTTGGAAGAAGCCATCTGACCTTTCCAGTTGTGAAATAACTGATCTAATGGAATAAAGACAGTTATAAATGAATTACCTGAAGAGGATTTGATAAGCATTACCTCCTGAATTCATCAGTCGTTAATTAGTTATTACCTGCTAGGAGGAGTTGAGACAAGAGTAGTAGTTTACCTCCTTATGACTTTGGTGTTTGTTTGTTTGTTTTTTTGACTTTCTGCCTTTAATTCTGCCATTTGAATAACTTTAATCTCCAGATGCTGCTCTCACTCAGTTCTTCTATCCACTCTGTTGGCTTTTTATCCAAGAAGAATGACATGTTCTGCCATGTAATATTTTTAAGGTGGTTTTCATATAGTTTTTTAGTCTCTCAGTATTCTAGATGGTAAGTGAGTTAGTCACATCATTTCTTTTCCTTATTAGTAGAATTGGTATAGGTAACATAGTTTCCTCTGTCATCTCTAGATAGAAAGCAATCATCTCTTATGGGCACGACTCCCAAGGAGCTCTCCAAAATTTGTCTTCTTTATCTCCAGTATGATAAATTTCTCATTTTATCCCCCAGACTGCTGTCACTTCTTATATTCCTGTTTCTGTTTGTTATTATCTGAAATATTCTCCAATCCTTATCTGTTGAATTTTCCTTCTCTCCACTGCTCACTCCACAAAAAAATGCCAGAAAAACCTGTTGATTGAGCAAGGCTAAGTTTTTTAGCTTATTTTACAGTAAAGGAAAATCTGCCTTGACTAGGTATTAGGAATTTCTCAGAAAGGGGAAGCCAAGAGAGGATGTTTATAGAATTTAATTTAATTTAATTTATTTTTTTTTAAAGATTTTATTTATTTATTTGACAGAGAGAGAGAGAGAGAGACAGCCAGAGAGGGAACACAAGCAGGGGAAGCAGGAGAGGGAGAAGCAGGCTTCCTGCTGAGCAGAGAGTCCAACGCGGGGCTCAATCCCAGGACCCCGGGATCATGATCTGAGCCGAAGGCAGACGCTTAATGACTGAGCCACCCAGGAGCCCCTGTTTATAGAATTTTAGAACCTAAGCTGGTGATTTTGAGATGGTTCTTTCAAATTGGAAATCTGGTTGATATTGAACAGAGTTTATGACATACAAGTGTATGTCACTCCCAGTGCAGCAGCTCTACTGTTGAATACGCTTAGTATTTATCTCTTTATTATTAATTAATTAATTTCTTTTTAAAAGTTTTTATTTATTTATTTGAGGGAGAGGGAGAGGCGCAAGCAGTTAGGGACGGTTCGTAGCATCACAACTCTCTGCTCTTTAAAGATTTGGTATAATTTCCCTGTGAAACCATCTGGGATTTTTTTTTTTTGTGGCATAATTCCTTGATAATTAACTGTATTTCTTCTAGAGAAATTAGTTTTGTAAGCTTTCTATCTAATGGAGTCAATTTTGATAAATAATTTTTTCTTATGAAATTATTCATTTCATCTAACTTTTCAGATTTATTTGCAAAGAAGTCTGGAAATTAGTCTCATGATTTTTAAAAATTCTGTTTCAATCGTTATTTCCCTTCTGTCATTTCATATTTTGTAGATTTGCGTTTTTTCCTTTTTTTCTTTAAGTTAGGTAGTCACTTGTCTTTGTTGTTACTATTTTCCAAAATAATAGGATTATGATTTATTTATTATGCCTAGTTTCCCCCACCCCCATTCTCCAATGAATTCTTTTACCTTTATTATTTATTTCCTTATTTTTAAAAAATTTACTGTCTTATTTTTCTACCTTTTAAGTGGGGGAATTGAATTCATTTATTTATTTTTATTGATGCAGGTTTTTAAGGCTGTGAATTTTCTTCTGATCACTTCAGATGTATCTTGTTTATTGTAATGTGTATTGTTTTTAATTATTTTTTTAGAAAATCTGTAATTTCAGTTTATATTATTTTTTACCCAAAACTTGTTCAATAAAAATCTTTTCATTTTCAGAGGAAGAACATTTTTATCTTTTAAAAAAACTTTTTTAACTTCTAGTTTTACTGTGTTGTGATTAAAAGTATTTATAATGATTTATAAAGATCAAATTTCCTGACTATTGTCTTTGTTAGTTAATATGTGGTCAGTTTTTGAGAAAGTACCATGTGCATTTTTTTAAGTAGGTGTATTCTGTATTCAGAATGTAAAATTTCAGTATATAACCATAATCTCTTCCTTACTGATTATGTTGTCTTCTGTATCTTTACTATTTTTTGTACATTTGATCTGTCTTATATAGAGAATGTTGTGTTAAAGTTTCCTCTTATTCATTCTGAATTGTGACTATTAAAAAGTGTCCTTTGTTACATCAGTGCTTTTTCTTGAATTCTACTTAAATCATAATTAATCACAGTCTGTGTTTTCTTAATTATTTCCATTTGTCTGGAATACTTTTTCTCATCCTTTAATTTTTAGCCTTTCTGGATCCTTTTGTTTTATTTATTTTATTTTTTTAAAGATTTTTATTTATTTATTTGAGAGAGAGAGAATGAGAGAGAGCACGAGAGGGAAGGGAGTCAGAGGGAGCAGCAGACTCCCTGCTGAGCAGGGAGCCCGATGTGGGACTCGATCCCGGGACTCCAGGATCATGACCTGAGCCGAAGGCAGTCACTCAACCAACTGAGCCACCCAGGCGCCCTGGATCCTTTTGTTTTAGATATGTGTTTTGTATGCAGTATAGTTGGTTCCTACTTTGTGAGCCAAATTAAAAAAAAATTTTGCCTTATAGATGAGTTAAATCTATTCCTCTTTATTGATATAACTGATAGATGCAGTCTCATTTATCTTTCTTATAATTTAGTTATTATATGTTATGCTAAATTTGCTGTGTTTATGTTACTTTTTTGCTGTTTTACTTTTTAAAATTTCTTTTGATATGGGGTTTGGTTTTTTCTGTTGGTTTGTATATGACTTTTAAAAATGCCTTAACTTACTGTATTTTAATTTAACCAATTATTCTCGTTAGTCATTTATAAAAATATTTTTTAATTCTCACTTATTTTGGCACAACTATTGATGAATTATTCTTGTCTGTACTTTTCCTCTCCTGTTTCTCAGAATTTTATTTATATTTTGTCAGAACATACAATTTTACATATTCTTCTACATATTCTTATATATATAAATTCTGGTTTTGCCTTATGTTTGAAACATTTTCATGGATTACAGTTTTAAATATTGTGTCCCATTATTTTGTTTTTCTTCTTTAGGGACTCCAATTATAAATAAGTTTTTTTTTCTTTTCCTGTCTTCCATCTCAACCACCTTCTCTCTCTTTTTTACTCATTTCTTTATACCACTTTCTATTCTTTATTATCTTCCTGCCTTTGTTCAGTCCCTTTAAATCTGCATTTGCATTTTTTCTCCCTTGGGCATCTTCTAAGTTATTCTTCACTATCTTTTTATTTCTTTCCTGAGTTCATTCAACTCCCTTCATTGCTTCCTGGTTTTTATTGAGGTGGGGGGGCTCGTTTCTATTTTTAATTTTTGAATTTCTGATTCAGTATGGTGTTTCGTATATATGAGGTTTTTCATTTTTTATTTATAGTTTTCTGCTTCATGCTTGGTTTCTGTATGTTTGGTGGGAGATGGGTTAATCATCTAAGTTGTTTTGGTTCTAATTTTCTTTGTTTTCTTATTGTAGCTTGTGTAGATTTTGTCTTAATTTATTCATGTTGTGCATTTGGGATAGTTTATAAGTAACTTGATTTCAAGATCTTCCTCTTCTGTCAGTGTAAAAAAGAAAAGTTTCTTAGCAGGCAGCCTGTTTGGAGTCTGTTAGTTTTGTGTGTGTGTGTGTGTGTGTGTGTGTGTGTGTGTGTGTGTGTTGGAGGCAATGTTCTGTCTTCCATTTTTTGCTTCTCTTTTGCCTTGCTAGATTCTAAATTTTCCCCTTCTGCTTCTTCCTCACTACTCAGTCTCCAAAAGGAACCCTTTCTTTTCCTTTTTACATTCATTTTCCTCAGAATCAGTGCCTTTAAAAATATGTCACCTTGAATCACATGCAATTTTAAGTCCTTTCCCTTTAGTTGGTTCTCTGATCTAGTGCTCAATATTTGTATCAGTTTTGAGTCATTATAGATGGATTGACTTTTTCTCCTCCTTGTCAGTCATATATTGTTATTTCTTTGCATGCCTAGTTATTTATTATCAGATGCCTGACATTGTAAATTTTATCTTGTTGGGTGCTGGATACTTGTATTTGATTGATATTCTTGAGACTATTATGTTCCAGTAATATTTCAGAGCTGGTTCTGGGAGCAATTTGTTCCTAAGGAATTAGGTCTTCCTTTTAATATTTGTTAGTGTCATTGTATTGAATACTGGAAATTTTCTAAGAGAGTAGATTTCAGGTGCTCTCACCACCAAAAAAAAAAAAAAAAAGAGAGATGAAAGAAAAAAACAATGGGAAGAGATGATATGTTAATCAGTCTGCAGTAATCATTTTAATATTTATATGTAAATCAAATCATTTTGTACACTTTATATACAATTTTTATTAAATAAAACTAAGATTTGTTAGGTCCAAACAGAGCAGTTGTTCACCTAGGACTTATTTTTGACTATCACTTATTCTTGACTCTAGAGGCAAGATCCTGCTATATACTTCACCCCGTACCCTGGGAATCATAAAGTTACATATTCTGACTCTTGGGCACAGGCACTGTTACTGGCTTTTTGTAAGTGCTGGGCACTATTACCTTTAATCCTTTCAGGTGGTCCTTTGCCTGGTGTTGGGTAGTTGTCTGACATAGAAGTGTTGCTTAGTACTCAGCTAAATACCCTCTGAAGATCTCCAGAGCTCTTTTTTTTGTGCATCTCTTTCCTCTTCAGTCCCCGCCCCCCTTTCTTTTGGTCTTTAATCTCTCTGGACTTTCAACCTCGTGTGTTCAACTCAGAGAGTCTGCCAGGGTTCACCTGAAACCTCCTCTCTGTGTCACAGTCTGGAAACTGTCTCAAGGCACTAAGCTGGGGCAGATGAAGGACTCACTTCCTTTGTTTCCCATCTCTCAAGGATAACTGTCCATCATCTTGATAAATGCTGGTTTTTACTATTTTGTCTGGGTTTTTGTTTTGTTTTTGGTTTTGGTTGTGTCAGGCAAGAAGATAAAACAGGTCCCTGTTGTAGCAGACTAAAAGGCTAATGAAAAGATACTATAATTATAGAAAAATGAAATATTAGGGAAGGATTTGAATAGGTAACAAGAAATTTTTTCTTCTGAATGGGCTTTTCTTTAAAGGGGCACATTGTAAATAAATGGAACAAGAATTGCCATTTGAAATTCAGGTCCCAGTTTGATAAAGCCATCTTAAGTTGTTTAGTTTAGAACAGTAGTGGTGATAATGATCTTAATTGTTTGGTCCTTTGGTTTTTAATTTTCCTCTCTTAAATCCTTGACTAGGTATAATAAGAATCTACAGTAGCAAGTTAGGCCATAAAAGTAATTATTACTTGTAGGGACACATAAAAGGAGGTATGAAAGGCTATACTTAGTATTCTAGATTTATCAGGTCCTGGATCTTTTGTCTGTATCTTTAGTTGGCTTTGACTTTTTTCTTACCTTTCCACTTGATATCGTTAAGTTGTCAGAAAACAGGAACTGGTAGGTCCTATTCAGCATTTCATTGACCCAAGTTCTCTTTACTTCAGATCATTCTAGGAAGGTAATAAAGTTTTTAGTAGGTTCTTTTATTTCAATGAATGGCTGAACAATATGAATGTATTTTTATATATTTTTAATAGATGTAATTCTCAGTTCTATAACTTGAGTTTTAATTGCAGTGTTGTGATATAGTTACTTGGTTTTAAAGTCTTTCATATATGTAATTATTACAGACATCACAGCGATTTTCTTCAGTTGATGAAGAAACAAAGCTTCATAAGACTATGTCTCAAGGAGAGATTACAACATTGGCAGTGAGGCAGAAGGCTTCAGATTCGGACATAAGGTATAATTTGAGATTTATCTATTTTTCAACAAATATTAAGTACCTACTGTATGACAGGCACATGATAATTTAGATTTACGTGACAAGCTTTATCTTTCTATATGTTTAGCAGTGTGATTTGGGTGAAATCTAAATCATATCACTTGTGGTTTTTGTTTT
Source organism: Callorhinus ursinus (assembly GCF_003265705.2). NCBI lineage: Eukaryota > Metazoa > Chordata > Mammalia > Carnivora > Otariidae > Callorhinus > Callorhinus ursinus. Next base: position 36,168,154 of record NW_027397087.1, on the reverse strand, counting down.
AAGAGAAAGGAGATTAAATCAGATGAGAGTGAAAATATTTCCCAGCTTTGGATTTGGATTCTCTTCTGAGTTAAGTGTTTAACAAATGGAACTGGAAAAAAGAGTTTCAGGAAATAATTCTGTTCCCTTGAAGATATTATATGACGTTATTTGTCAAGTGAATATCTTTGTCTCTTACTGTGTTATATAAGGCAATTGAACCCTCAGTGAACACTTGAAGATTACATTGAAATCTTTCTGGTTCTTAATCCTATTAAAGGCCATTTTCTCCATGTCTGTAGTGGCATAATCCATGATAATGCAAATCCAGACCAGATTATGCTAGAGATTAAATTTTGGGAAAAAGATAACCGTAGTAGAAAGACATATATGGCTGGAGATAGCAGATTAAATATATAAATTTAATTTCTACTTCTTCCTCCAAAATTGCTAAAATGACAAAACCTATGCAGGACAAGCAACAACAAACAATAAAACAACTGGAGACAACAATAATAAAACTATGGAATCCAAAAAGTAAATAGACAAATTTTAAATTGTCTTAGTAGATAGAAGAAAGCTGAATCCTAAACTAACTGGGTAAATCTGGGTAAAGCATCTGGCTGACTGATCTTCCCAAATCCTAGCAGAAACCTGGAGACTTATTCTCTGGAAAGGATAAAAAAGAAGATCTCTGTTCTTGGAGGTTTTCAGATACATTTGAGGACATGGGTACATATTTGGAATAAGGAGATTTAATGAATGTTTACATACTGAATGTTAAGATTCCCCTAATTTTTTCTTCCACTCAGTTTCCACATTTCACATTTTCCTAAGCAGATGGTTCAAAAAGTCTTTGGGACTTTTGTACAGCTCTCAAGGGAAGACCTAGAGATATTGGTACCAGGGGTTCTCCCTACAAAATGGACTAGTCAGATAATCATACAAGGAAAACCAGTTTGGAAGCTCCACCAATGCATAGTAGAACTTTCAAACAGTGTGTTGTTTTGTTTTTTAATCCTACTTTTTACATTTGAAGAAACACTTTATATCAACGAAACTAAAATTAATGGATATAATGCAACTTGGAGGAAATAAACTATGCAGTGTAAAGAAAACTTCCAGACAGACAAATGAAACTAATCAACAGACCTTCTGCGTAAATAAATATAACTGCATGAAAGAGAAACATTTATTATAAAAAGAGCCTTTGAAAATTAAAAATATGATAGCATAAAGAAACAACTAGAATAGTTGGAAAGAAAGTTGAGGACATATCTTAGAAGGTTGAGCAAAAAGACAAAGAGATGGAAGAGACAAGAAAAGATAAGAAAATTGATTTAGGTAGTATAGACATTTTAACAGTATTTGTTCTTCCAGTCCATGAGCATGGAATGTCTTTCCATTTCTTTGTGTCATCTTCAGTTTTTTTTGTAAGTTTTTTAATAGTTTCAGAATACAGGTCCTTTCACCTCTTTGATTAGGTTTATTCCTAGGTAGCTTATTGTTTTGGGTGCAACTGGAAATGGGATTGATTTCTTAATTTCTCTTTCTGCTGCTTTATTACTGGTGTATAGAAATGCAACAGATTTCTGTACATTGGTTTTGTGTCCTTTGACTTTACTGAATTTATTAGTTCTATCTGAGAGAAGATACTTACAAATGACATATCTGAGGAAGGGTTAGTATCCAAAATATATAAAGAACTTATAAAACTCAACACTCAAAAAAATGAATAATCCAATTGAAAAATGGGCAAGAGACATGAATAGACATTTTTCCAAAGAAGACATACAGATGGCCAACAGACACAAGAAAAGATGCTCAACATCACTCATCACCAGGGAAATATAAATCAAGCTACAGTGAGATATCATCTCACACCAGACAGAATGTCTAAAATCAACAACATAGGAAACAACAGGTATTGGTGAGGATGTAGCGAAGGGGGACTCCTCTTACATTGTTAGTGGGAATGGAAACTGGTGGAACCACTCTGAAAAACAGTATGGAGTTTCCTCAAAAAGTTAAAAATAGAACTACCCTATGACCCCGCAAGTGCAATACTGGGTACCCAAAGCATACAAAAATACTGATTTGAAGGGATACATACACCTTGATGTTTATAGCAGCATTATCTACCATAGCCAAATTATGGAAACAGCCCAAGTGTCCATTGATTGACAAATGGATAAAGAAGATGGTATAAAAGAATGAAATCCTCCCATTTGCAACGACATGGATGAAGCTAGAAAATACTGTGCTAATAAGCAAAATAAGTCCGAGAAAGACAAATGCAGTATGATTTCAGTCATATGTTGAATTTAAGAAAGAAAACAAGTGAGCAAAGGGGAGAAAGAGAGACAAACTAAGAAACAGACCTTTAATTATAGAGAACAAACTGATGGGTACCAGAGGGGAGGTGGGTAGGGGAATGGGTGAAATAAGTGATAGGGATGAAGGAGTGCACTTGTGATGAGCAACAGGTGTTGTATGGAAGCGTTGAATCACTATTCTTGTACACCTGACACTAATATTACACTGTATGTTAACTGGAATTTGTTTATTTTTTTAAATTAAATTTAATTTTATTATGTTAGTCACCACACAGTACATCATTAGTTTTGATGTGTAGTGTTCCATGATTCATTGCTTTCATATAATACCCAGTGCTCCATGCAATATGTGCCCTCCTCAGTACCCATCACCGGGCTAACCCATCCCTCCAGCCCCCGCCTTAAAACCCTCAGTTTGTTTCTCAGAGTCCATAGTCTCTCATGGTTGGTCTCCCCTTCTGATGCCCCCCATTCATTTTTCCCTTTCTCCTAATGTCCTCCATGCTATTCCTTATGTTCCACAAATAAGTGAAACCATATGGTAATTGACTTTCTCAGCTTATTTCACTTAGCATAATCTCCTCCAGTCCCATCCGTGTTGATGTAAAAGTTGGGTATTCATCCTTTCTGATGGCTGAGTAATATTCCATTGTATATATGGACCATATTTTCTTTTTTTTTAATTATTATGTTAATCACCATACATTACATCATTAGCTTTTGATGTAGTATTCCATGATTCATTGTTATACGTATAACACCCAGTTCTCCATGCAGAACGTGCCCTCTTTAATACCCATCACCAGGCTAACCCATCCAACCCCCCTCCCTTCTAGAACCCATAGTTTGTATTCAGAGTCCATTGTCTCTCATGGTTCATCTCCCCCTCTAATCCCCCCTTCATTCTTCCCCTCCTGCTATCTACTTCTTTTTTTTTTTAACATATAGTGTATTACTTGTTTCAGAGGTACAGATCTTTGATTCAACAGTCTTGCACAATTCACAGCCCTCATCATAGCACATACCCTCCTCGATGTCTATCAGCCAGTCACCCCATCCCTCCCACCCCCCACCACTCCAGCAACCCTCAGTTTGTTTCCTGAGATTAAGAATTCCTCATACCAATGAGGTCATATGATACATGTCTTTCTCTGATTGACTTATTTTGCTCAGCATAATATCCTCCAGTTCCGTCTGCGTCATTGCAAATGGCAAGGTCTCATTCCTTTTGATGGCTGCATAATATTCCACCATATATATATACCACATCTTCTTTATCCAGTCATCTGTCGATGGACATCTTGGCTCTTTCCACAGTTTGGCTATTGTGGACATTGCTGCTATAAACATCGGGGTACACGTACCCCTTCAGATCCCTACATTTGTATCTTTTGGGTAAATACCTAGTAGTGCTATTGCTGGATCATATGGTGGCTCTATTTTCAACTTTTTGAGGAACCTCCATACTGTTTTCCAGAGTGGCTGCACCAGTTTGCATTCCCACCAAGAATGTAGGAGGGTTCCCCTTTCTCCGCATCCCCGCCAACATCTGTTGTTTCCTGACTTGTTAAGGACCACATCTTCTTTATCTGTTCATCTGTTGAAGGGCATCTCGGCTCTTTCCACAGTTTGGCTATTGTGGATGTTGCTGCTCTGAACATTGGGGTGCATACGGCCCTTCTTTCCATTACCAGTTAAATTAAAAAACATAAAAGAAAGGAGCAGTTCAGGAGATCCAGTGAGCCACTAATGGGAGGTCCAAAAAGACATAACAAAGAAAACGGGGAGGACAGATCATTAATAAAGTAATTCAAATAAGTTTCATAGAACTGAAGGACATGAGTTTCAAGATTCAAAGGGCCCACTGATTGCCCAATATAATGGATGGAAACAGACCCATACTAAAAGACATTTCATTATAGAACAATAGAGACAAAAGGAATTTCCATGATGATGGTGAAAGTAGCTTTTCAATTACAAGAGAAATAATTAAGATTAGAGCAGAGATCAATGAATCAGAAACCAGAAACTCAGTAGATCAGATCAATGAAACTAGAAGCTGGTTCTTTGAAAGAATTAATAAGAACAACAAACCACTGGCCAGACTTATCCAAAAGAAAAGAGAAAGGACCCAAATTAATAAAATTATGAATGAAAGGGGAGCGATCACGACTAACACCAAGGAAATAGAAACAGTTATTAGAAATTATTATCAACAACTATATGCCAATAAACTGAGCAACCTGGATGAAATGGATGCCTTCCTGGAAACCTGTAAACTCCCAAGACTGAAATAGGAAGAAATTGATAACCTGAATAGGCCAATAACCAGTAACAAGATTGAAGCAGTGATCAAAAACATCCCAAAAAACAAGAGTTCAGGGCCTGATGGACTCCCTGGGGAATTCTACCAAACATTCAAAGATGAAATAATACCTATTCTCCTGAAGCTGTTTCAAAAATAGAAACAGAAGGAAAGCTTCCAGACTCATTCTTTGAGGCCAGCATTACTTTAATCCCCAAACCAGGCAAAGACCCCATCAAAAAGGAGAATTTCAGACCAGTATCCCTGATGAATATGGATTCCAAAATCCTCAACAAAATCCTAGCTAATAGGATCAAACAATACATTAAAAGGATCATCCACCATGACCAAGTGGGATTTATTCCCGGGATGCAAGGGTGATTCAACATTTGCAAATCAATCAGTGTGATAGAACACATTAATAAGAGGACCATATGGTCCTCTCAATTATGCAGAAAAAGCATTTGACAAAATACAGCATCCTTTCCTGATTAAAACTCTTCAGTGTATAGGGATAGAGGGAACATTCCTCAAGTTCATAAAATCCATCTGTGAAAAACCCACAGCGAATATCATCCTCAGTGGGGAAAAGCTGAGAGCCTTTGTCTTAAGATCAGGAACATGTCAAGGATGCCCACTCTCGCCACTATTGTTCAACATAGTACTAGAAGTCCTAGCAACAGCAATCAGACAACAAAAAGAAATAAAAGGTATTCACATTGGCAAAGAAGAAGCCAAACTCTTCTCTTTTCGCAGATGACGTACTTTATGTGGAAAATCCAAAGACTCCACCCCCAAATTACTAGAACTCATACAGCAATTCAGTAATGTGGCAGGATACAAAATCACTGCACAGAAATCAGTTGCTTTCTTATACACTAACAATGCAACTGTAGAAAGAGAAATTAGAGAAACAATTCCATTTACAATAGCACCAAAAACCATAAGATAACCTCGGAATAAACCTAACCAAAAAGGTAAAGGATCTATACTCTAGGAGCTACAGAACAGTCATGAAAGAAATTGAAGAAGACACAAAAAGATGGAAAAATATTCCAGGCTCATGGATCGGAAGAATAAACACTGTTAAAATGTCTATGCTACCCAGAGAAATCGCTGGCACCCTCAGTGCCATCCCAATCAAAATTCCAATGACATTTTTCAAAGTGCTGGAACAAATAATCCTAAAATTTGTATGGAATCAGAAAAGACCCCGAATCGCCAAGGAAATGTTGAAAAAGAAAAACAAAGCTGGGGGCATCACGTTGCCCGATTTCAAGCTATATTACAAAGCTGATCACCAAGACAGCATGGTACTGGCACAAAAACAGACATATAGACCAACAGAATAGAGAGCCCCAGATATGGACCCTCAACTCTGTGGTCAAATAATCTTTGACAAAGCAGGAAAAAGTATGCAATGGAAAAAAGACAGTCTCTTCAATAAATTGTGCTGGGAAAATTGGACAGCCACATGCAGAAGAATGAAACTCAACCATTCTCTAACACCAGACACAAAGATAAACTCAAAATGGATGAAAGACCTCAGTGTGAGACAGGAATCCATCAAAATCCTAGAAAGAGAACATAGGCAGTAACCTCTTTGACATCAGCCACAGCAACTTCTTTCAAGATATATCTCCAAAGCCTAGTGAAACAAAAGCAAAAATGAACTTTTGGGACTTCATCAAGATAAAAAAACTTCTGTACAGCAAAGGAAACAGTCAACAAAACAAAGAGGCAACCCACAGAATGGGAGAAGATATTTGCAAATGACACTACAGGTAAAGGGCTGGTATCCAAAATCTATAAAGAACTTCTCAGACTCAACACCCAAAAAACAAATAATCAAGTCAAAAAATGGGCAGAAGACATGAACAGACACTTCTCCAGAGAAGACATACAAATGGCTAACAGACACATGAAAAAATGTTCATCATCATTTGCCATCAGGGAAATTCAAATCAAATCAAAACCCCATTGAGATACCACCTTACACCAGTTAGAATGGCAAAAATTGACAAGGCAAGAAATAACAAATGTTGGAGAGGTTGTGGAGAAGGGGGAAGCCTTTTACACTGTTGGTGGGAATGCAAGTTGGTACAGTCACTTGGGAAAACAGTGTGGAGGTGCCTCAAAAAATTAAAAATAGAGCTACCCTATGACCCAGCAATTGCACTACTGGGTATTTACCCCAAAGACACAGTTGTAATGAAAAGAAGAGCCAAATGCACCCCAGTGTTCATAGCAGCAATGTCCATAGTAGCCAAACTGTGGAAAGAGCCGAGATGCCCTTCAACAGATGAATGGATAAAGAAGATGTGGTCCATATGTACAATGGAATGTTACTCAGCCATCAGAACGGATGAATACCCAACTTTCACATCAACATGGATGGGACTGGAGGAGATTATGCTAAGTGAAATAAGTCAAGCAGAGAAAGTCAATTATCATATGGTTTCACTTATTTGTGGAACATAAGGAATAGCATGGAGGACATTAGGAGAAGGAAGGGAAAAATGAAGGGGGGGAAATCGGAAGGAGAGACGAACCATGAGAGACTATGGACTCTGAGAAACAAACTGAGGGTTTTTGAGGGGAGGGAGGGTGGGGGGGGATGGGTTAGCCCGGTGATGGGTATTAAGGAGGGCACATACTGCATGGAGCAGTGGGTGTTATATGAAAACAATGAATCGTGGATCACTACATCAAAAACTAATGATGTATGGTGACTAACATAACATAATAAAATAAAAAAAAGGGGGCGGAGCAAGATGGCAGAGGAGTAGGAGACCTGGATTTCATCTGGTCTCAGGAATTCAGGTGAATAGGGATCAAACCATTCTGAACACCTACAAACTCAACAGGAGATCGAAGATAAGAATAGTAACAACACTCTGAACAGAAAAGCGACCACTTACTGGAAGGTAGGACGTGCAGAGAAGTGAATCCGAGGTGATATTCGGGAGGATAGACGGCGGGGGAGGGGGCCTCCGTCAGCCGCTTCTGGCAAGTGCTAGAGCCGCGGAGCACAAAATCAGAACTTTTAGAAGTCGGCTCCGCTGAGGGACGTCGCTCCAGTGGCTTAAGCGGGGGGTGGAACCCTCGCGGGACAGTGTGGTCTCAGGACCCTCAGGGTCACAGAAAGACCGGGGGTGCCTGAGGGCAACAGAGCTCCCAGGTATCGGAGCTGGGAAGCCGGCTGCAGAGACGGAGCCGAGGCACGGGCTCTCAGCTCGGGGTTCCCCATAAACCGTGATCCGCGGCCCAGTCGGGCCACTGCTCCTCCAGCAGGGACCCAACAAGCGGCAGAGCCAGGGAGACTCCCCTTCCTCCCCCAGGAGGAGCGGCACAGAAGCGCATCGCAGGAATCTGCTGGGTTTGGAGACTCCACACGAGGTCGGGTGCCAGAGATAGAAACGCTCGGTCACAGGCCGGGTGAGCATGGAGTGCGGCCGGAGACCGGGGAGATGTGAGTGACTGCTTTTCTCTGGGGGCACACTGAGGAGCGGGGCCCCGAGTTCTCAGCTCCTCCGGGCGGAGATTGGGAGGCCACCATTTTCACCCTGGTCCTCCAAAGCTGTACCGAGAGCTTGCAGGGAACAACAGCTCCTGAGAGCAAACCTGAGCAGCTTGCTTAGCCCGGACTCAGAAGGGCTGGGCAATTCTGCCTCGGGCAAAGACATTTGGGAACCTCAGCAACAGGCCCCTCCCCCAGAAGATCAGCACGAACAGCCAGCAAGCCAAGACCAAGTTTACCGATCAAGGAGAACGGGAAAACTCTAGCGCTATGGGAATACTGCACATAGAATTCATGGCTTTTTTACCATAATTCATTAGTTTTTCAAAGTTAATTTTTTAACTTTTTTTTAATTTTTCTTTTTCCCTTTTTCAACGAACATCTTATCAATCCCTTTTTTAAAAAAACATGTATTTTTCATTTTTAGAGTCATATTTTTATCCCTTCATACTAGTTACCCTTATTTTTGGCATATATATATAAGTTGTTCTCTCTTTAAAATTTTGAGATAGTTTCTTCTAAAAGATCAAAATATACCCTAAATCACTAGTGTATGGCTTTGTTCTAGTCTCCTGCCTGATCACATTCTCTCCCTTTTTTTTTCTTTTTTTCTTTTTTCTTTTTTTTAAAATCTTTTCTTTTCAAAAACAACTTCTTATCAATTTATAAAATCTTTTATAATTTTCATCTTTACAGTCTTCTTCCATCCCTTCATTGTATCAACCCTTATTTTGTACATATATAAGTCTTTCTTCCTTTAAAATTTTAGCAGGCACTTTCTTCTAACAGACCAAAATACTCCCAAAATCTAGTGTGTGGCACTGATCTGTGCACGAGCCTGATCATATTTGATCATATTCTGTTTTTTTTGTTTTGTTTTGTTCTGTTTTTGTTTTTATCTTTTTCTTTTTCCTTTTTTTCCCCCCTCTTTCTTCTTTCTTTCCCTTTCTTGTCCCCTGGTTTCAGGTCTTTTCTGATTTGTATAGAGTATATTTGCTGGAGACGTTTTTAACCTGTTAGCATTCTCTTCTCTCATTCATTTATTCTCCTCTGGACAAAATGACAAGACGAAAAAAATCACCTTAGCGAAAAGAACAAGAGGTAGTACGGTCTGCCAGGGACCTACTCAATACTGACATTAGTATGATGTCGGACCTAGAGTTCAGAATCATGACTTTAAAGATACTAGCTGGGCTTGAAAAAAGTGTAGAAGTTATTAGAGAAACCCTTTCTGGAGAAATAAAAGACCTAAAATCTAACCAAGTCGAAATCAAAAAGGCTATTGATGAGGTGCAATCAAAAATGGGGGCACTAACTGCTAGGATAAATGAGGCAGAACAGAGAATCAGCGATATAGAAGACCAAATGATGGAAAATAAAGAGGCTGAGAAAAAGAGAGATAAACAACTACAGGATCACGAGGGCAGAATTCGAGAGAGAAGCGATACGATAAGACGAAACAACATTAGAATAATTGGGATCCCGGAAGAAGAAGAAAGAGAGGGGCAGAAGGTATATTGGAGCAAATAATAGCAGAGAACTTCCCTAATGTGGGGAAGGAAACAGGCATCAAAATCCAGGAGGCACAGAGAACCCCTCTCAAAATCAATAAAAATAGGTCAACACCCCGACATCTAATAGTAAAACTTACGAGTCTCAGAGACAAGGAGAAAATCCTGAAAGCAGCTCGGGAGAAGAGATGTGTAACCTACAATGGTAGAAACATTAGATTGGCAACAGACCTATCCACAGAGACCTGGCAGGCCAGAAAGGACTGGCATGATATCTTCAGAGCACTGAACGAGAAAAATATGCAGCCAAGAATACTATATCCAGCTAGGCTGTCATTGAAAACAGAAGGAGAGATAAAAAGCTTCCAGGACAAACAAAAACCAAAGGAATTTACAAACATGAAACCAGCCCTCTAAGAAATATTGGAAGGGGTCCTCTAAGCAAAATGAGAGCCTAAAAGCAGCATAGATCAGAAAGGAACACAGACAATGTACAGTAACAGTCACCTTACAGGCAATACACTGGCACTAAATTCATACCTTTCAGTAGTTACCCTGAATGTAAATGGTCTCAATGCCCCAATCAAAAGACACAGGCTATCAGATTGGATTAAAAAACAAGACCCATCCATATGCTGTCTGCAAGAGACTCATTTTAGACCCAAAGACACCCCCAGATTGAAAGTGAGGGGGTGGAACACCATTTAGCATGCTAATGGACACCAAAAGAAAGCTGGGGTGGCAATCCTTATATCAGACAAATTAGATTTTAAAACAAAGACTGTAATAAGAGATGAAGAAAGACACTATATCCTACTTAAAGGGTCTGTCCAACAAGATCTAACAATTGTAAATATCTATGCCCCGAACATGGGAGCAGCCAGTTATATAAGGCAATTAATAACAAAAGGAAAGAAACACATTGACAACAATACAATAATAGTGGGGGACTTTAACACCCCCCTGACTGAAATGGACAGATCATCTAAGCAAAAGATCAACAAGGAAATAAAGACTTTAAATGACACACTGGACCAAATGGACTTCACAGACATATTCAGAACATTCCATCCCAAAGAAACGGAATACACATTTTTCTCTAGTGCCCATGGAACATTTTGCAGAAGTGATCACATCCTAGGTCACAAATCAGGTCTCAACCAGTACCAAAAGATTGGGATTATTCCCTGCATATTTTCAGACCACAATGCTTTGAAACTAGAACTCAGTCACGAGAGGAAAGTTGGAAAGAACTCAAATACATGGAGGCTAAAGAGCATCCTACTAAAGAATGAATGGGTCAATCAGGAAATTAAAGAAGAATTTAAAAAATTCATGGAAACCAATGAAAATGAAAACACACTGCTCAAAATCTTTGGGATACAGCAAAGGCAGTCCTGAGAGCAAAGTATATAGCACTACAAGCCTTTCTGAAGAAACAAGAAAGGTCTCAAATACACAACCTAACCCTACACCTAAAGGAGCTGGAGAAAGAACAGCAACTGAAGCCTAAACCCAGCAGGAGAAGAGAAATAATAAAGATCAGGGCAGAAATCAATGAACTAGAAACCAAAAGAACAGTAGAACAGATCCACGAAACTAGGAGCTGATTCTTTGAAAGAATTAACAAGATTGATAAACCCCTGGCCAGACTCATCAAAAAGAAAAGAGAAAGGACCCAAATCAACAAAATCATGAATGAAAGAGGACAGATCACAACCAACACCAAAGAAATACAAACAATTTTAAGAACATATTATGAGCAACTCTATGCCAGCAAATTAGATAACCTGGAAGAAATGGGTGCATTCCTAGAGATGTATCAACTACCGAAATTGAACCAGGAAGAAATAGAAAACCTGAACAGACCTATAACCACTAAGGAAATTGAAGTAGTCATCAAAAATCTTCCAACAAACAAAAGCCCAGGGCCAGATGCCTTCCCAGGGGAATTCTATCAAACATTTAAAGAAGAATTAATACCTATTCTCCTGAAACTGTTCCAAAAAACAGAAATGGAAGGAAAACTTCCAAACTCATTTTATGAGGCCAGCATTGCCTTGATCCCCAAACCAGACAAAGACCCCATCCAAAAGGAGAATTACAGACCAATGTCCTTGATGAACATGGATGCAAAAATTCTCACCAAAATACTAGCCAGTAGGATCCAACAGTACATTAAAAGGATTATTCACCATGACCAAGTGAGATTTATCCCTGGGCTGCCAGGTTGGTTCAACATCCGCAAATCAATCAACGTGATACAATATATTAACAAAAGAAAGAACAAGAATCATATGATCCTCTCAACAGATGCAGAAAAAGCATTTGACAAAGTACAGCATCCTTTCTTGATCAAAACTCTTCAGAATATAAGGATAGACGGTACATACCTCAATATCATAAAAACCATCTATGAAAAACCTACACCGAATATCATTCTCAATGGGGAAAGGCTGAGAGCTTTTCCCCTAAGGTCAGAAACGTGGCAGGGATGTCCACTATCACCCCTGCTATTCAACTTTGTATTAGGAGTCCTAGCCACAGCAATCAGACAACAAAAAGAAAGCAAAGGCATCCAAATCGGCAAAGAGGAAGTCAAACTCTCACTCTTTGCAGATGATATGATACTGTATGTGGAAAACTCAAAAGACTCCACCCCAAAACTGCTAGAACTCATACAGGAATTCAGTAAAGTGGCAGGATATAAAATCAGTGCCCAGAAATCAGTGGCATTCCTACACACCAACAACAAGACAGAAGAGAGACAAATCAAGGAGTCGATCCCATTTACAATTGCACCCAAAACCATAAGATACCTAGGAATAAATCTAACCAAAGAGGCAAAGGATCTGTACTCAGAAAACTATAAAATACTCATGAAAGAAATTGAGGAAGACCCAAAGAAATGGAAAAACTTTCCATGCTCATGGATTGGAAGAACAAACATTGTGAAGATGTCAATGCTACCTAGAGCAATCTACACATTCAATGCAATCCCCATCAAAATACCATCCACTTTTTTCAAAGAAATGGAACAAATCATCCTACAATTTGTATGGAACCAGAAGAGACCCCGAATAGCCAGAGGAATATTGAAAAAGAAAAGCAAAGTTCGCGGCATCACAATTCTGGACTTCCAGCTCTGTTACAAAGCTGTCATCATCAAGACAGTATGGTACTGGCACAAAAACAGACACATAGATCAATGGAACAGAATCGAGAGCCCTGAAATGGACCCTCAACTCTATGGTCAACTCGTCTTTGACAAAGCAGGAAAGAATGTCCAATGGCAAAAAGACAGTCTCTTCAACAAATGGTGTTAGGAAAATTGGACAGCCACATGCAGAAGAATGAAACTGGACCATTTCCTTACACCACACACAAAAATAGACTCCAAATGGTTGAAAGACCTAAACGTGAGACAGGAGTCCATCAAAATCCTAAAGGAGAACACAGGAGCAACCTCTTCGACCTCAGCCGCAGCAACTTCTTCCTAGAAACATCGCCAAAGGCAAGGGAAGCAAGGACAAAAATAAACTATTGGGATTTCATCAAGAGAAAAAGCTTTTGCACAGCAAAAGAAATAGTCCACAAAACCAAAAGACAGCAGACAGAATGGGAGAAAATATTTGCAAATGACAGATCAGATACAGGGCTAGTATCCAAAATCTATAAAGAACTTACCAAACTGAACCCCCAAAGAACAAATAATCTAATCAAGAAATGGGCAGAAGAAATGAACAGACATTTTTCCAAAGAAGACATGCAAATGGCCAACAGACACATGAAAAAATGCTCAAAATCACTTGGCATCAGGTCAATCCAAATCAAAACCTCAATGAGATAGCACCTCATACCAGTCAGAATGGCTAAAATTAACAAGTCAGGAAATTGCAGATGTTGGCAGGAATGCGGAGAAAGGGGAACCCTCCTACACTGTTGGTGGGAATGCAAGGTGGTGCAACCGCTCTGGAAAACAGTATGGAGGTTCCTGAAATAGTTGAAAACAGAGTTACCCTACGATCCAGCAATTGCACTACTGGGTATTTACCACAAAGACACAAATGTAGGGATCCGAAGGGGTACGTGCACCCCAATGTTTATAGCAGCAATGTCCACAACAGCCAAACTGTGGAAAGAGCCAAGATGTCCATCGACAGATGAATGGATGAAGAAGTGGTGTATATATACACAATGGAATGTTATGCAGCCATCAAAAGGAATGAGATCTTGCCATTTGCAACGACGTGGATGGAACTGGAGGGTGTTATGGTGAGCGAAATAAGTCAATCAGAGAAAGACATGTATCATATGACCTCACTGATATGAGGAATTCTTAATCTCAGGAAACAAACTGAGGGGTGCTGGAGTGGTGGGCTGGGAGGGATTGGGTGGCTGGGTGATAGACATTGGGGAGGGTATGTGCTATGGTGAGCGCTGTGAATTGTACAAGAGTGATGAATCAGAGATCTGTACTTCTGAAACAAATAATGCAATATATGTTAAGAAAAAAAAGAAGAAGATAGCAGGAGGGGAAGAATGAAGGGGAATAAGTCGGAGGGGGAGACGAACCATTAGAGATGATGGACTCTGAAAAACAAATAGGGTTCTAGAGGGGTGGGGGTGGGGGGATGGGTTAGGCTGGTGACAGGTATTAAAGAGGGCACATTCTGCGTGGAGCACTGCGTGTTATGCACAAACAATGAATCATGGAACACTACTTCAAAAACTAATGATGTAATGTATGGGGATTAACATAACTAAAAAAATTTTTTAAAAATTAAAAAAAAAAAAAAGAAAATAGCTTTTCAAATGTTAGTTGTATAACCAGCACTGAGGGCAACCATGCCTGTTGGAGGAGGTTGGCAAGCTCTGGGAGAGATTTGTCAAAAGAAATGGAGTACCGGGGCGCCTGGGTGGCTCAGTCATTAAGTGTCTGCGTTCAGTCAGGTCACGGTCCCAGGGTCCTGGGATCAAACCCCACTTTGGGCTCCCTGCTCCGTGGGAAGCCTCCTTTCCCTCTACCAGTCCCTCTGCTTGTGTTCCCTCTCTATATCTCCCTCTGTCAAATAAATAAATAAAATCTTAAAAAAAAAAAAAGAAATGGAGTACCTGCTTTGTTTGAACATGTTAAAAGGAGATATACACAACTAGCAAAACATTTCAAGGTGCATTGTATGTAGATAAATGAGCAAATGTAAAGCAAAACACTTATTAATTCTAGAAAAAAGGTTATGCAGGAAATTGCATACCTCAGTTGTGAATATTATTTGTATAATAAAAAAGTGACTGTTACTATAAGAAAATACTGTATATTCAGATAACTCAAATTACCTTTTGATTCTTTTGGGGATACACCTGTCTTTGTGGAACAGAGTGGAGAACAGAAGTTTTGGAACATGCTTAATCATTACTTGTGGTTTGAAGTACAACAGCAATATAAGTATGGTAAATATTAAAAAGTCAGTTAAATCAATTCAAAAGGGTTGCTTCCAGGGAGCAAAAAAGGAAGGAGAATGGCACAAGGATGCTGTCATTTGTAATAAGCATTGTGGAACAACTTTTCTTTACACTCTTGAGATGTTTAAGTTTAGTAATAGGCTTTTAAAAAAAAGGAAGAACGAAAAAAAAATGTGAGTTTCAAAACCAGATAGACCTGATTTTAACTTCCAGCTTCATCAGTCCTCTAAGCCTCAGTTTGCTTATGCGTAAAACGTAAGGATAATAAGAGCTATTTATTATAGTAGGTGTGAAAATTAGGTATATCATAAAGGCATAGTGCCTGGCTCCTGGTAGATGCTCATGGTTTTTTTTGATTGAGTGAATATACAAAGGAAAAAACGAATACACAAATAAGCTCCTCATATTGGATTCGGATACATGATATATGGTCAGTTTACGTGACCTGTCATTATTAACGTGTTTTTTTGATTTTCGTGATGGGAGAGAGTATATAAACACTAAGAATGAAGCCATATAGCAAAGTAGTTATCAGTTTTGTCACTCACTGTGTAATTTAGGGAAAGTTATCTAATGTTCCAGGTTTTCACATAGATAATGGTTATAGCAGTTTGAAAGTAAACCTTTTTTTTTTTTTTTTTTTTTTTTTAAGTAAACTTGTTTTTATAAATAAATTAAGTTAAGCCAATGTAAGCACTTCTGTCTGGAGCAAAATAACTCAAATAAATGGTGGTTTTTGTTAATAATATTGATAACCTCTAAATATAAAATAGTTAAAACCATTGTTATATAATGGTAAGTGGAAAGGTTTAAAATTGTATCTTCATCATGATTATAGTGATATAAAAATGGGCATACTTATGGATGAAGAATGGAAGGAAATTACCCCTCCCCAAAAAGGTAAACAAATATGTTTTAGAGTGATGGGACATCAGTGATGTTTTAAAAAGTATTTTCTTTGTTGTTAAGTCGTTTATGTGCTAAGTCCAAGCGGAAGGAGGACAAGAATGAAAAGATAGCACCTTAGGAACCAGAAAACCTGAGCTGGAATTCTAGTTTCACTGCTTTTTAGCCATTTCATTTTGGGGAATTATTTACCATCTCTGGGACTTATTATTTCTTGTACTCAAGATGAGGAAGCCATCTTCCTTCCAGATTGAAATTTAAATGTGAAATCGAAGATTAAATATGATTAAACTTAAGTGTGAAGGTTAAATGAAGTAATACACATGAAAGATCTTTATATAGCTCAAAGTTATGTACAGATATTGTCACTGCAACATAGTAATTTCCATTTTTATCTTTATTTTTAAAAATAGACCTCAGAGAGCTAAGATGAGATTCTGGGCCAAAGGGAAACAAGGGGAGAAGAAGACTACCCGAGTGAAAGCTGCCACCCAGTCAGAGGTTTCGGGATTCTTTGCTGGCTCTGATATGATTCCAGCTCATCAGTTTCCAGATGGTAAAAATGGACAAAGGATGGAGATTGTCTTTATAATTTGTTCACTCTTTCTGAGAGTTCATTATTCCTCTAGTATTTGTAATGGCAATCCTGTTGGCCAGATAGTCTAATGGAATAGGACCAGAATTGTAAAATCTTTCCTTAAGTAAAAGATAATTATAAAATGACATTGTATAGAAGTTCCAAGGAAGTGTGGTACAAAACAGTGAAGCAACAACAACTAAAGAATGATGGTGCATCTTCAGTTAGCCTCAGTTTTCTAAAGTGTAAAAATTTAGTTGTCATTCATTCACTTAAGAAATATGTATAATTAGTAAAAATTAAAGATAATAGCAGCTAATATTTAGGTGCTTACCATGTGCAAGGCACTGTACTAAGCATGTTGTATGTGTTAACTCAGTTGATCCTCTCAATTTTGGGGGGTTGATATGATTATTATTCCCAGTTTATAGATGAGAAGGCTGAAGCACAGAGAAGTTATTTCCTTATGCACTTATAGTAGTTGGCAGAGCTGAGATCTGAATTTAGGTAGCCTAGCTCCAGAGGCCACATTCTTAACCACTGTGGTACATATTAAATACCTACTGTATATTAAGTATTTGCTATACCATACTGACTTTATAATTGTAGCTGTTATTTTAATTTTGGGGGCATCAATCATAACACACTTGAACATACCCGACAGTTAATCTGTTGAGAAAATTGGCCTTTCTAAATGCTAGAATTACTAACTCTAAGGATTCCAGTAATTCCAGCATTAGATGATTATGCAGTTTTCCCCGACACTTTGCTCAAACATGTATGAGAATTTTTAATCATTATGCAAAGATGCCAGCTATCTTCAACAGTGATGGGATGGACATACATCAGAGGTGGGTATGTGGTAATGAGTGGGTAAATACCAGTGGGTAGGTGAATAAAATAGAAAGTGGGTCTAGGAAGAAAGTTATCTCTAAAGGAAAGAACAGGGCGAGTTACAATAAGTAAACAAAACTTCTCATATCTGGATAAGACAAAGGAACAAGGAGAATAAGATTATTAAGCTTCACGTAGGAATGGATGAGCCAAAGCAGAGGCACCTGTTTGTCAGAGAAAAAAATGGTTAGAGCCCTGTTTTTGTGTCTTGTGGCTTTGCTCCTATGAGTTGGCAAAACAATATAGATAAAATCAATAGTAAATTAAGTGAATACTACAAGTCCAGTTCGGAAATTTGGGAAATCCTTACCATTACATTACTGAGAAGATCGATTTCTTGTATCTAATCTGGCTTATAGTAATCATTCTAAATTTTTCATTTTTCTCAGTTCTATTCTCCTGGTTAATTCTTAAGAAGGAAGCATAAAGCTCTTAAGTTGAAGCATATATTATTAGCAGGCTTCATTGTGTGTTGCTTCATAAGGAGATGTATATATATACACACATATATATATCTTTTTTATATATCCTTTATATATATATATATATATATTTAAAGATTGTAGCTTTTATTTATCTTTGGGTAGTAATTTATTAAGGTATCCCTTGTTTTTAATACTGAAGCAGTATTATAATTTCTTTAGTAATCATTATTTCTTTTATTATAGGAAAGATATTTACTTTGCTAAATGAAATTATTAGGTACTTCTATGTCTTGGTTCTATAATGGAATTAAAATCAATTGATACTAATTAGCATCTATATCTTTATAATTTTTATTCTGGTGCCATATCAGAGATTGGGCTTGTCTTCCTTTCTGCCTGAGGTGGCATTTAGCATGTAGGAGGCTACTTTTTTCCTTAATTATCAGAGTTAGCTTTTAGAGGGAATGAGGACATAGCACTGGACAGGTGAATGAATACATGTGGGGGAAACAAATAGATATGTGAAGTGAGGAGGGGCCAACATATTTATCAAGCCCCAGGTAGGGCTTTGGCAAACCCAATATAGTTCTAGATTATGACGGACTTACATGCAGTCAATTTCCCTGTTGTAAACAGAGAAGATTTGTTGTCCTTTCCAGTATTATATACAAAGGTAATGCATTCCAGGAATTCTCTGAGAAATTCAGACAGTTATTTGGGAGATGTATAAGAAAATCCTAAATACTAAGGAGACCAAGAAGTGAGCTGGTTGACTTACCTGGCTCCCTAGATAGGTTGCCAGGATAACTACAGGTAATATCACTGAAGCATTTATGGCTTTAGACCCTAGTAATGAAATAATAATAATTATCAAACTTCACTGGTTTGCTGAATTTGTATATAGCTGAATATTCTTTCAAACAAATATAGTAAAGCTATGATTGGTTTAATGGTCAGCATTTAATGTGCTAGGGTGGTTACATATACTCTTCTTTTTTTCCTT
This sequence comes from Callorhinus ursinus, assembly GCF_003265705.2. Taxonomy (NCBI): domain Eukaryota; kingdom Metazoa; phylum Chordata; class Mammalia; order Carnivora; family Otariidae; genus Callorhinus; species Callorhinus ursinus. Next base: position 36,149,235 of record NW_027397087.1, on the reverse strand, counting down.
TGGGGCTGAGGTATTTGGGATCCAGGCTTTAGTTCTATAAGATACCTCCATCCAGGTTTTTAGTATCAGACCTTAGCCCCTTCGCAGACATAATGGCATTTTCCATTGAAAAGTGGTAATTTTAAAGTACATTTTCTGTACAATTGTGCAGTCTGTATTTATTGTTTTGCCTGACTGCAAACACTAATATTACTTTGCTTTTCAGATACATATTTTTCCTTCAGTGACTTACTAAAGGAAGTTAAATTTAAAAAGAAGAATGTGGAGATTTCAATATTTTCACTAAAATTTTTTTTTTTGGATACTTTATCTTGAATTATAGAATTAGTTCAGTATCACCCGACACCTCCTTTGAGCCCAGAATTGCCTGGTAGTTGCCGGAAGGAGTTTAAAGAGAACAAAGAACCTTCTCCAAAGGCAAAGCGGAAGCGAAGTGTGAAGATCAGCAATGTGGCTTTGGAGTCTATGCACTGGCAAAATGACTCTGTCCAGATCATAGCAAGTGTCAGTGATTTAAAAAGTATGGATGAATTTCTTCTGAAAAAGGTACACTCTGCATGCTGAGTTAGGCTCCTAAGTGGCTTTGACCATGGAATGCTTGTTTTTATCAGAATATGGCCCCTATAGATCAAGTTTACATATGCTTCAGTAAGTTAGATGGTCTGTCTGTTCTTTATGAAAAAGATATAACTAACAGGATATGCATTACTCAGACTGGGTGGACAGGAGTTAAGGTTTTATGCTTTACTGTTGACTTGCATTTTACCTTAATTGTCATTATATTCCATGTGTTAAGGTGAGGCTTGTCATTGCATACTTGGAGTTTTTTCTCTGGTAACAGAATGATAGAATAATATAGTGTTAGAAGGACCTTCGAAATCATCTGGTAGTAATAAAACATTGACTGTCTAGTCATGCTTTTACCTCGGTCCCATAATAGCAGGGGCTTGCACTTTCAGGACCATCAGGACCATCATTATTGAAGAACCAATCAATATCACTGTTGTAGTCACCTCTTTTTAATTAGTTGATTGTGTACAAAAACTTTTTGTGGCCCCCAGATGAATGACCTAGATAATGACGACAGCAAGAAAGACACATTAGTGGATGTTGTATTTAAAAAAGCCCTGAAAGAATTTCGGCAGAATATCTTCAGCTTTTATTCATCTGCCTTAGCGGTAAGTTGGACTGTGTTAGGAGATATTCAGTAGTTAACATATGAAAAATTTGTCTATGCTGTAGGAGATAATACAGAGGCTGTGTTCAATGAGAGATTTCTCAAATTCCTTGTTTTTGTTTTAGGAATAGGTAGGGGAAAGCATACTGACTGGTCTCAGATTAATACCTTCCTTCAGTTTCCTTGAGTAGTTTTTTTTCCTCTCTTACGATGTTGAATCTTCTTATAAGATGATAAATTCACATATTATAAATGTGATTCTATGGCTCTCTACCATTTTGACTTCTCATAATCATTTAGCTCTGGCTTTAGCTTCTAATTTTCCTGTGTGTAGAATTATACATTTTTCCCCAGTGGAATTAGAGCAGTTTATGTTCACTGGTTTATGTATATCAGTTTATTTCACTTTCAGATTTACCTTATAATTTTATGACAGTGGTCATATAAAGTTTATGGTTTTAGAAGGCTAAAGTAGATAATAATGCTTTGATCTCTAGAATCTATGAATTTTCATATTCTATAAAATAATTTGTATTTAATCATTTTTCTTTGTTCAGTCTATAATTCATTGTGAAAAGAGAAGTCAGGAGAACTTTCTTGTGTATCCTTTACTTTTTCTTTCTCAGTATAAGAATTTTTGCTTTTTTAAAAACATGAACCATGCAGTCTGAGAGAATAGGAATTTCAGGGCCATAGTAAGAGTAGTAATCAGGCTATAGCAAATGACTAGGTTTGCATAGAGACAACGTTGGCTGTATTTTTCTAATCCTGCTGAACTGCTTATTATGCTCATGTCTTTATCTCTGCTTCATACCTGTATTTCCTAGATTAGGGACTCCGGGTTGTTGGGTGCTCCAGTACGCTTAAATCACATAGGAAGAGCCAAAATTATGAAGTATAGCTTAATAGTGGTTTTCTAACTCTGATCAAAAATGTTCAACTTATTTTGAGGAAGTGAAGGAGAAACAAATTCTAAGTATATATGACACTTTTTGGTCATTTAAAGCGCCCCCCCCTTTTTTTCCCTCTCACAAAAGTTCCAGACCTTATTTAAATAAGTTAAAAGTAATCCCATGTAGATTCCTTTATAAGTAATACAGTGTTTTTCAGGACATGTCATTCTTCTTTGGAAAAATAAAATAATGGTTACCTAATGTATCATTAGGGAAGGATTCAAGTATTTGTTCTTTCAATTTGAGAGTGGAACTATCTAAACAAGTTTCATTTCTGAGGCAATAGGTAATTAAGTGGGATGCAAATAATCTCTATAGCTAAATATAGTTTAAAAGCCAGACTTGTAGAGAAGTTCCCAGGACTTTCTGAAGTTGTTACGTTGTTTAAACTGTTAAGTATTTTGTTAAAATTTAATAGGTTTTATTCTGCAGACATTCCACAGTAGGGCATTTACAGATATAACGTGACCTCATGGGCTTGCCCGTTAGGAAGGATCCTGATCTTTATTCTAAACACTACCCAATACAAGTTGAATCAATCTTCTATGTTTAGAGAATTTCTTTATATAATACCTTACATGTCTTCTCTTATTGCTCATTAGATAGACGATGGGAAAAGCATACGGTATAAAGACCTCTACGCACTATTTGAACAGATTCTGGAAAAGACCATGAGGCTTGAGCAGCGTGATTGGAGTGAATCTCCAGTCAGAGTTTGGGTCAACACTTTTAAAGTGTTTTTAGATGAATATATGAATGAATTCAAGACTTTGGATTATATACCCACAAAGGTAAATATTATATGTTTGATTTCTAAAAGGATACAGTTAAGAATTCTTTTTTTTAAAAGTCTGTTTGGAAGAGTGTTTGATATTTTAGAAAAACGTTACAGGGAACATGTCAACCTAGCACTACTTTAGATAGAGCAAACAATTCAAATTATCTTACAAGTTTATCAGACCGTATTATCTAAACCCTCTGCAATTAATAAGTCTTTGCTGAGTTAAAGTATAACATTGTTTCCTCAACATTATACCCTCTACTTTGATAGAGGTCACTACATGAATTTCCTTTTGAAAAACTGTGGTTAAAGATGTAATTCATTGTATCATTTGATGGCCTTTCTGTAAGGAACCACAAATTATATTTCTTCTTGAGTTAGGTTTTAGGAAAATGTGTGCTTCTGGAAATCTATATAACAGTAATAATATTTATTTATTGAGTGCCAGGAATTATACTAGATGTTGCATATTTTATTTAATTCTTGCTTCAGCCCTATTAAATAACTATTGTAAAATCCATATTACAGAAGACAAAGTTATGTGTTATATGTTTCCTTTCAGTACCCCAGCTGAAATAATTAGGTATCTAATTATTAGGTATCAGGAATACTGATACCTAGTAATTGGGTCCTATTTTATTGATTGGGTCCTATTTTCAGTTATTCTAGTTTATATGTGTTTAAATTTACAAGCCATGTTAACTAACTTTTGAAGTAGTCAGATATAAATTAATCCTTGAAAGTTCTTCTGTTCTAGGTCTAAGTTATACAGAGATTTTTAGTAAGCATATACTGACTTTGTTTATAATCTTAAAGGTTAGGTTTGGATTGTTCTATACAGTGGTTATTAGGAAATGTCATGTATAAAAGAGCCTTCTGTGTCACAAGTGATACCTTTTCATATTTAGCTTTGGGATGGAGAGTATTTTAGAGCCAAAATATGGAAAGTGCAGTCTTAAAAGTTAGTAATCATTCAGTTAATGACTAAAATAAAATAATCATTTAAATTAATATGGAGTGGCTTCTGAACAGAAATAATGTTTAAAAAGATAAGAATCCCTAAAGTATCTACCTTTTATTCTGTTGCTTTTATGAATATTATGTTTCACTGAATTTAAAAATTTTCTTACATTTGCTTGCTAGAACTGCACATTTTCTTTTGAACAATAAAAAGCTGCTTACAGTATTACCTGTGGAGCAAAAATCTCAGCATTTACAAAGAAGAAAGCATGTTTGTCTTTGTTATATCACAGTTTCTGTATTTCTCTCCCATCAGGTGCCAAAAACAGAAAGAAAGAAAAGAAGAAAAAAAGAAACAGATTTAGTAAGTTAAAATCTATTTCTTATGTTAACGAGAAGTAATTTTTAGCAGTGTGAAGTACATTTTACAGTATTTCTGTGGATATATTTAAGGAATATTTACCAGATGCCTACGGGGTTATCATTTACGTCTTTACAAAAATTTACAGTGGCAGACATATCTTGAAATCTATGACTTGTTATCAGTGGTGGCTTCCTAAAATGGCAGAAACGTGAAAATGTTTACTCATGAAAGGTATAAGTAGGAGCTTTTTAACTTTCCCTCCTTTCTAAAAAAAAAAAAAATATTAGGACGATTTAAGATTTTACATATGTAACTACTTCTAATTCAAAAGACATTCCCAAAGGCATTCCAGCATATTTTTCCATTGTTTATGTTCTTTTCTATTGTATTATGTATCTCTATTGTATACTTTATAATACTCTCTGTAATTACAAGGATGACTTAAACCCTATAGGAGGTCATGATTTGCCAGTGAGGGTAGGCATTTAAAAAGTCATTAGTAGAAAATAGTACAAAGTCTCTTGAATTATGGAAAGGGAAAATGAAGGAAAGCTTTACAAAAGAAAAGACATTTTTGCTCATTCTTGACAAAGGAGTAGTAGCTTAGATAGTATCTAGCCAAGGGGAAAGAGTATAGTAGTCCCCGTTCTCCACCGTTTCACTTACCTGCAATTTTATTTACCTGCAGTCAATCTGGAAGCAAATGATCCTCCTACATCAGCCCTTTCTGCTTTACTTTGCACCTTTATGTTATGGAGATGGCTTCCTTCCTTAAACCTCATGAACCACCCTCTGCTAGTGTCAGACTTGTCTTCTGCAGCTTCCTCACCTCTCTCAGCCTTCATAGAATTCAAGAGAGTTAGGGCCATGTTCTGGATTAGGTTTTAGCTTAAGGGAATGTTATGGCTGGTCTGATCTTCTATCCAGACCACTGAAACTTTCTCCATAATAGCAATAAAGCTGTTTTGCTCTTTTATCATTCACATGTTCACTGGAAAAGCGCTTTTAGTTTCCTTCAAGAATTTTTCCTTTGCATTCACAACTTAGCTAACTGTTTGGTGCAGGAGGCCTAGCTTTCAGCCTGTTTCAGCTTTTGACATGCCTTCCTCACTAAGTTTAATCATTTCTGGCTTTTGATTTAAAGTGAGACATGTAAAAAAAAAATAAAACGAGAAATGTGTGACTCTTCCTTTCATGTGAACACTTAGGGCTATTAATCAGCCAGTTTCAATATTATTGTGTCTCAAGGAATAGGGAGGCCTTAGGAGTGGGAGAGAAACAGGAGAATGACTGGTCAGTGGAGCAGTCAGGACACACACCCATTTATTGATTACCTTTGCGCTCTTAGATGGGTGCAGTTTGTGGTGCCCCAAAACAGTTACCAATAGTAACATCAGAGATCACTAATCACAGATCACCCTAACAAATATAATAATAATGAAGCCTTGAAATATTGTCAGAATTACCAAAGTATGACAGAGAGACACAAAGTGAGCAAATGCTGTTGGAAAAATGGTGCTGACAGACTTGTTCAATTCGGGGTTGCCACACACCTTCAGTCTGTGAAATGCAGTGAAGCACAGCGTAACAAAAGGACATATGCTTGTGTTTAAGTCCTTAGCCTGGCTTACTTTTGTTCTCTGAAGGAGGATTTTCCAATTGAGTAACCTTAGACAGCTTAGTCTCTGAGTTTCAATGTACTCATGTATAAAATAGGAATAATGTCACCCACCACTGAGGATTTGGGTGAAGGTTAAACGAGATTATATACTAAGGAAGGGGTAGAGAAGGTAGAGGGCCTGTTATTAACAGGTAGTGCTTAGGCACTTTATACACTTTAAGCCTTGCAAGAATAGTCTTTTTCATGTCTATACAGAAAAGAACAATACCTCAGGATAAAAATGAGCAAAGCATCTGACATTCAAAAAAAGGACAGTAAGGACAGTTCGTTTATTCAACAACTATTTTATTTCAGGGACTATGATAAATCATAGAAATCTTAAATTGACAAATAAATGTTTATACTTGTTAGTCAAATTAAAATGAACAGTGATTTCCTATTTTGTTCATCAGTGGGCAAAACTGAAAATGAATTAGTTACCTAATTTGGAAGGATAAATAAATACAGATTTTTCTCAGTATTGTGAATTGGAGGATCATTTGCATAACCTTCTTGGAGAAGGTGCTTTAACAATCATGTATTTAGTTTTAGAAATATTTAAAAACAAAAAATGTTGACCCAGCAATTACACATGTAGGAATTTAGATATATCACACTTGTTCATGCTGCGATGTACAAGTTTTTTTTATTGAAGAGGGGTTTGTAATAGGGAGAGACTGAAAACAACGTAAGTTTATAAGGAAAGGGTTATATAAACTAGATACACTTATGAAATAGGATGCTGCTTTAACACTAAAGTAAAAGAAGCCATTCTCCAAGGTGTTTTGTTAAGGAGCTAATAATCACTATATAGAAAGCCACCATTTGTATATTTTTAAAAAACAAAAAGCATTTCCATATCTGTGCTCATACACACACTATCTGAATTAGACATAAGAAACTAATATCAAGGATTATTTTCTACAAAGAGGAACTAGTCAGAATCCAGAGGTAAGGAAAAACTTACCTTTTGTTGATTCTATTTTGTACCTTTGATCCATTCAGTATAAAATAACTTCATAAAAACAACTTTAATATTGGGGAGTTCCAATAGAAGAAAATAATACGCATGTGTGTGATTTACAGTTTTATGAATAGAGGAATATCTGTGAGATAAAATGTTAGTATCTGGGAATAATTGAAGCATCACAGAACAAGGCCATATTATGAGACTGGGACGAACTGTGAGGTGAATTTTTTTTTAGTTAGTTGGTTATTTGATTAATTTATTAAGGCAAAAATGACTACTAACACTCCACTGCCAGGCACTTTATTTAACTTTTTCTTTTAAAAAATTTATTTAAGAGCACCTGGGTGGCTCAGTCTTAAGTGTCTGCCTTTGGCTCGGGTCATGATCCCAGGGTCCTGGGATTGAGCCCCGCATCGGGCTCCTTGCCCAGCAGGGAGCCTGCTTCTCCCTCTCCCCCTACCTGCCGCTCCCCCTGCTTGTGCTCTCTCTCTCTCACTGTTTCTCTCTCTGTGTCAAATAAATAAATAAATAAAATAAAAATAAATAAAAGATTATTTCAGAGAGAGACTGCATGCCTGCGCCTGTGTGGGAGTAGAGGAGGGGCTGAGGGAGAGGGAGAGACAGAATCTCAAGCCAACTCTGCATTGAGCACAGAGCCCGATGGGGGGGCTTGATCTCATGACCCTGAGATTATGACCTGAGCCAAAACCAAGAAAGAGTCAGATGCTTAACTGAGCCACCCAGGCGCCCCTATTTAACTTTTAAATTTGAGGCATAATTGACATGAAACATTAGTTTCAAGTGTACAACATAATCATTTAGTACTTGTATATATTGTGAAATGATCACAAGAAGTTCAGTTAACATCTGTCACTATAGATAGTTACAAAAAATTTTTTTCTTTTGATAAGAACTTTTAAGATCTACTTTCTCAGCAACTTTCAAATATGTGATACAGTATTATTAAGTGTAGCCACCATATTCTACATTATATCCTCATAACTTAATTATTTCATAACTGGAAGTTTATGCAACCTTCCCTACAATATATTTTAATAACAGGCAGTGTTGCCAGTCATCATCAATGCTATTCTTTGTCTGGTTCTGTTTTGTCAGGATAATTTCTTAAATTTTTAACTAGTTTTATTCTTAATTCAGAAATTCATATAAACATAATTTAAAATGATATTCATTATAAAGTAAGCCTCTTTTCCAGCCCTTCTTCCTAGATATAACCACTGCAACCAGTTTTTTTTTTTTAATTCCAGAAATATTCTGTGCCTTTGTTAGCATTTGAATGTATATATATTCTCCTTCCTTTTTCAGGATATTCTGAGTGGGATTTTTTATTTTGTTTATAGTTGATTTGTTTATTATAGAAATGTAAATTTGTCACTTTTCTTTATATTTGAGGTTTTTCTTTTTCTTAGACAAATAATTATATGATTATTACAATAATTTTCTTTTACTTTTCCCAGGCGTTTCGCTATTGTTTGATTTGTTTCCTTTAAAAATAGTAATCATCTGGAATCTATTTTAGTCTCAGGTCAGATAGGGATCAAAGTCTGATTTATTTTTAAAAGCATGTCAATTGTCTGAACACTGTTGATATATTTCTTTTTCACTGAAATATCGCTTATATAATATACTTGATTCCAAATGTATTTATATTTAATTTTGAATTTTCTATTCTTATTCATTGATCTGTTTATGCATGTATCAAATCTTTTAAATTACTTTTTGTTTTATCAAATATATGTACATGTATACCCCCATATACACATGACTAAAAAGTCTTGAAGGATATTCTTTTTGTGTATTTAAGTTTTTATTTTAATTCCAATTAGTTAACATACAGTGTTACATTAGTTTCAGGTGTACAATAGAGTGACTCAACACTTCCATACAATACCCTGTGCTCATCACAAGTGTACTACTTAATCCCCAACACCTATTTAATCCAGCCTCTACCACCCTCTTCTCCATTAACCATCAGTTTGTTCTCTATAGTTAAGAGTCTTTTTCTTGGTTTGCCTCTTTCTCTTTGTTTTTCCTTTGCTCATTAGTTTTGTGTCTTAAATTCAACATACGAGTGAAATCATATTGCATTTGTCTTTCTCTGACTTACTTTGCTTAGCATAATACCCTCTAGCTCCATCCATATTGTTGCAAATGGCAACATTTCATTCTTTTTTATGGCTGAGTAAAAACCACATCTTCTTTACCCATTCATCAGTAGATGGACATTTGGGTTCTTTCCATAATTTGGCTATTGGTTGTAATGCTCCTATAACATCGGTGTGCAAGGTGAATACCTAGTAGTACAATTGCTGGATCACAGGGTAGTTCTATTTTTAACTTTTTGAGGAACGTCCATACTGTTTTCCAGAGTGACTGCACCAGTTTCCATTCCCACCAACAGTATAAGAGGGTTCCCCTCTCTCTGCATCCTCGCCACCATCTGTTGTTTCCTGTGTTGTTGATTTTAGCCCTTCTGACTGGTGTGAAGTAATATCTCCTTGTAGTTTTGATTTCTGTTTCCCTGATGATCAGTGATGATGAGCTCCTTTTCATGTGTCTGTTAGCCATCTATATCTCTTCTTTGGAAAAATGTCTGTTCATATCTTCCACCCATTTCTTAACTGGATTATTTGTTTTTTTGGTGTTGAGTTTTAATAAGTTCTTCATATATTTTCCACACTAATCTTTTATTGGGTATGTCATTTACAAATATCTTCTCTCCTTCCGTAGGTTGCCTTTTAGTTTTGTTTATTGTTTCCTTTATTATGCAGAAGCTTTTTATTTTGATGTAGTCACAATAGTTTATTTTTGCTTTTGTTTTCCTTGTTTTAGGAGACATATCTAGAAAAATTTTGCTACGGCTGATGTCAGAGAAATTACTCTTCTCTCTCCTAGAATTTTTATGGTTTCGGGTGTCATATTTAGGTTTTTAATCGATTTTAAGTTTGTTTTTATGTGTGGTGTAAGAAAATGGTTCAGTTTCATTCTTTTGTATGCAGCGCTCCAGTTTTCCCAGCACTGTTTGTTGAAGAGACTGTCCTTTTCCCATTGCATATTCTTAACTGCTTTGTCAAAGATTAATTTACCATATATTTGTCGTTTTTTTTCCCTCGATTTTCTGTTTAGTTCCACTGATCTATGTGTCTATTTTTGTGCCAGTACCATACTGTTTTCATTACTGCGGCTCTGTAAAATAACTTGAAGTCCAGAATTGTGATGCCTCCAGCTTTGCTTTTTCTTTTTCAGGATTGCTTTCTATTCAGGGTCTTTCTATCCCTACTTTTTAATCAAGAAAGGATGCTATATTTGGCGAATGCTTTTCTGCATCTATTGAGAGTATCGTATGGTTCTTATCCTTTGTTTTATTAATGTGGTGTATCATGTTAACTGATTTGTGGATATTGAATCCCCCTGTAGCCCAGGAATAAATCCCCCTTGATCATGGTGAATAATCCTTTTAATGTACCTTTGGATTCAATTAACTAGTATCTTGTTGAGAATTTTTGCATCCATGTTCATCAGGGATATTTGTCTGTAATTTTCCTTTTTTTTACTGGGGTCTTTGGTTTTAGAATCAAGGTAATGATGGCCTTATAGAACGAGACTGGAAGCTTTAACTTTCATTTCTATTTTTTGAAACGGCTTCAGAAGAATAGGTATTAATTCTTCTTTAAATGTTTAGTAGAATCCCCTGGGAAGCCATCCGGCCCTGGAGTCTTGTTTATTTGGAGATTTTTGACTACTGATTCAATTTCTTTGCTGGTTATGGGTCTGTTCAGGTTTTCTATTTTTTTCCTCTGTCAGTTTTGGTAGTTTATATGTTTCTTACGAATTTATCCATTTCTTCCAGATTGCCCAATTTGTTGGCATATAATTGCTCATAATATTCTTTCTTTCTTTTTTTTTTTTTAAGTAGGCTCCACACCCAGTGTGGAGCCCAGCGTGGCGCTTGAACTCACGGCCTTGAGATCAAGACCTGAGCTGAGATCTAGAGTTGGACGCTCAACCAACTGAGCCACCCAGGCGCCCCCATAACATTCTCTTAGAATTGTTTGTATTTCTGTGGTATTGGTTGTGATCTCTCCTCTTTCATTCGTGATTTTATTTATTTGGGTACTTTCTCTTTTCTTTTTGATAAGTTTGGCTAGGGGTTTATCAATTTTGTTAATTCTTTCAAAGAACCAGCTCCTAGTTTTGTTGATCTTTTCTTTTTTTTTTTATTTTCTATATCATTTATTTCTGCTCTAATCTTAATAATTGCTGGTTTTAGGCTTTAGGCTTTATTTGCTTTTCTTTTTCTGGCACCTTTAAGTGTAAAGTTAGGTTTTGTATTTGAGACTTTTCTTGCTTCTTGAGGTAGGCCTGTATTACTATCTTGTTTCAAGTTTCATAGCATTGTGGTCGGAAAATATGCATGGTATGATCCCTGTCTTTTTATACTGTTTGAGGCCTGATTTGTGACCCAGTATGTGATCTATTCTGGAGAATGTTCTATGTGCACTCGATATGAATGTGTATTCTGATGCTTTAGGTCCATCTCCTCACTTTCAATGTGGAGGTGTCTTTAGGTCTAAAATGAGTCTGTTGTATGCAGCATATAGATGGGTCTTGTTTTTTTTTATCCATTCTGACACCCTGTGTCTTTTGATTGGAGCTTTTAGTCTATTTACATACAAAGTCATTATTGATAGACACGTACTTATTGCCATTTTATTACTTGTTTTGTGTGTGTTTCTGAAGATTTTCCCTGATCCTTTCTTGTCTTTCTTACTTTCATGGTTTGCTGATTTTCTTTAGTGATTTATTTGGATTTCGTTCTCTTTATTCTTTGCATGTTTATTAGTTGTTCTTGATACATGGTTACCATTAGGTTTGTACATAAGGTCTTCTTCATATAGTAGTCTGTATTAAGCAGATGGTCTTCTAGGTTTCACCCCATTCTTTTTCTCCTCTTCTCCCCCGTGTTTTAGGTATATGTTATATTTTGTGTCCTTCTTTTGGTGAGTTCCTTGACAGATTTTTTACAGAAATATTCATTTTTACTGCTTTTGTGTGTCTTAGCTTTATGCTTTCACTTTTGATCTCTCCTTTCCACAGTGTCTCCTTCAGTGTTTCTTGCAGGGCTGGTTTAGTGGCCACAAACTCCTTTATTTTTTGTCTGGGAAACTCTTTATCTCTCCTTCTATTCTGAATCATAGCCTTGCTGGATAGAGTATTCTTAGCTGCAGATCTTTCCCATGCAGTACTTTGAATATATCATTGCCACTCCCTTCTGGCTTAGAAAGTTCCTGTTGAAAAATCTGCTAGCTAGCCTTATGGGTTTTCACTTGTAAGTTACTGACTTCTCTTTTCTTGCTGCTTTTAAGATTTTTTTCTTTATCACTATATTTTGTAAATTTAATTACAATATGGTTTGGTGTGGGTCTGCTTTTGTTGATTTTGATGGGAGTTCTGTGTGCCTCCTGTGGATCTCAATATCTCTTTCCTTCCCCAGGTTAGTAAAGTTTTCCACTGTTATTTCTTCAAATAAATTTTCTGCCCTCTTTTCTCTCTCTTCTTCTGGAATTGTGGTAATACGAATGTTACTGTGTTTTATGGAGTCACTCATTTCCCTGGAATAAGTCTGTTCTCGTTTTGCATAATTCTCTCTCTCTCTCTCTCTCTCTCTCTCTCTCTGTTCAGCTTGATTACATTACTCTTTTCTAGGTCATTAATTTGGTCCTCTGCTTCTTCCATTCTGCTATTCATTCTTTCAGGTATGTTTCTCATTTCGTTTAATGAGCCCTTTACTTCTGCTGTGTTGTTCCTTATCTCTGTGGTAAGGGCCTCACTGATGTCTTCCACTCTTTTCTCAAGTCCAGTGAGTATCCTTATAATCATTGCTTTAAATTCTCTATCAGACATGTTACTTACATCTGTTTTGCTTAGATCTCTGGCCATGGCATTGTCCTGTTCTTTCATTTGGGATAAATTTCTCTGTCTCCTCATTTTGTCTGCCTCTCTGTGTCCGTTTTCTTTGTGTCTAGAATGTCACCTATGTTTTCTGCTCTTGAAAATAGTGACTTAACAAAGAGGAGGTGCCGGAGTGCCCCGCAGTGCAGTGTCCCCTGTTCACCAGAACCTGGCACTTCAGGAGAGTATCCTTGCTGTTGTGTCTGGGTCACTTTTCCTTTGAGTGCAGTCATCTGCGCTGACTCCCTGCCTGTTGTGGGCCGTGCTTACTCCCTGTGGTGTTAGTGGGATCCAGACAGGCCAGCTCTGACAGGATATGTCCACCAGGGAACTTGGGAGCAGGGCACATTGTCAGCAAAAGTGGCATTGGGCTACGAGTTTTATGATGGATCCGTGATGCGCTGCGATGGCTTGGGGGCGTGAGGCTGGGTGTGACTGTGCAGTGACGGCTGGATTTCACTGGGCCTGGTATGTGACAGTGGCCGGGGGTGCGTGGCGGGGCAGTGCTGCTTGCTGTGGGGCAAGGCAGCAGCAGTGCACCTGGTAGTTGGGCAGGATGCATGCAGCTTCAATAGAATTTTCCCTGCGGGGTGCCTGGGTGGCTCAGATGGCTAAGTGTCTGCCTTCGGCTCAGGTCATGATCCCAGGGTCCTGGGTTGGAGCCCCGCATCAGGCTCCCTGCTCAGTGGAGAGTCTTCTTGTCCCTCTCCCTCTGCCTCTTCCCATGCTCATGCGGGGTCTCTCTCTCTCTCTTTCTGTCTCTCTCAAGTAAATAAATAAAAACATCTAAAGAAAACTTTTTTTCCTCTGATCCCTGGGCCAAGGCTACAAGTGTCTGTGCAGCCCCACCTCCCCCAGGTGACTGTGTTTTTGCTGGGGGGTGGGAGGAGAAAAATGGTGATTGCAGGCTCCTTCGTTTTCAAAGAAGTCCCCCAAAAGGCTCCCAAAGCATAATTAACATATGGGTCTCCTGTTTGCCCCCAGCATTGTGTAAACTGCCATTTTTATGTTGCCTCTCCATGCAAGCTGCTGTCTCTTTGAGGGCAGTGATCCAGCTATCACTTGCCCTCCCGGTGCTGAGTGTCACCCAGTGCTGAGTCAGCTGACTTTTAAAGCTCCAGGCTCCAGGGCGCCTGGGTGGCTCAGTTGGTTAAGCAACTGCCTTCAGCTCAGGTCATGATCCTGGAGTCCCTGGATCGAGTCCCACATCGGGCTCCCTGCTCTGCAGGGAGTCTGCTTCTCCCTCTGACCCTCCCCCCTCTCATGTGCTCTCTCTCTCAAATAAATAAATAAAATCTTTAAAAAAAAAAAAAAAAAAGCTCCAGGCTCCAAGTCCCATTGCTTTTTCAAACTCATTGAATTCAGCTCCTTTGGGTGTTAAAGCCAAACGTTATGAGGATTATTCTTCCCCATGTGAGCTACCTGGTGCCGGGACCCATCTCTTTGTCTTCTCTGCACATGTAGCTCCTTCCCTCCTGTGGGAAGCCTCCCTCTACTTTTCTGATTTTCCTAACCTTTCAGATGCAGCTTGTTCTCTGTATTTAGTTGTAGAGTTTGTTCTGCCTGTCTCAGTTCACTGTCTGGTTTATTGATTTGGATACGGGTGATACCTGCTTGTAAACATGGGACAGAATGAGCTCAGACTCCTCCTACATTTGTATTTTTAAATTAATACATATTTATTAAGAAACATTGGAAATATAGAGAAAATAGTAAAGAATAAAACACAGTCATTGCTAGAAATAGTCACTATTAAAATCTTGTTCCTTGGAGTCCAAACCTTCCGTGTCCGCCGCGGGAGTTCGAGAGAACAGAGCTAAGATTTCAGAATGACTTCCATCTTGACTTACACGTTTAAAAACCTTCCCAATACATCAAAATGGGCCCTCCAATCTCTAAGACCTCTGAGCTGTTCCTCCCAGCTACGAGCTGCCCCAGCTGCCCAGACCAAATCCAAGAAAACCTTAGCGAAACCCAACATAAGGAATATCGTGGTGGTGGATGGTGTTCGCATTCCGTTTTTGCAGTCAGGCACTTCGTATAAGGACCTGATGCCACATGATTTGGCTAGAGCAGCACTTTCGGGTTTGCTGCATCGGACCAATGTCCCAAAGGATGTTGTTGATTATATCATCTTTGGCACAGTTATACAGGAAGTGAAAACTAGCAATGTGGCTAGAGAGGCTGCCCTCGGAGCTGGCTTCTCTGACAGGACTCCTGCTCACACTGTCACCATGGCCTGCATCTCTGCCAACCAAGCCATGACCACAGGTATTGGCTTGATCGCTTCTGGGCAGTATGATGTGGTCGTGGCAGGTGGTGTAGAGTTAATGTCTGACGTCCCTATTCGTCATTCAAGGAAAATGAGGAAAATGATGCTTGAGCTCAAGATTCTGGGTCAGCGATTGTCTTTAATCTTGAAATTCAGATTGAATTTCCTATCACCTGAGCTCCCTGCAGTGGCTGAGTTCTCCACCAGTGAGACCATGGGCCACTCTGCAGACTGGCTGGCCGCTGCCTTCGCTGTTTCGCGATTGGACCAGGATGAGTATGCGCTGCGTTCACATAGCCTGGCCAAGAAGGCACAGGATGAAGGACTCCTTTCTGATGTTGTACCCTTCAAAGTACCAGGAAAAGATACAGTTACCAAAGATAATGGCATTCGTCCTTTCTCTCTGGAGCAGATGGCCAAGCTAAGACCTGCATTCATCAAGCCCTATGGCACGGTGACAGCTGCAAATTCTTCTTTCCTGACTGATGGTGCATCTGCAATGCTGATTATGGCAGAAGAAAAAGCTCTGGCCATGGGTTATAAGCTGAAGGCATATTTTGAGGGATTTTGTCTGTGTGTCTCAGGATCCAAAAGATCAACTTTTATTTGGACCAACATATGCTACTCCAAAAGTTCTGGAAAAGGCAGGATTAACAATGAATGATATTGATGCTTTTGAATTTCATGAAGCATTCTCAGGTCAGATTTTGGCTAATTTTAAAGCCATGGATTCTGATTGGTTTGCACAAAACTACATGGGTAGAAAAACCAAGGTTGGGTCACCTCCTCTGGAGAAGTTCAACAACTGGGGTGGATCGCTGTCCCTGGGACACCCGTTTGGAGCTACTGGCTGCCGGTTGGTCATGGCGGCTGCCAACAGATTGCGGAAGGAGGGAGGCCAGTACGGCTTAGTGGCTGCCTGTGCCGCCGGCGGGCAGGGCCATGCTATGATTGTGGAAGCGTATCCAAAATAATAGATGATGAAGAGGTGACCTGGAGTTTCTGTGCAACACTCGCACTAGGCAATGCCATTCCAGTGCATTACTAAATGACATCCTTAGTTCCTAGCTCCTCTTAGGAAAACACAACCTGTAGCCTTCTGTCAAATACTTCACAATGAAACCTTGCTAGTGCTCTGAGCTTTCCAGAAATCGTGGCTTACCGCTCTTTCAGGGATTTCCTAGTCACCAGAATCACAGTGATAACGTTTAAGCAATTGTTTTTGGTCTCTGTTTTCATTAAATACTAAGAGTTGCAATTTGGGAAAGAGGTTAGCTGAGATTTGGAGTCATCTTTATAACATTTGCAAATTACACTCTTTCCTGTTTGTGACCTAAAGACAAGTGTTTTCTATAAAATACAAACCAGTGTGCCTAAAGAAACTTAATTACGGAAAAATAATTCAGAGTTTAAATGTTCTTGACAACTTACAATAAATGTTTAGATGTATAAGTACCCTGTGAACCTTAATAAATGAGAAAGTATCGAAAAAAAAATCTTGTTCCTTTTTAATTTTTTTCTCTGATTTGTATTGGTACCGATTAACATCAGAAGAAAAAAATCGGAGATTCATTCTTGTGAACTGGCTGTCATTTGCCTCTAGACGATGTTAGACAGAAATAAAGCCCAATTCTAGCCAAGCTTTCCTTTTATAGACTTCATGCAGATTAACTCTATCCTGTTAATATATCATTTCTTGAGGTAGAATGAATATAGTTACTAATACATAAGCTTTCTGAATTAAACTATAATTCAGTTGTGCTTCCCCAAGTTTTACCAGTTGGATTTTGAATGATCACAGAACATTTCTTGCATAATTTCTAAAGATGGTTGAGTATTCCTTTTGCAATTTGTTGGAGGCTGTTTTTGTGTATTTCCCAGCTTAAATAGAAGTACTTACTTTGGGGCGCCTGGGTGGCTCATTTGGTTAAGGGGCTGCCTTCGGCTCAGGTCATGATCTCAGGTTCCTAGGATTTAGCTCCGCATTGGGCTCCCTGCTCAGCAGGGGGTCTGCTTCTCTCTCTCTCTCTCCCTCTGCCCCTCCTCCCTGCTCGTTCTCTGTCTCTCTCTCTCTCTCAAATAAAAAAATCTTTTAAAAAAAGTACTTACTTTTCCTTAAGCATACTATCCTTTTTTGTGCCTTTGCTCAATTCTGTGGATTCAACTCAATCATTACCTCCTCCCCTCTCCATGATACCTTTTCATCTATAGAAACGTTACTTTTTTCTTTTTGTTTCCATTGTACTTTGGAACTTTTACCATCTGCTATCAATACCTGTTTTCAAAGTCACTGCTTCAGGTCTCATTCTCTTGGTCTGCATCTCAGCCAGCAGAGATAGAGAAAAGGCAACAGAATCCGTAACTCTAGGCATGAACTACAAGTCCCACGCACCACTTATATTCACTCATGTGGCTGTTCATAGATACAAAAGAAGCTGGAATATGTAAACTTTAGATAGACAGTCATGTGCCCAGCTAGAGCTTTGCAACTCTATATTAAAATAAATTCTTTCTAATGGATATTGTTAGCATTCTTTTCTACAAGCAAATACTTATTCCAGTTCCTAACAGATGGTAAGCATCTATAAATATTTAACTGAATGAGTGAATGCACGAGTGATTTGAAAGGGCTGCATGGTCTCCCCTGTACTCTTGTCCAGCCTATTTCTCACTCTTCTCTACTTGTCTTCTCACTGACCTAGATCAGTTCTTGTTTCATTTTTGTTTCTTTCCCCTCTCCTCTCCTCTCCATGGCCCTCCTATCCTTCTCCTCTACCCTGCTCCCTTTTCATTTTGACAGAATTGTAGTTACAGAAAATTTGCAGGAAAAGTAAAAAAACCCCTATGTTTCTTCACCCAGATTTATTCAGATTTCACCAATTGTACCAATATTGTCTCTTTATAGCAAAAGATCTTTGTTGTATTCAGTTGTCATGCCTTTTTAGGCTGTTTTAATCTGGAACAATTCCTCAGTCTTAGGTTTTCATTGCATTGACATTGTTGAGGAACATATACCAGTTATTCAGAATTGTTCCTCAGTTTGAGTTTGTCTTATATTTCTTCATGATTAGTTTCAGGTTATGCATTTTGGGCATGGAATACCACAGAAGAGATGCTGTGTTTTTTTTTCAGTGTTTGATATTAGGAGATATGGTATCTATCTGCCCCATTACATTTGATGTCTATAAGGATGTTTCTAAAAAAAAAAAAAAAACACAGCAAATTTACTATTATTTTCTTTTGTAATTGAGTATCTTTTGGGAAGATAACTTGAGACTGTGTAAATATCCTTATATTCCTTCAAACTTTCACCCACTAGTTTTAATATCCCTTGATGATTCTTGCCTAAATCAGTTATTACTATGATGGTTGCCAAATAGTGTTTTTTAAAATTCCAGCGTTCATTCTAAATTCATTAGTTGAATTTTTGCCATAAAGATGAGTTTTTCCTTCTAAGTTATAGCCTCAAGGGACTCCCACTGAACAAATTAGTGACATTTGGAGCATTGAAATAAAGGACAGGAAGAGATTATAATCCATTGAATAAAACAAGAATCTCTGAGTCTGTACTGATACAAATAATTTCTTTTTGAACAGTATTTTTTCTAATGGGTAATACATTTATATTATTAAAACATCTTTTGAAAAGTGTGTATACTGAGAAGTCTAACTGCCCCTTTCCCTTCTTTGTCCTCTACAGGTATATATTGTTGTTAGTTTCTTATTTATTTTCCCGATGTTTCTTTATCCAATATAAGAAATAAGGCATATGCTTATTTTCTATCCTTTCTCACACAAAATTTAGCATATTATATAATAGTATAATACTCTTTTGTGTCTTGTGTTTATCATTGAACAGTATATTTAGGAAATCACTCTGTGTCTCCGGTAGACAGAAGAATCTTTAAGAAGTCCTGCTTAAGGTTCTTGTCCCCTGGTTATTCAACCAAACACTAATCTAGGCACTGCAGTTGGAATTAAGATAGCTAATCACCTCACTGTTTTTAACATAAAAAGTTTATCCTGGATTGTATAGATGAGCCCAATATAATCAGAAGAGGAAGTCAGAAGAGTCAGAGAGATGTAGTTGAAGAAAGATGCAAGAAGACATAGGTAGAAAGAGAAGTCAGAGAAAATGGAAGCATGAGAAGGATGCAGTCCGCTGTTGGTAGCTTTGAAGATGGAGAAAGGGGAACCGTTAATCATGGAATGTGAATGGCCTATTAGAAACTGAGAACAGCAGAAGCCAGCTAACAGCCAGCAAGGAAACAGGACTTCCATCCTACAACTGCATGGAGCTGAGTTTTGTCAACAATATGAACGAAAGTGTATTCTCCGGAGCTTCCTGAAAGGCACATAGCCCTGACAATACCTGGTTTTAGCCTGGTGAGAGTTGTGTCTGACTTCTAGCCTACAAAACTGGGAGGTTATGAATGGGTGTCTTAAACTGCCAAGTTTATGGTAAATTGTTACAACAGCAATAGAAAACTCATATAATAGTTGTGCCTAGAAATCTGTCTAATATTCCTTTCTGTACCATTAGGTTGTTTGTCTTCTGTTATAAACAATAATGGCATGAGGGATAACTCGTGTGTGTGAGAGAACGGACGGGGATTCCTGGTCACAGATAATACAGGGTCCTGCCTTTATCACCTGACGGAGTAATCGCATTTCTCAGTTTCAGCTACGAAAGTGGGTTGTTAAATTTTTAGATTTGCCAGTTCGGTAGGTAAGGAGTATTCTGTCTCCTTGTAGTTTCGGTTTGCTTTTCTCCTATTATTGGTGAGTTTGAGTGTCTTCTTAGGCTTCAGTACCATTTAGAATTTTTTTTTCCTGTAGCATGTATATTTATGTTCATTGCTTGTTTTTTTGTTGGGGTTTGGTCTTTCTCAATTTCTGGGAACTTCAGATATGAGGGAGATTACTTTTTGTCTGTGAAATGAGTGTAAGTATGTTTCCCCAGTTTGTCTCTCGGTGCTGCCTTTTAATATTATTTGCTATGTAGAAACTTTTTACTTTTATGAAATTAGACTTACCAATCTTTTCTTCCATAGCTTCTGAATTTTGAGTCACAGACTTCCCCCCCCACCACCTAAAGGTTATAAAGAAATTTTCAGTTTTTTTACTTCTAATACTTTAATGGCCACATTTTTTACATTTAAATTCTGGTCTTTATGGAGTTATCCTAGTGTAGTGTATGAATTACAAATCTAATTTTACCTCTTACCAAACCCATCATCATTTATTTTGAAGTCCAGCTGTACCTATCTACTTTGAGATATCACCCTTTTTGCATTCTGATTTCCCCTTTATCTTGGATCTTTTTGTCCTGTTCCATTAATTGATCTGAGTATTCATGAGTCCGTTCCACACTACTTTAACTGTTGAGCTTTTATTATCTGGCTAAGTCCTCCCTAGTTTTCTTTTTCTTTTTTTAAATATTGATTTTATTTATTTGAGAGAGAGAGCGCGCACACACACACACACATTCTCTCTCTCTCTCTCTCTCCCCCCTCCCCCCGCCCTTCTCTCTCTCGCTGAGCCAGGGAGTCTCATGCAGGGCTCCATCCCAGGAACCCGAGACCATGACTTGAGCCAAAGGCAGATGCTTAACTGACTGAGCCACCCAGGCGTCCCCCCAATTTTCTTTTTCAGATCTTTTCTAGCTATCTTTGTTTTTCCATATTAGCTTTGAATTCAGTCATCTGTTTGAGGGGAAGAAATCTAGTAGTACTTTTACTTGGATTACCTTATATTTATAAATTAACATACAGAGAACTGACATCTTTATGATTTTTTATCTTTTTATCTGTGCAAGTCTATTTTTGTGTCCATTAAGTGGGTTTTAAAGCTTTTCATATATAGTTTTTAATTATTTCATGCTATATTTATTACTGGGTGTTTTATCTCAGCAGAGATAATCATTGTAGTTAACAGTATGGTCTTTATCCTTCTATGCTTTTTCTGTACTTATATAAACTCTTTAATCTAGTAGTTTTCAAAGTGCTATGCAGGAGTTTCTGGGCTACTTTCAGGGATTTCGCAAAATTAAAGCTATTTTCATAATAATAATGACATTATTTTCCTTTTTCACTGAGTTGAACAAAAGGAATCATGAGTGAACGGCTGACAGCTTAGCACAAATCAAGGCAGTTTCTCCAGATGGGAATGGGAAGTATGCTATAGCTGCATATGATGGTTGTCTCAAAAAAAAAAAAATCACTTGTATAATGGAACTGTAAACTGATCTAGTTTTAAAAAACTTCTGAAGTTTTAAAAAACTGTGACAATTCATGTGACCTAAAATTCACCATTTCAACCATTTAAAGTATATACTTTAGTGGGTTTTAGTATATTGACTATATTGGGCAACTACCACCACTATATAATTCTAGAACATTTTCATTACCTGCAAAAGAAAGTCCCTACTCATTAAGCAGTCATTCCCATTCTCTCTTCCTCCAGTCCTGACAACTACCAATCACCTTCTGTCTCAATGGATTTTCTTTTTGTGGACATTTCATATTGGTAAAAAAAAAAATCATAAAATATTGGCCTTTTTTATGTGTCTTCTTTCACTTAGCATACTGTTCTCAGGATTCATTCATGTTGTGGCATGTGTAGTATTTCATCCCTTTTTATAACCAAATAATATTCCACTGTATAGATACACTTCATTTTATTTACCCATTGGTCAGTTTATGGACTTTGGGGTTTTTCCACTTTTTGACTCTTAGGAGTAATGCTGCTGTGAACATTTGTGTACAAGTTTTTGTATCAACATGTGTTTCTAGCAACTTTTTTCATAGAACATCACTTTTACTTTATTGACAAGGCTATTCTCATTTGGACTTGGGTACTTGGCAGACATTTTTTGAAAATGAATTAAGTGACTGTCACTTTACCTAACAATATTTGTTAATATTTGTAAAGTTTAAGCTTTCAAGCAAAAATTAGAATTGTAGAAAACTTCTGAGTGTGACAACTTTCCAGTAAAGAATTTTCTGATGAGATTGATGGTAATATGAAGGAATGTGACCTTTTGATAGAGTATAATGAAATGTGTCAACATTTAGAAGAGTTGCATAACTCAGTGAACCAGTATTTTCCAGATGACCAATGCCTAACACTATAAAACCATGTATAGGTAAAATGTCCATTTGAAGTACAGAATAGACTAGAAGGTTTTTTCAAACAGCTTGAGGCAAATGTACTTCCAATGTAGTATATCCCTTCTGAGTATACAATTCAGTGATTTTTAGTAAATTTATATAGTCATAATCATCATCTCAGTCCACTTTTAGAACATTTACATCATTATAAAAGGATTTTTTGTGCCAGTTTGCAGTCCTTGCCCTTTACCATCTCCAGCTATAGGCAACTGCTAATGTACTATCTGTTTCTGTAGTTTTACTGTAGAATGGAATCCTATAAATGAAATCATAGAATGTGTAGTCTTCTGCATGTGGCTTCTTAGCATGTTTTTTTGAGGTTTATCCATGTTGTGTGTATCAGTAGTTTGGTCTTTTTTAGTGCTTAAATACTATCCCATTGTGTGGATATACCACATTCTACTTATCCTTTTATCATTTGATGGGGTATTTGGGTCATTTCTGTTTTTTGACAATTATGAATAATGCTGCTATAAACATTCTTGTATAGGTTTTCGTATAGACATATGTTTTCAGTTAGTTCTCTTAGTTATAAGCTTAAAAGTGGTATTTCTGGGTCATATGATAACTCTGTGTTTAACATTTTCAAAAATTACTTGTTTTCCAAGTGAGTGCACCATTTTACAATTCCAACTGCAATATCTGAGAGGTCTAGTCTCTTCACATCCTTACCAACGGAAGTTGTTTTCTTTTTAATTATAGCCATTCTAGTGGGCACGCAGTGGTATCTCATCATGCGTTTCCCAGATGACTAATACTTTTGAGCATCTTTTTCTGTGTCTTTTGGCCATTTGTACTTCTTTGATAAACTGTTAACTATTTTGTTCATTTTTTTTTAAAGTATTTATTTGAGAGAGAGAGCACAAGCAGGGGGAGGGGCAGAGGGAGAAGCAGACTCCCTGCTGAGCAGGGAGCCCAACGGTGGACTTAGTCCCAGGACCCTGAGATCATGACCTGAGCTGAAGGCAGCCACTTAACCTACTGAGCCACCCAGGCGCCTCTTTTACCCATTTTTAATTCAAGTTATCTTCTCGTTACTGAGTTGTAACAGTTCTTCATATATTCTAGGTAGAAGTCCTTTATTACAGAAACAATTTGCATAGATTTTCTCTGAGTCTGTGGCTTATCTTTATTTTTTTTATGCTACTTCAAAGTAAAAGTTGTACATTTTAATGAAGCCCAGAACAATGGATTTTATGAAGAGTTCCTTGGTGTGGTTTTAGATTCCATATCTCAGTTAACTTTTAAGTTACCATTTGTAAAATTTTGATGTTATATTATTATCCAAAAGGACAATTAAATTGTCCCATTTTCCAATTTTATGTCTGTATGAAGGTGGATTTTCTTCATGTATTTCAAACTAAACTTCTTGGTGCCAACAGATTGAATGCAGAAATGGATACCAGAAATGCAGATAATGGATCTAGTTTTCTTTCATTAAACCAGACATAAAAGAGATTTACAAAAATGTAAAACAATACCCCTTTTGTCACCACTTTGGTTTAAATATATAATTGTTTTTCATGAAAATGTTACTTATGTTTGCATGTACTATGTTTAATGTTAATGTTAAGTGAATTGGAAAAATACTTAAAATTTCTTTCAGTTTTAATTTCTAATACAGTATATATCAATAGGTATGACTCATATAAACTGAAGTTCTTTGAGACCAGTAATAATTTTCAAAAATGTAAAAGGCTCTTGAGGCTAAAATAAAATTTGAGGACCATTTCTTTTATTATTTTACATGCTGATTCAGAGCCACATAAGACAGTTCTCTTATGTTTATAGCATTGCTTTCTAGTTTTCATACAAGTTGGTCTTGTTTCCCTACCAGATTGTTAGCTTTTTGAAAGCAGGGACCAAATGTATTGCTTTTATTTATTTTCTCAGAAGATCGTGTTTATTCCTGAAATAAGTGTCCATTGAAGACTTAACAGGGGATTGAAGGATTCCCCACTGGCTGACCGTGTTAGGGCAACATTTACTATGTTGGCTTTAACATATAGCTATATTTTTTCATTCAGGTGGAAGAGCACAATGGTCACATCTTTAAAGCTACCCAGTATAGCATCCCTACATACTGTGAGTACTGTTCTTCTTTGATATGGATAATGGACCGAGCCTCTGTTTGCAAATGTAAGTATGAGTGATTTTTTTTTTTTTAAGGAATTCATTGCAGCAATTGCAGACATTTCACCATGAATCTTCTTTTTGCTATAAAACCTTGTCACATCTGGCAGAACTCATGTACTTTGTGAGATCCCTGTATATCCATTCTTTGAAGCACAAAATAAAGTCCAGAGACCTGAACTGACTTCCCAGGTTCCCAGGGGTCCCACTTTAAGCTTGTGGCTAAGAAGGGTCCTGTCCCTGCTCTCTGGACTCACGGCCAAGCAACTCTTCTAGAAGCTTTTTATCCACATCTAGTAACCTGAGGACTCAGTCTGAACTTCTCTGAAGCCAGAGAAGAGCTGCTGTGAGGGAAGACACCTACCCTCTCACCATACCGTTACTGTATTTATTAGCCAGTATGAGTGATCTTTGAGGAGTTTTTTTAACCACTTAACATTTCTGTTTTCTAAGTTTACTCATATCTTTTTTAACATAAAGGGGTAATTTACATTTCCTGATTCTTTAGCCTCCTCTCGCTATGCTCTTTCACCTACTCTCTAGCCAAACTAGATATTTTGGTGTTGTTTGCTCATTGTACTTGCAGCTTACTTTATCTGAAATGCTCTTCTCCCAGATACTAGTTTGACTATTTCAGTTAATCTATGTCTCCATCCAAATGTTACCTCTTAGAGAACTCTTTCCTTACTGTCATATCTAAAATGCCACTTGGTCCCCTAATTCTCTGTCCCCTTACCCAGCTTTATAGTCTTCATAGCACTTATCACTACACAAAATTATATTAAGTATTTGTTTTCTTGTTTTCAGTCTGTCCACTAGAATGTATGCTCTGTAAGGTCAGGAAACTTAATTGTTTCTTCTGTATCACCAGTACCTAGAACAGTTCTGGTATTACAAGTTTTGATAAGTTTTTGTTGGGTAGATGGATGGATGAATTAATGAAAAAATTATTAGATTATAACCTAATTATAACCTAATTATAAAAAAGATACTTTTTTCTACTCTAATCTTTTCATTAGAATATATAAGCCCTAGAATGTGAGTTGAAACTTTTTTTTAGGTCACCTTCATTCTGGCTTACAGAGGACCTTTAGCTTCCACTTCTGTCATGCCATACATCTACTCTGGTGCTTTCAGTAATTCTGTGAGGTTTTGCTTACTAGTGGGCCAGAATTGAATGAATGAAATATTAGGAAGGGTTTGTCCAGTAGGACAAGGATGAAAGTCATGTTTGCCATAGTGAAATCACCACTATTGCTAGATATGTTCACTTGTTCTATCGTTCAACAGTGGTTTCTTTTTTGTTTTATTATTAGTAGTCTAAAAAATTATAGTGAGAACAAAATGGGAAATGGTTTGCCATTAACTTGACTGTTGAATGTTTGAATCTTGTAGGTTTGGCGTAATTTTCTCTTTGTTTTGAAACTGAAAATGTAAAAAAATCTGCTTTTTTTATGACTTGGGTGAGCTTGGTTTGATTCTTAATAGAATTAAGTAACTTTCTTTGTGATTATACTGGTGATTTCATCAGCAGGATGATATGGCCTCCCTTTCAACTTTGAAAACCCCACAAGTTATACTTTAGAAGTTCAAGAAGGATATTTAGGTGTTGATATCCAGGAGCTAGAGCTGGTGTAGCAAAATGACTTAGTTCAAATACATTTCAGTATTCTCTCACTGCTTCTTCCCACCTATCAACTGCCTAGCCACCCTGTTCTCTGTTGCTCCAAGGAATAATTTCTCTTCTGAACATTTTCTTTATCTTGTCTTCCCAGTCACAACTGATATTGTTTATGTTCTGGTTCCTCAGAGCTCTATTCTGGACTTTCTAATATAATAAGGCTTTTCTTCTATCTTAATGTGCTATGTACTTTGTTTTCATTTTAGTAAGGGTCTTTGGCAGTAATGTCTTTCTTACCCATTGGAATGATTCTTAATCGGTATTTCTGGCACTTTAATAGATTGTAGAGCAGGCATATTAGGGGAGCATAAAGACTAATTTGTGAATCAAGTCAGAAAGAAAGTATTCTGTAGGAATATAGTGGGAGCAGGGGGAGAAGCAGGCAGTCTTGAAAGATTCAAAGCTTTTTCATAGACAGTTGTTAGAAATTTTAGGCATGTTTTTCAACTTCATTGTTCTAAATAGAATGGGCTAAATCCTTTTATATTGTAATACCATACCAAGTATGTATATGATATTACAGCAGTATCAGATTTAAAGAAAAAATTTATGTCCAAAATAAAGCTGTAAACTTTTTAAGTTCTTGTCATTGATGTACAGACTTCTAAAAGTGCTGCATTCCTATCCTGTTTTTCAGTATGCAAATATGCTTGCCATAAGAAATGCTGTCTGAAAACCACAGCCAAGTGCTCTAAAAAGGTAAGAAATTATCACCTGTGAGTAGTAAATAACAGATCTGTTGATCTTTTCTGCCTTGTGAAAGAAATCAAGTCCTCTTTGATGGTTTTATAGAGCAATGGTTTTTAAACTTTTTGACCACAAATCACAGAAATATATTTTATGTCATGATCTAGCATATATATATATATATATATATATCAGGATATATTTGTATAATTGAATTGATTTTCCTGGAACTATATTTACCTTTACTACTTGGGAGAGCTACTAAACTGGTTTCACTGCTGACAGTTTATTAAAACACTGCTTTTAAAGATTTCCTACCTCATTAAATACTCATAAGCCTTCCTAGGAATTGTCTTGAAAGTGGTAGGCTATAACTAAAGATTTTAACATTACAGCAAAATCCACCAGCTCATTGGTGTTTTTACATATTTCTACTTGGATACACAGACAGAGATCTAAAAGACACTAAACATGTACTCTGATACTTCATCTTCAAGGAAGCAATGAGTTTTGAAAGATTGCAGGCTTTTATTGATATATGATCGTATTTTTTTTTTACTTATTAGTCATATACTGACAGTCGTGACAATACTGTGCAAATCTGAACTGTACTATAAATGTGTGTGTGTGTGTGTGTGTGTTGTTTACAGTCCATGTACAGAATTTGCATCTGTACATGGACATGTGCTTCCAACTAAGATGGAATAGCTTGTGGCAGACTACTATCCATGCTAAGAACATTGGAAGAAAATGTTACTACACATCAGAGAGCTGCCCAGGCAGATTGGACTTTTGGGGTATAGATCCAAGAGAGAAGATAATTGCAGAGTGATGAATCTGTGTCTGTGGGATGTTTTTCTACTATTGGGAGTTTGTCAATTTTTGTTGTAGGACAAGAAACCAAGGTTCTGGATAGAGGGCCACATTTAAAACTTAGAGAAGTCAGCAAAACTTTTAGGAATCGCATAGAGCTATGGAGACGAAAGTTGGAGTTTGGGATTGCCAGGACTTGAGGGACCATGATCCAGACATAACCCTGAAATTTAGAGGTTTTTCCCTCAAGGCATTTTTTGAGTTCTTAAGCTACGTGGGGTAAAAGGCTAAGAAGCTAAACAGGAAAAAAAGATTAGATTTTTCTGTAGTTTCACATTGCTAAGGAAAGAAAAATTGGAGTTGGAAATACAGAAATAAACATGAGAAACATACAGGAAAGAATGAAAGGTTCTTAAATGTAAACAAAGACAAGAAATGAGAGAAACAAACAAATTAGGTCAGCAAAGAAAATACATTGATTGGTAGGTATAAGTCCAAATATATTGGTGATTACTTTGAATGTTAATAGGCAAGATACTTCCAATTAAAAGACTAGGTTAAAACCAACTGAAAATTCTCAAATGATATGCTGTTAACAAGCAACATACTTAAATATAAAGATACAGAAAGGTTAAAAGCAAAAGGATAGATAGAGCATGCAAAGACTAACCAGTAGAAAGATGGTGTAGCTATACTAATATCAAGGTGTAGTTTAGGGCAGAGAAACATTACTTCTGATAAAGGTGTTTCATAATAATAAAATGGTCAACCTGTCAGGGAGATATGAAAATTCTAACTTGTCTTAACATTATTGCTTCAATACCTGACGGACAAAAATTTAGTAAGCATGTAAATGATATGAAAAACAGGATGAAAAAATTTGAACTAGTTGATGTGTACTGAACCCTGCATCTTACAACTGCCTGAATCAGTCTTTTCAAGTGCACGGAACATTTGAGAAAATTGATCATATGTTGGGTCAAAAAGGAAGTCTCTACAAATTTGAGAGGATTGAAAATAATTGAGAGTACAATTTTTGACCAGAGTGGAATTAAGCTCTAAATCAACATAAAGATAACTAGACAGTCCTCAAGTACTTGGAAATTTAAGGTTGGTTCTGGGGGAACCAGGAGGGTGGAGCCCTCACATTTAAAGAGATAGAATAACAAACAGTCCTGCTGAGATAAAGCATAGAAGCAGCAGTTTTTGAAAAATGCCTGGGATATATGGGAAGGAGATTTATTTCCTAATCTCAGAACATATGCTGGAGAGGCAGGGATCTTTGGGGGACTTCTTCAAGAACAGAAGAGTAGGTGGGTATCATTTTCTTCCCTGCCTCCAGCCTAGATACACAGGCATCTCCGAGAACTAGGGTGCTGCAACAGCACTCTCCTCCTAGCTTGCTCTTGGTGCACCTGCCCCCATGTTCTCCTGTGGAAATGCCCCCTCCAATACACTGTTGGCCAGAGCCCATCCAAAGTGGTACCATGAGACTGGTAGTCTGCAAGTGGCCCTGACAGGAGCCAGCACCACTCCAAAGCGTTTCCTGCTCTGGAGAGAGTGAAACATAACCAGACACACCAGTACAGTTGCAGCCCCAACAGTGGGCTGGAGGCAGATATCATGTCCAACTGCAGGCCTTGCCCACCAGCAAAAGCTTCTCAGGGGACAACACAGGGAAAGTGCCCTGTACTTCAGTGCTACCGCATCTCTGGCAAACTCCTGGTCTGTTTCAACTTAAGTCCATGGTGGTCTCAGACTGGCCCACTAACAACACAGGGACCAACCCTGCCCACAACAGGCAGAGCGAGCCATTGTAGATGACTGGACTGAAGACTCAGTCACAATAGCAGGGTGCATAAAACACACATAAGGAGACAGGTTGTGGTGAACAGGGGACATTGCATTGTAGGCCATTATAAGACCTCTCTTTCATTCTTTTTTTTAAAGATTTTATTTATTTATTTGACACAGAGAGACACAGCGAGAGAGGGAACACGAGCAGGGGGAGTGGGAGAGGGAGAAGGCTTCCCTCTGAGGAGGGAGCCTGTTGTGGGGCTTGATCCCAGGACCTGGGATCATGACCTGAGCTGAAGGCAGACACTTAATGACTGAGCCACCCAGGTGCCCCAAGACTTCTTTTTCATAAAGCCACCACGTTAAAGAGCAGGAGATGTAGCTGACTTTCCTAACACATAGAAACAGACACAGAGAGTTAGACAAACTGAGGAGACAGACTTTCATATGTCCCAAATGAAAGAACAGGACAAAATCCCAGCAAGAGAACTAAATGAAACAGAGGTGAGTAATATGCCTGATAGGGAATTTAAAGTAATGGTCATAAAGATACTTACTGGACTTGAGATAAGAGTAGAGGACCTCAGTAAGACCCTCAAAAGAAAACATGCAAAAGGACCAATCAGAAATTAAGGACCTAATAACTGAAATTAAAATACATTAGTTGGAATAAATAGGAGACTAGAGGAAGCAGAAGAACAGGTCAGCAGCCTGGAGGACAGAGTAATGGAAAGCTAACTGAACAGGGGAGAGAAAAAAAATAGTAAATGAAAATAGACTAAGGGAACTCGCAACACCATCATGCATAATGACATTCACACAGTAGGGACTCCAGAAGGAGAAGAGAGAGAAAAGGGGGCAGAAAATCTATTTGAAGAAATAACAGTTGAAAACTTCCCTAATACGGAGAAGGAAACAAATCCAGATCCAGGAAGAACAGAGGGGCCCCAACAAAATCAACCCTAGGAGGTACACACGAAGGCAGATAGTAACTAAAATGGCCAAAACTATTGATAAAGAGATAATTTTAAAAGCAGCAAGAGGAAACAGATACATACAAGAGAACCCCTTTAAGGCCAACAGCTGATTTTTCAGTAGAAACTTTGAAGGCCAGAATTGAGTGGCATGACATATTGAAAAATGCTGAAAGAAAAAAACCTGCAACCAAGAATACTCTATCCAGCAAGGCTATGAGTCAGAATAGAAGGAGAGATAAAGAGTTTCCCAGACAAACAAGTTAAAGGAATTCATCACCACTACACTAGTCCTACAAAAATGTTAAAGGGGACTGACTGGAAAGGAAAGACTGACCATAAGTAGGAGTAGTAAGAAAAATAGGAAGCATAAAGCAGTAAAAATAAGTGTACCTATAAAAATCAGCCAAGGGACTAACAAAAGATGTAAAATGTGACACTATATACCTGAAACATGGGGAGTGGTGAGGAGTAAAGAATGGGGTCAAATTTCAGTGACCACCAACTTAATATAGACTGCTAAATGCGTAAGATGTTATATATAAACCTAATGGTAACCACAAATTACAAACCGGTAATGGATATACAAAAAGTAAAGAAAAAGGAATACAAGCATATCACTAAAGAAAGCTAGCAAACCGTGAGAGAAGAGAGTAAGAGAAGAAAGGAACAGAAAAGAACTATAAAAGCAACCATAAAACAATTAACAAAATGACAGTAAATACATACCTATCAGTATTTACTTAGAATGCAAATGGACTAAATGCTCCAATCAAAAAACTTGGTGTGATGGAATGAATTAAAAAAAAAGACAAAACCAAGTCCCATGTGTATGCTTCCTACAGCAGACTCATTTCCAACTTAAAGACACTTGCAGATTGAAAGTGAAAGGATAGAAAAGCATTTATCATGCAAATGGAAGTGAAAAGAAAGCCAGGTAGAGCAATACTTATATTGGACAAAATGGACTTTAAAACAGACTGTTAGGGGCATCTGGCTTGCTCATTTGGAGAAGCATGCAACTCTTGATCTCGGGTCATGAGTTTGAACCCCATGTTGGGTATAAACAGTACAAAAAAAAATAAGTAAAAACGTTTTAAAAAATTAAAAAAAAAGACTGTTGAGAGACAAAGAAGAACACTATATAAGCATAAAGGGAACAATCCGACAAGAAGATATAACAATTATAAATATTTATGCACCCAATATGGGAGCACCCAAAATATATAAGGCAGCTGGTAACAAACAAAGTAATCAATAGTAATACAATAATAGAAAGGGACTTGATACCCCATTACATTAATGGATAGATCATACAGACAGAAAATCAACAAGGAAACAGTGACTTTGAATGACACATTGGACCAGATGGATCTAAAAGATATATTCAGAATATTCCATCCCTAAAACAGCAGAATACATATTGCTTTCAAGTGCACATGGAACATTCTGCAGAATAGATCACATATTAGACCACAAATTAGTCTCAACAAATTCAAAAAGATTGAAGTTCTACTGTGTATCTTTTCTGAACACAGTAAGATGAAACTAGCAATCAACAACAAGAAAAAAATCTGGAAAGAACACAAATACATGGAGGTTAAATAACATTCTACTAAACAATGAATGGGTCAACATTTCTTCTTGATGAAGAAATCAGAGGGGAAATTTAAAAAAATACATGGAGATAAATGAAGATGAAAACCAAACAGTCCAAAATCTTTAGTATGCAGCAAAACCTGTTCTGAGAAAGAAGTTTAGAGCAGTACAGGCCTACTTCAAGAAGCAAGAAACATGTCAAATAAACAACCTATCCTTATACCTCAAAGAACTAAAAAAGAACAACAAACAAAACCTAAAACTAGTAGAAAGAAAGATAGATTAGACCAGAAATAAATGAAATAGAAACTAAAAAAAAAAAAAAAAACCCAATAAAACAGTTCAATGAAACCAGTATCTGGTTCCTGGAAAAGATCAACAAAATTGATAAACCTTTAGCCAAACTCATAAAAAAATAAAAAAGGACTCAAATAAACAAAATCAGAAATAAAAGAGTAGAAATAACCACTAACACCACAGAAATATAAAGGATTATAAGAGAACATTGTGACAAAACGTATGCCAACAAATTGGGCAACCTAGAGAAATGGATAAATCCTAGAAATATATAGCCTTCCAAAACTGAATCGGGAAGAAATAGAAAATTTGAAAAGACCAGTTACCAGCAACAAAATTGAATCAGTAATTCAAAACAAAACAAAAAAACTTCCAACAAAATAATCCAGGACCAGGCAGCTTCACAGGTGAAATATACCAAACATCTAAAGAATAATTAATACCTATTCTTCCAAACTATTCTAAACAAGAAGAAGGAAAGCTTTCATATTCATTCTGTGAGGCCAGCATTATCCTGATACCAAAACCAGATAAAGACAGTACAGAAAAAGAGAACTAGAGGCTAATATCTCTGATAAATATAGATACAAACATCTTCAACAAAATATTAGCAAAGTGAATTCAGCAGTGCATTAAAAAAAACATTCACCATGATCAAGTGGGACTTATTCCTGGGATACAAGGGTGGTTCAGTATTTGCAAATCAATATGTTGTATCACATCAGCAAGAGAAAGTATAAAAACCATATGATCATTGCAATAGTCCAGAAAAAAATTTGACAAAGTATTCCATCCATTCATGATAAAAACACTTCAGTAAAGTAGGTTTGGGGGGTGTACATACCTCAACATAATAAAGGCCATATATGAAAACCCCACAGCTAACCTCATACACAGTGGGGAAAAATTGAGAGCTTTTCCCCTAAGGTCAGGAACAAGACAAGAATGTCCACTTTTGCTGCTTTTATTCAACATGGTATTGGAAGTCCTAGCCATAGCAATCAGACAAAAACAGAAATGAAAGGCATTTTTCCAAAGAAGACATGCAGATGGCCATCAGATATAGGAAAAGATGTTCAACATTACTCACTATTAGGGAAATTAGGTAGATGAAAAGCACAGTGAGATATCACCTCATTCCTGTCAGAATGGCTAAAACTGAAAAACGCAAGAAATAACAAGTGTTGGCGAGGATATGGATAAGAAGAAACCCTTGTGCAGTGTTGGTGGGAATGCAAACTTGGTGCAGCCACTGTGGAAAACAGTATGGAGGTTCCTCAAAAAGCTAAAAATAAAATTACCACATGATCCTGTAATTGCCCTACTTTGTATTTACCCAATGA
This sequence comes from Callorhinus ursinus, assembly GCF_003265705.2. NCBI lineage: Eukaryota > Metazoa > Chordata > Mammalia > Carnivora > Otariidae > Callorhinus > Callorhinus ursinus. The sequence continues at coordinate 36,115,629 of NW_027397087.1, read as the reverse complement.
ATATGAAAACATTAATTCAAAAAGATATATGCACCCCTTTGTTTATTGCATTATTTTCAATAGCCAGATTATGGAAGTGACCCAAGCACTTGTCCATCGATAGGTGTACGGATAAAGAATATGTGGTATATATCCACAATGGAATATTACTCAGCCATAAAAATGAAATCTTGCCATTTGCAACAACATGGATGGGTCTAGAAGGTATAATGCTAACTCTGAAGTAAGAAAAAGACAAGTACCATATGATCTTACTCTTATGTGGAATTTCAGAAATAAAACAAAGAAAAAAATAGACAAACCAAAAAAACAGACTCTTAAATATACAGAACAAACTGATGGCTACCGGAAGGGAGATTGATTGGGGTATGGGAGAGATGGGTGAAGAGGTTTAAGTGTACACCTACCATGATGAGCATTGAGTACTGTATAGAATCGTTGAATCACTATATTGTACACCTAAAAGTAATACAGCAGTGTATGTTAACTATACTATAATTAAGATTAATAAAAATTTTCTCCCTGAAAAAAATAAACATCAAGTGATATAATTCACATTGAACAAATAAAATAATATGATTATCTTAAAGAGGAAAAACATTAGATAAAATTCAAAACTCACTCATTATTCAAACAAACCAACAAAAAATAATCTACCACAGAGTGGGAGAATGCATTTGCAATTCGTACATCCATCTTGGATCTACAATATGTAAAAAGCATCTAAAAATCATTAAGAAAGATGGTCAGCTCTATAGAAAAATGAGCACATGGCTTAAGCAAGCACTTGACAGAAGACCAATAAACATGAAAAGGTGTCCACCTTCACTAATCATCAGGGAAATACAAATTGAAACCATAGTGAGATATGTACCCACTTGAATGGCTAAAATGAAAAACATCCTACCAAAGTTGTAGAGCAGCTTGGACTTTAATACATTACTGGTAGGAGTATAAGTTGACATAAGTTATCTTGAAGTTATTTGGCAGTCCTTATCAAATCTGAGCATAAGCATTTCTAATGACTCAACAGTACCACTCCAAGATACTCCAAGATCCAGCAAATACATAGATGTTTGTGCCAAAAGACAAATAAAATAACATTCATATCAGCACTGAGCTATCCCCAAACTAGAAGAAACCTAAATGTCCCCCAGCAGTAGAATGTATAAATAAATTATGGTATACAGTTGACTCTTGAAAAACATTCCCTCCGGGACGCCTGGGTGGCTCAGTCGGTTAAGCGACTGCCTTCGGCTCAGGTCCTGGGGTCCTGGGGTCCTGGGATCGAGCCCCACATCAGGCTCCCTGCTCGGCGGGAGGCCTGCTTCCCCCTCTCCCGCTCCCACTGCTTGTGTTCCTGCTCTCACTGTGTGTGTGTCTCTCGCTCTGTCAATTAAGTAAATAGAATCTTTAAAAAAAAAAATTCCCCCGCACAGTGGAAAATCTGTGTATAGCTTTTGACTCCCCCATAACTTAATTACTTAAAGCCTACTGTTGTTGATTAACACTTATTTTGTAAGTTATATGTATTATATACTGTATTCTTACAATAAAGTAAGTTAGAGAAAAGAAAATGTTATTAAGAGAATTATAAGGTAAGAAAATACATTTACAGGGCTTTATTTATTTAGTTTCAAAGCTTTTATTTATTTATTTGAGAGGGAGAGAGTATGAAGTAGGGTGGGGAAGAGCAGAGGGAGAGGGACAAGCAGACTCCTGCTGAGCAGGGAGTCCGATGCGGGGCTCCATCCCTGGACCCTGTGATCATGACTAGAGCCAAAGGCAGACGCTTAACCAGTTGAGCCACCCAGGTGCCCTGTACTATATTTATTGGGAAAAAAACCCACATATATATAATTGGACCTGCATGGTTCAACCCTTGTTCAAGGGTCAACTATTTATATTATGGAATACTATATGAGCTTAAACTATTTTTACTCACAGACATGATGTTGAAGCCAGAAACAAAAACACACATACCATATTATTTTATTTATATAAAGTTCAAGAATGGATGAAGGTAACTCATGGTCTATATGTTATATGATACTATTAATATAATGTTCAAAAGTAGGTAAAACTAATTTATATTGATAGAAGTACATATGCTGGTTATTTGTGAAAATACATAGTGGCTGGGATGGTTTTGAAGAGAATTTTATACTGCTGGTTGTATTTTGCTTCCTGACTTGGGTCCTGATAACAAGTGTGCATCAACTTTGTCAAAGTCTTATCAAACTGTACATTTATAGTTTGTATAGTATGTATGTCATACTTCAGTGAATTTTTATTTAAAATATATAAAGTAGTTTGGAGGGAAAATAACTATAAAAACTTTTTTTTTAAAGATTATTTATTTATTTATTTGACAGAGAGATAGAGCAAGCAGGCAGAGGGAGAAGGAGAAGCAGGCTCTCTGCTGAGCAGGGAGCCCGATGGGGGGCTCGGTCCCAGGACACTGGGACATGACCTGAGCTGAAGGCAGACACTTAACCAACTGAGCCACCCAGGCGCCCCACGTATATTGTTTTTACAAAGAAGACTCAATTAAATTTTTTTCAGTTGAAAATAGTGAAATTAATTTCTCTTAATTTCAAGAAGTAGAATTTTTTAGCATGTTTGCTTTAAATTAGTTGGTTTCAAATCAAATGATTAAGATTTTTTTTTAGTACCCTCAAGTATTCTGGGTTTTTTTGCTTTCACAGATCTTTATTAACATTCCTAATACTCTGGAGATAGCCATAACATTTAAATAAATAGATTATATATGTGTGTATGTATACATGTTTGTGTCACAGTAATAGCAAGGAGTTGGACTAAAGTTTATTTTAATCATTGCAACGAGCAGTATTTCTTTAACAGTTTATTGAGCATTTGCCATATATCAGATACTGTGCTATGTATGTTCATCTGTTACTTAATCTTCATAATAACCCTGTGAGGTAGAAAAGTGATATTTCTATTGCAAATATGAAATTATGTAAATAACCTAATATAGTGACAAGGCAAAATTTTAATTTGCATCCTCTAAATATTTTAAGATTAAGTGTCCTTTCTCTTCTACCTCAGACCTGGAGAAACTTTTCAGAGATATTGCCTTATATTAAGATAACAACATGCTTCACAGTAGACATACGTTAATTCTCTTAAGAATTAAGTGCTGGACTGATATGAGGAATTCTTAATCTCAGGAAACAAACTGAGGGTTGCTGGAGTGGTGGGGGGGTGGGAGGGATGGGGCGGCTGGGTGATAGACATTGGGGACGGTATGTGCTATGGTGAGCGCTGTGAATTGTGTTAAGACTGATGAATCACAGACCTGTACCTCTGAAGCAAATAATACATTAGTGTTAAAAAAAAAAAGATAGTAGGAAGGGAGAAATGAAGGGGGGAATCGGAGAGGGAGATGAACCATGAGAGACTGTGGACTCTGAGAAGCAAATGGAGGGTCCTAGAGGGGAGGGGGGTGGGGGATGGGTTAGCCTGGTGATGGGTATTAAAGAGGGCACGTACTGAATGGAGCACTGGGTGTTATACCCAAACAATGAATCATGGAACACTACATCAAAAACTAATGATGTATGGTGATTAACATAACACAATAAAATAAAATTTAAAAAAAAAATTACATGCTGGAGGGCACCTGGGTGGCTTATTCGGTTAAGCGGCTGCCTTTGGCTCAGGTCATGATCCCAGAGTCCTGGGATCGAGCCCTGAATTGGGCTCCCTGCTCAGCATGGAGTCTGATTGTCCCTCTCCCTCTGCTCCTCCCCCTGCTTGTTCTCGCTCTCTCTCTCAAATAAATAAATAAAATCTTTTGAACAGAAAAGAAGTTCTAGAATGCAGAGTAGATATAGGTGAAAACATACGTCTTCCCTACTTAAAATTTTCTGTTGCCTTTTGTTAGCTGTCGGGACAAGACCCAAAGTCTGTGCCTTAGTACCTGAAGCCCTTTGTAATCTCTCTGCCTAGTGTTTTCTCATTTTTAGTTCAGCCATATCAGATTACTTTTAGTTTGTTTTGCCCAACTTTGTTCTGTGTTTTCTGTGCCTAAAAGGTTCTTCCCTTTTCTTCTTAGGTACTATTTGCTTTCCAGCAGTTAGGTTAAGCATCAGGTCTTCTCAAGGTGATTAGTTGTTACCTAGCCCAATCCTTCCCAATCTAGTTGTTTTACTTCCATGGTTCCATATTACCTAATAAATCTGTTGTTAACTGTTTACTTATCGCCACACATTTAACACTACTAGTCTTAGCACTAGTCTTAGGGTAGCTACTCTTACTTGATTTTGTTTTCCTGTTACCTAGCACATAAATGACAAATGTATTAACATAAGACTGGAAGGGGAAATTAGGATCAATTCAAGCAATATCTTGAATGTTAGACTCAAGAATGTTTGTACCTTATTTTGATATATACTAGTTAATCACCGAAGGTTTTTTAGGATACTAAAGTAGATTATATACACTATGCAGTATATTAAAAGGGGAGAAAATGGATGTGGGGAAATTCACCAAGAAGCTGTTGGAAATAGTCCAAGTGGGCAGCCATATAGATTTGAAATAGGGTGGTGGCAATAGAATAGAAAAGAAAAAATAGGGTGTACTGACTGACCACAAGAACTTGGCACTGATGCAGACTGAAGGAGAGAATTCCTGTTGCGTTAGAAAAGGAGAATGATGCAAGAGAAGGAAGAGACAAAAAAGATTTACAAAAAAGTTTTCAGTCTCAGAGGTAATAAACATTTTTTTCTGTGAATTACTTTAAATAATCTTCAGGGTAAGTATTTTGCAGTTGCATAAACTATAGTTAGTTTATGATATCAGATACACTATTGAAGTAAATAAGAAAGGGCTCAAACACGAATCAAGGGCCAATCTGTGTGTGCCTCTGCCTTTAGCTATGATATCATTGTTCAGTTAAACGTCCCTAAAGTTTACGTGAACTTTGAAGCATTCTTAAGTATCAGAAATTACTGACAACTCTAATTCATATCAAATCAGACTTTGTAGTAGTACTTGGTACATGTTTAGCATACAAAGGATATCCCCTTTCTCCCTTGTCCAAATCCCAGCTTTACATGAAGGGCTTTTTAACAGGAAGGAAAACAGTAGCCTGTTGCCACTGCCTTCATTCTCTACCCCATTATATTTTGAGGGGATTCCTAGTGGGAAAGGATTGAAGCTAACATGTGACTTGATCTATATTGTCAATGTTAACCATAATTCCCTTTCCCTCCAACTCTTATAACTGTGCTCATGAAACTTCAGGGAAATAAAAAGTAGTTTCTCTTAAATAACTGGTTAAACACATTTAAAGATGTTTGAATGTATTTGGAAACAAAAATTTATCTTCCATTTAGTATGATCCGGAGCTGTCATCTCGACAGTTTGGGGTTGAATTGTCCCGTTTGACCAGTGAAGAACGAACTGTTCCTTTAGTGGTGGAAAAGCTCATAAACTACATTGAAATGCATGGACTGTACACAGAAGGTATTTACCGAAAGTCTGGTTCAACTAATAAAATCAAGGAGCTGCGACAGGGTCTGGATACAGGTAAGATGGTGTTCTCCCAGTCAGGACCAAATGGTGTTATGTAAATAGATCATTTCCTGCTTTTAAAGTTTTCGTTATGTGTTAATCTTTTTCTTGCAGCCAGAAGAATGCCATCTTTTCTGTGGTGCTTGTTAATCATTTTGTGGCTTTCTAAAAGTCTTTGTTTTTGTGTGGTCCATTCAGCAAATATATATTGAGTGTATCATTTGTACAAGGCCCTGTTAGGTCCTTGACACAGCTCTCATTTAAAATCTTAACAATTTGGTAAGATCGGGGTATGTGTAATTAACAAAGAAGAAATTTTAGGTTCAAGGAAATTAAATGATGATCTCTTGATGATGATGTAGAGCAGTGTGCTGATGTTTTTATGCTCATCTTCACAACAGTCCTATGAATTAGGGATTATTATCCCTGTTTACAGAGAAAGAAACTGAGGCTTACAGAGGATCTTGCCCGAAGACTCACCACCAATAAGTGATCAAGCGGGGATTTAACCCCAGATGTTCTGAATTCGTAATCTAAACTATTGCCTATTAGTCTCCATTACTCTGACTTCAAGTGTCTTTCTGATGCATGTTCTCACCTTCTTACATTCATGACATAGTTATTTAAACTGTTTAATTAGTGGATTGAACATGTACCTGTGTAGAACTATAGCCTCAGGCCTAGAATATATATGCAGGAGTTGGACTTTGGTTTCATGGTCAACTTCTGTTCTTTACCACTATAGGGAAGGAATAGATTGTTGTTGTTGTTTAAAGATTTTAGTTCTTTATTTGAGAGAGAGAGAGCAAGAGAGAGAGCACGAGCAGGGGGAGGGGCAGGGGAGAAGCCAACTCCCTGCTGAGCAGAACTCCGGGATCATGACCTGAGCCGAAGGGAGAGGCTTAATTGACTGAGCCACCCAGGTGCCCTGGAATAGATTGTTTTGAATCACACTTAGATACGAAGCTTATCTCTGTGTCTCCAAGAACCTACCCACATGCTTTTTCTTTATAGTTTTTGTGTTTGTTTTGGGTTTTTTTAATGAGAAAATCAGGGAGAGATTAGTCAGTATGGAAATAACAACAGAAAATGCTTGGTAAAACTCAAGCAGGGCAACCTGCCTACCAGAGATTCTGCTCCAGGTTAAAGGCAGTTGACAACCGATCTCTTGTACCTTGGGTCAGCACAAGTGAAAAATCATCCTGTATCCTCCCAATCATTTCTTTTGTATAACCTTGGGGAGTTTATAAGTGAAACAGAGTAAGGGTATGTTCATTACATTTCCTATGTTCACTTATTACTGTCCTTTCACCTTTAAAAATGACTTAAAATTAGGGCCTTTTTCCCATCTGCCATCCAAAACATTGCTACTCAAAGTGTGGCTCAAAGATCAATCCACAATGTAAGTACAGAAATTGAGAGCAAGCATTTAGAAACATCTGTAGTGGTATTTAACAGTTCTTTAACATGAAAGCATGTGGTATTTTATTTTACATATCTGTCAGTCTGCAAAAGATTTGGAAAACAAAAAGCTGTTCCTTTACCAAGGTTAGAAGTGCTATTCCAAAGCATGGAATTAGATCGTAGAAGATATTAGTTTGATTAAGAACATGAAGGCTTCTTTTGGTGCTGATAGTTTCTAAAGTGAATTATTTGAAACTCTGCATATTTTGGCTTTGTTATCTAACTCTTGTCTCTAAATAGATGCTGAGAGTGTAAACCTGGATGACTATAACATACATGTTATTGCAAGTGTATTCAAACAATGGCTTCGCGATTTGCCCAATCCACTCATGACCTTTGAACTCTATGAGGAATTTCTTCGAGCTATGGGTAAGCACAGACTTCCTGGATTCGAGGGAAGGCCTACACTTGGGAAAGGAATGTTGTCTTCATTATAGATTATTTAGCCATCCTCTAATGGTTTAGTCCATAGAGATCCAAAAGTAAGCTTTTGACAGTCAATACAGAACTGCTGGTGTACTCTCACCTACTCAAATATTGACTTTTGAGAGAGTCATTAAAATGTCAGTATCCTGAAAGTTTTCTGAGTAAGTCACTTCGTTGCTTCTCACAAAGAGATTTCAAGACTAAGATTATAAATAAATTAAAAGACTAAATAGATTTAAGGGCTGGCTTATATTCATTTACAATTGTGAATCTAGGCAAGAACTCTGTTTTATGCCAAACCTCCCAGGTGATGGAGTTTAGTTTTTCAGTGCTACAGTTGTGTAGAATGTTGCTGGAGGCCTGCCTAAAAGTATTTAGGCCCTGAGGCATGACTCCTCCGATTTCCATAAGACTGATTTTATAAACTATATGGCAATTAATTAATTTTAATCGGGAATCAGTCTGCCACAAAATGGCTAAAAAAAACTAGGGCATCTCTTTTCCCTTTGCTCTAATAAGGATTACTGGGATATAGATTAAAACTCACGGACTGCTTAGTGAATATAGAACTCAAGCAAAGGAAGATTAGTGGTAACTGAACTGCTCTTTTCCTGCCACACAGGTACACCTGCCTCTCTTTAAAATTTAGAGCCAGGTTCCCCTGCTACCTACTATCTGTTCAGGAGGAAGATGTAGCATATGAGAGGGGATACTCAATCTTACTGGCTATCCTTAATCTTTTTAGGCCTTCAGGAGAGGAAAGAAACAATCCGTGGTGTATACTCTGTGATTGACCAGCTCTCCCGAACTCATCTCAATACACTGGAACGCCTCATTTTTCATCTAGTCAGGTAATTTCAAGAAACAAGGGAATGTATAATAGTTTTTCTTGGATGCTTTTTGATAAGTGAAGAATTCCTTCATTTGGAAAACTGACCTTTTTTTTCCTGTTTATAAAGCTAATGCCTCAAACAGGTGCTTACAATTCCTTGGAGCAGAAATCCTCAGCTAAGTTGGGCTGCAGAGTAGGGACTTCTCTGCCCTATTTGAACCATGTAACAACTTCAGCCTCATGGTGGCACTATGTAGCCTAGCCTGTTCTCATTCCTGAACTATAAAGTAGAAAGGAGGTATATGTCTTGACATAACCTAATTCATAGAAGGTGGGTTTAGGTGGGGCTCAAGAATTGACTGACTGAGTATAAATATCTGGTAAATATTACATAAATGTTAGATGGGTTTCTGATATGACTGTCTGAGAATGCCTGTAAGTCTCTACTCTGCATTCTTCAGACATGTTCATCAGGTGTATGGCAGTGGGTCAGAAATTTCCCTTGATAAGCTATCTGCTGGCCTGTATTGCTTCAAGTAAGGAACAGAGTGGAAGTGCATTTTCCAGAGGCAAAGGAACAGCTTTGGGAAAAGTCTACAAGTGTCTCCTTTCACCTGATACGAATATCCTTCTAGTACTCTGCGGCTGATGTCATACGTATTCTTTCTCTCATGTCCTTTGTCTACGTCCTTACTATTTTCCCTTTTAATCCCCACTTCGCCTGTTTTTTTTTTTTTTTTTTTTTTTTAATTCCTTAGGATTGCTCTACAGGAAGAAACTAATCGAATGTCTGCTAATGCTTTGGCGATTGTATTTGCCCCCTGCATTCTTCGATGCCCTGACACCATTGACCCACTACAAAGCGTGCAGGACATCAGTAAGACTACCACGTAAGGCCAGTTACCATCACCTCCACAAGACCCCAGGGACTTCTGAGTCAGTGTAGCCACTTTATCTAGATATCAAACATAGTGAATGATTTCATAAGTTCAGATGTTTTTAAGAAGATTACTAGACCCTGTTGGGTTTTCTTATGCTGAATATGAAAAATTTAAGAGATTCTCTTCAACTGGACATCATTTGTTTTGAAGGGTCATTTTAAATTTAGCTTTTCTTTAGGAATGTTTATATTCTCTAAAAATATTTAAAATTCCATTTTACCAAATTACATACACTTTGTCTCCCTGTAATCTAGTCTAACTGGCTGTGAATCCTTTTGGCCATAGTACTTCAGTATTTCTGTATTTCACTTTAGCCTTTTTTTATGGCCCTCTGCTTTCCTTCTAGATTAATGATTCTTAACCTTGGCTCCAAAAGGAGCTTTAAAAAAATCCTGGTGTTTGTGTCCTATCCCTAGAGAGTCTAATTTAATTAGCCTGGGGTGTGGCCTGGGCGTTGCAACTTATAATTGCCTCTCAGATGGATGCTGAAGTGCAGCCAAAGTTGTGAACCACCATTTTATAAATCTTGTCTTAGAGCTCATAAAATAAGGAATGTTGATTTTTCTTTCATCCTCCAAACGTCTGCCACATTTAGCTGAAAAGCAGTGTGGGAGGGCTACACACTTATTTGACTTACTTCAGCTCTTAACGGTTTTCTCTTTTTCCTCCTATTTCAGCTGTGTGGAGCTGATTGTTGTAGAACAGATGAATAAATACAAGGCTCGTCTCAAAGACATCAGTAGCCTGGAATTTGCTGAGAACAAGGCAAAGACCAGGCTGTCACTGATTCGTAGATCAATGGTAAGAAGTCAGATGTGGAGTCCAGGGGAAAATGGGAGCCTTCCTGATGTTTTAAGTGTGCATTTATGGTTTAAACAGAGATTATTCTTCAAATCTTTTTTACATGGAACAAGTAAAAAGAAACCACTTTTATCTTGGGGTACTATGGATGCCTCATGTTTGATCTTTTAGCCCTCTCTAGTTATATGTACAGAATATATGCAGTTAAATGTGTAGAATTTTTTAAATCAAATATTTGGATAAGTTGTTGGTGGTTTATTAATCTGTCCTGTTTTCTTTTTCTGTCCTTTGTATGAAAATTTAACCTATCCTAACTTTTTCTTTACTTCTTCCGCCATCTGTTCCCACCCCCAGCCATGTCACCTTTGATGTTCCTGGCAGTACTTCTGCGATGTAGAGAACTTAATCATATTCAAGAATGTGATTCATAAGGAAATGGAATTCCATCTATGAGTCTACTATTATCAAATAAAGATTTTTAAGGGTTTATTGTTAGGTTTTGGGAAAAGCCTTGCAAAAATGATCATTTATTTTCTCCATTTGCCCACTTTTCTGTTTAATATCTTCCTTTGTAACCAGTGACAATCAGTTCTTACTGACCAACAATCAGTAGGGTATGGATAACTGGAAAACTGCTGCATTAAAGTTTAATCATTTGCTACCCCTCCCCTCAATTGTAAAACAAAACTGTAGTAATGAGACCCAGTCAGATCCCCAGGAAAGCTCTAAAGAGAAGCAGGCTTCCCTGTCATCATGTGCATGCTTTTCCAAGGACCCAGCAATACTTCATCCATATCTTCATGATTTATACTTAGATTAAAATAACTCTGTTTCTTTGTTTAATACTTAAACTGCCTGGCACAGAATAAATCCTAACAAATATGTCAGTTGATTAAATTAGTGAAGGGTCTTCTCTAAGAACAAGCATAAACATAGACTTTTTCAGGCAGTAAAGGTATTAATTGTAGGACACTATTTGAAAATCTTTTCCCTAGAAAATGAAAACAGAAACCCCATTTAAAAGTGAAACCCTTTCTGGTAGTCTGAATTTTCAGGAGCTCAGTTCTTAGAGGCCCAATTTAGAAGAAGAAAGGGAAGAGACCTTTTACTCTAAAGCTACTTTTCAAAGTAGCTAGACACGCTGTGCTTTTTTTTTTAATTTTTTTTTTAAACTGATGCTGCAGAAGATGGATATATTCAGTCCACTGAAAGATTAAACCTTCTCTTTTAATGGGGCAATGACATGTACATTCTAACCTTCTGCTTTCCTTTTCATGTCCTTCCTAATCCAGAAACCTGTACTAATTGCAGTTAGATTTATGAGCATTACCCGCAATTCAGTCTCGGTATGTATTAATATTGCAATGTGTCACAACCACTTTACATTATTGTCTCTCATCCATCTAGGAGTTGTTCTGCTCTGTCTATCATCCATGCCTGTCCACCCTCCATGTACAGCCCCAGTTCAGGTCCCACTTCCTGACCAGCCTTCACTTGTTTTTTCTCTTACTCTCTTTCTGTAGAATCTTCACTTGTCTTCTTCTGTATCATGCAATTGAACAGTGTCCATTTACAATATACTAGTTTTTGCTCTTTGTCAGATAAGCCACTTAGTGGATTTCTTCTTTGGTTGGATCATTAAAAGGTGAACATTGAAAGCATTGAGGTATCAAATTAATTTCTGCTTCAAGAACTTTGTTCTTAATCAGTCTCCTTCACTTTATTACTTGAAATACCTGTTACTATGTTTAGCATCCTCCATCATTAGTAATGCTTATTTGTCCATTCATATCTGTGACTTGGATGGTGACTTCCCAAACATAGAAGTGTACAGCTCTTATCTGCTTACCATTTTTCAGAAAGAACAGCAAATCGTAGTGAGAAAATGGATAGACTGGTTCTAGACTTAAATATCATAGTATAATAGAGCTCGTACCAGGATTTCATTTATTTTATAAAAAAAGGAATGGAGAGATGGAAAGCTAAGAATACCAGTATATATGGAAACTTAATTTCAGAAGCTATCCATCTGTGGGTAACCAGTTCATTGAGGATCCCAATATAAACACAGATCAGTTTTGCTTTTTACCTAGTAACTGCCTGCCAACTCTACCATGTCTGACTCCCCTTTCCGATTGGATGTCAATTGCCTTCGCAGCATCTTGTCACTATTCTGCAATGTTTAAACACTCTAGTTTCATGCCAGTGTTTAAGAATTAGTTCTCTTTGTATTATAACTTGAGTCACAGAATTGATTCAATACTCTTATCACTTTTTCCTAGGACAGAATAGACCTTAATCTGGGGCTGAAAACTTTAGGGGTGGGTGAGTAGGTTCTTTTTGTCACACATGTCTGCCCTCCCTTTTTCTTGTTGTTTTTCTTCCTGGTGTTGAAACTAGGAAGAGTGATAGTGGAGGCAGAATTCTACATGCTATCCCACTGTTGAGGTGGCAGTCCTCTTTCTTGGTTGTTCAACACTGCTATTATAGCTCATTGTCACTAGCCTAAATGTAGGTGAGTGGTAGCTTCCATTTACCCTGCTAAAAGTGAGGTCAGTCCTGTCACATTTTTATAGGCATTGGCAATCCCTTGGAAGATTTGATTACATCTTCGGACTAAACCTGTTAATGGCATTCACACCATGGGACTCTGATATGTATGTCTTTTTTTGCCTCAAGACTTTACAATCAAATTTACCTCCCGGGGCACCTGGGTGACTCAGTTGGTTAAGCGACTGCCTTCGGCTCAGGTCGTGATCTGGAGTCCCGAGATCGAGTCCTGCATTGGGCTCCCTGCTTGGTGGGGAGTCTGCTTCTCTCTCTGACCCTCCTCCCTCTCATGCTCTCTCTCTCTCATTCTCTCTCTCAAATAAATAAATAAAATCTTAAAAAAAAAAATCTACCTCCCAGTGCCAATTTTAGGGGAAAGGTTACATTTTTCATACTTCTGGAACCAGGCCCCAGGAATCAGGCCATAGTCTTGCCTATCTCTCTACCTGACACTTCCCCACCATATTTTCTCCCTATTTCTCTTTTCCATTATGTATATAACAGAGGGGCAAATCAGTAAGTCATTTGCCTATACAGTAACCAAATACGGGTCTTTCTTTTAGATAACCTCGAAATTTGATTCTTACCCTCTGGATTCAAGTATGACAACTTTTTTCTCCAAAGAAGAAGGGACTATCCTATTTTCATAAACTCTGTGTTCCCCTTAAAGTCCAATAACCTCCTCTTTCTTTTTATCCTTTTTAGATTCACATTGAGGGGAAAGTGTTATGATCATTGGTACGATAGGAGCTGGTTCAGTAAACTAGTGCTTCTCACTAAACCCTGAGAGAATAGGTTGGTACCAACTACAGTTGGCTTCTTAAGCTAAGAGAAGGGGTACTTAATTATCCTCAGCTTTTGGCCTTAGCCACAGTTTTGGAATGGGAGGAAAAATCCCACTTAACATACTATTGCTTTTGCATTTGCCTATAGTAAAGGCTGTGGGCTCAGTCTTAAGAACAAGACTGTGTCTAGCACATATTTAGTATTAGTAAGCATCTATGGAATTGAATCTAAGAATTAAATCTATGAGAGATAACAGTGAGTTTTTAGCATATCCACTACAAATGGACTAATCAAAGTCAGTAGTGTTCATGTATTCATAGATGAAAAACATTACTCTTCCATAATTAAATACAGTAGTGACTTTTCTGAAATGTGGAGTGAAATGCATTTATGAAAAGTATGTTGTATTATTGCCAATGTGGAAAGTCATTTGAGTTGGGTGTTGAAAGATGAGTAGTAATCTAAAAAACGGAGAAAAGAAAGAGGGGAAAGAGAATTCCAGAGGGAAGGAAGCATGAAATAACAATCTGTGAATAATAATTACCTTATATAGCTAGAACTGGGACAGGTAGTGTGAAAGTAGCAGAATAATTTGGAAAAGTAGATGGGAACCGATGTGCAACATTAAGAATTTTGAATTTGCTGCTTTGAAAGAAAATTTAGGAACTGTGGAAAGGTATTTTAAGTAGGGGAGTGTCACCATCAGTGTGTCTTTTGGAAGATAACTGGTAGCATTCTGGAGAACAGATTTGAGATAGGCAAGACTGGCAGTCGTATATCAGGAGGGTCTTGACTCATAAATCACTGAAATAGGTTGAATCCTGATCAATTCATTTTGAAATGATTTTGAAAATACCTGTTCTGCCACCATGCAGAAAGAAGGTCATTAGGTTTATGGAGCATAATCTTTTGACTGGGATACTCCCAGACTAGGATTTCAGAATATGATATGCTCATAGTCTCATCCAGTTATGCCTTTCCTGTAACAAATGGTTTTTTATTTATATATGGTATAATTCTAGGCATAAATGTTGATTTAGCACTATTTAAGCTAATATAATATGAAGAATATCATTTGAAAGAAATTTTACTGATCTGTAAAACCTTCACAAATTATTCTCTTGAAAGATGTTATACACAAAGGTTTCCATGGCCAAACAAAGTTTAGGATATAGTGTGTAGCACTTCCAAAACTTTGACCATGGAATGCTTTTCTTCAATAACATATCTAGTTGAACAAGCATTCTAAGAAAGGCATTTAAAAAAAACAACATTCTAATTTTTTAAACAGTATCAGTTGCTACTTTACTTAGTTTGGAATTTCTAAATTGCTCTAAGTCTTTTCAAGATTTTACTGCTGTGCTTAAATGCTTGTGAATTTTGCATGTTGTAGGCTTATTAAAGAACTTACCTGCATGCCTCTGTTAGAAATGAGCCTACCTTCAGTTTTGTATTAACATGGATAGGTAGATCTGCGGGGTTAAGCTTTGTAATTGACTACACCAAAAAGATGCTAGAAATGTCCCTCCAAAAGTTAAGTATTAATAATTGGAAAACCAAGAATCAGTTGAAAAGTGGCAGCTCATCATTAGTTTTTGATGTCACTAATGATGTACTATATGTTGGCTAACTAAACGTAAAAAAAAAGCCTGCAAAAATAAATTAATAAATAACAAATAAAGGACACCATCAAGAAAGTGAGAAGAAAATCCACAAAAGCAAAAAAAAAAAAAAAAAAAAAGAAACCCCAAAAAAGAAAAAAAAAAAAAAAAAAAAAGTGGCAGCTCTAAATAGCTCCAAAGGAAAGAGATATTACGAGTGTGGATTTACTTGACTCTAGCAAAGGGTTTTGTCATTTTCTTACGTTACTGTATGGTATCTAAGTCTGTCGTTGACATTCAGGTGACTTAACAAGAATCAGATTTAGAGAGTGAAGATTTTCTCAAATTATAGAAGCATTCTTATTGTTTCTGATACTGACCAGCAGGTATTTTTGTAGTGTTACTTTTTTTTTTTTTAAGATATAATTGACATCTAACGTTGTGTTAGCTTTAGGCATACAACATAATGATTTGCTATATGTATATATTGCAAAATGGTTACCATAGTAAGTTTAGGTAACATCGCCACACAGTTATAATTTTTTTTCTTGTGTTGAGAACTTGTGGTGTTATCTTTGATAACACCACAACCAGAAGAACCCTACTCTTTCTATTTCTCCCTAAGCCCTTTCCTGAGATCATTATAGTATGCAAGAGGTGTTACTTACATCTGTATGCAGTAAATGTGCAAGGGCAATGGCAAGGAGGATTAGGCACAGGACCTTTTTGGGAGAGTAGGCAAAAGGGGAACAGTATTTGTGAAAGAAGCACCTCTTTCAAAGCCTTGGAATATTCTTATTCTCTCAAATGGGAACAAATAAAAAGAAAAATTATGTAGGGAATTCTTATAGATAGAATTGCATAGGAATGGAAGAAGTACAGTAATATCTGGGAAAGGAACTTAACCCTTTTCAGGAAGCCTAACAATTAGGTTTGAAGAAAAAAAGGCAGAAGGTAGGAAGTGAGAAAATACTAAGGATTACTGTTGTTTGGGGATGATGGGATTATATGTCAGAGATGAGAAGGTGAAGAGTTTACGAACAGTAGAGTGATCCTGGGAGGTTGTGTGTTTAGAGAATAAAAAGTACAGAATGTTAGACAAAAATGATTGCAGTTGGCTTCCTATGTAATTTTTGCTGCTAGAAGATGTCATGATTTTGACATTGCAGACCCTTTTTTTTTAAGATTTTATTTATTTATCAGAGAGAGAGCATCAGCAGGGCTGGTGGCAGGCAGACGGAGAAGCAGGCTCCCTGCTGAGCAAGGAGCCCGATGTGGGACTCGTTCCTAGGACCCTGGAATCATGACCTGGGCTGAAGGCAGACGCTTAACCGACAGAGCCACCCAGGCGTCCCGTTGCAGACCCTTTTTAAATGGACTTGGAGATACAACATAACCCCTGCCAGGAATCCACAGTCTACTACACATTGGGAACCACTACTCTACAGTACTATAATACTACTGGCTCACTGCATCGTACAGAAATATATGATGTGGATAATTCCTTTTCATGTGCAAGACATAAATACACACAAACACATACTGGTTGTGTTTAAAGTACTTACTAATTCTCATTATCTGATGAACCATAATTACAAGCATTAGAATTTTTTAAATCAAGCCTGGTAACCTAATTATAACACCATGCAAAACAACCCATATTCTAGAAAGCCTTGGATATAGGACCTGTCCTTAGCAGGAAAGCAGGCTCCTCAGGAAGAGCTCTGATAATCCAATTCCTTGATTCCTATTTTTGTGACTTAACAAAAGACACAATGTGATCTTCCATCTTGGCCCAAAGTACTGTTTTGGGGTAAAATTTCTTCGTAAGGAATTTGAAATTTTTGCTTTAGCTAGTTATATACAGTCCTGTCTAGATGATGCATATTTTCTTCTCCTTATGTATTCAGCCCATGGGCAACCTAGTTGCACATACTTTCCTTGGATCTTCATAAAGTATCATGATTCCCTGGTGAGGGTAGTACGTGTTTTTCCCTATATAACCATCAGGTTTTTTAAGGGCGATGCAATCCAGTCCTTTATATAACCACCACAAGTATCTCTTGTCTTCATTTGTCTTTAACTCTTTGGGCTTACTTTGACTCATAGTGTTGAATTTCTTTGTGTCCCATTGATTGTGCCTTGCCAGTCCTTCTCACATCCTTCCTCCATCGTGATCCTTAAAGCATTTTCAGAAGAAATCGAAACTCTCTCATAGGCTCATAGGCCTTATTCATTTTAACACTTTGGTATACCTTCTACTCATATTGTTATCTCTTCAAGCCTTAGGAGAAAATGGAAATGTTGGGCCCAACTGAAGATTACCTCAAAGAGGGTATCTTCATTTAGATCCTCCACAATAAAGCATTTGGTTCCCAATGTTTTTGTTACGGTAAGAAGCCTTTTTACAGACTGGTCTCACAGAACAAGAAAGCCTAATACAGAGTCACAGAATTCTGACCCAAATCAAATAATTAAGGATCTTTGTTTTAGAATATCATTCTTAGAAAAAGTAGATAGTAGAATCATATAGACTTTCTCAGATAAAATATGGCAAATGTATACAATTAGATGACTGAATTTGTGGATATTAGAATGTTCTAAAAGGAAGGGAGGGAGGGATCAGATGGTACTTGTACTGCATGGTGAGAGTACTCAGGAAGAAGTACTAAATTCTACCTCAGTGTACTGGGAAGGCCTGTAGAAGAGGGGACACATGAGCTAGAACATAAGGGAGGAGTCTGAACTAACCAGATGAAACTCATGTTGGTACGAACCATACATGGTTTAATTCTGGAAAAAGCTATATAACTAAGAATGCTAGAAACTTGGATATGTAATTACACAGAAGGGAGGCCTTAAGTTAAAACCAAAATAGGCTTCATTCTGTAGCATACTGACATTAGCACTGTGGGGCCATGAGGGTAAGCTAGGACTCACAAGGTCTTTTTTTTTTTTTTTTTAAAGATTTTATTTATTTGCCAGAGAGAGAGGGAGAGTACAAGCAGGGGGAGTGGCAGGCAGAGGGAAAAGTAGGCTCCTTGCTAAGCAAGGAGCCCGATGTGGGACTCGATCCCAGGACCCTGAGATCATGACCTGAGCCGAAGGCAGACGCTTAACCATCTGAGCCACCCAGGCGCCCCGGACTCACAAGCTCTTATACTGTAGATAGTTTAGTACTTAACATAAGTTTTGCTGTTTTATATCTTACTTTATGTTTGTGGGAATGAGAGGTAATGTTAATTTTATTTTTTAACCATTATATTAAAATTTCCTCCTGGATCTCCTTCAGGTTTCTCAATAATTATTACTAAAGAGTACCTTAAGATTTCAGGGCAGTCTGTTGGAATGGAATGGAAATTTGATTTTTAGCCACAGAATGTCTTCCTTTTTAGGGAATAATTGGTACCAGGAAAAGATTGTTTAAAGTGAATGTGCTTAAATAACATAATTAATGACTGGTCTAAAGTGTATATGCAGTAGTTCGTGCTTATCTATGGTTTGCGTTTTCTGGGGTTGTTACTCATGGTCAGCCATGGTCCAGAAGCAGGTGATCCTCCTTCTGACATACACCAGAAGGTAGTAGTAGCCTAATGCTACAGTGCCTACATCATTCAACTCCGCTTTACCTCAATCGCATAGGCATTTTATCATCTCCCATCATCACAAGAAGGAGGGTAAGTACAGTACAATAAGATATTTTGAGAGAAAGACCACATTCACATAACTTTATTACAGTATATTGTTATAATTGTTGATCACTTATTGTGCCTAATTTATACTTTATTATTGTAATGTATGTATGGTAAAAATATAGTATATACAGGGTTCAGTATTATCCACGGTTTAGGCCTCCACTGGTGGCATTGGAATGTATCCCCCACAGATAAGGGGGGACTACAATACGTGTAATTATATATCCACAAAGAGAAAATGTACACTTTTTTGGCTGCCCATGGAATATTCTCAAAATGAGGCCACAACACTTCAGTATCTGGGTAGTAGCCATACAGGTATTTGTTTTATTATCTTTGAAACTATACTTGTAAATTTTGTATTATCTTTAAGTATAAAATATTTCATAATAAAATTTAAATAAAATAATGAGTCTGTGGGAAAAAATCAGGCCACAAGAAAAACCTTAAAGGCAAAAAGGAAATTACTGAGTGATTTAAAAATTACTGTAAAAACACTATCTTGAGTTTCTGGGATATGTAGCTAAAGCAGTGTTTGAAACTTAATAAGAAAAAATAAACATCTAATCAAGAAGTTAGAATAACAAAATAAACCTCAGGAAAGGAGAAAGAAGGAGTTAATGAAGATACGACATACATTAGAAACAACAAAAAATGGTGAAATTAATAAAGTTGATTCTCTGACAAATCATTAGCTAATCTAGCTAATCTTTTGCACACAAAAAATTTAAAGGCAGCAGAGTACAGGATGGGCTCTGGACTAGATTTTTGTGTATAAATCCCAGTGCCAATTTATTAGCTATTTTGTGATGGGCAGGTCATTTAATCTCCATGCCTCAGTTTTCTCATCTATAAATTGGGGTTAATAATACCAAACTCACAGAGTTAAATGAGTTAATATTCACAAAGTCATAGGAACAGCACTTGACACATTGATTTATATGTATGTGTGTGTATATGTATATATCAGTAAAAGACTTGATATATAAATTTAGAACTGTCTCATCTATTACAAGTTAATTGCAAGTTAAAATAGTAGCAAGCATAATTCAGTAACCCATAAACATAAACCTTGACCAAGTGCGATATAACCTAGGAATGAAAGGATGATTCTATATTGGGGTAACTGTTAACATAATTCACCTATGTTAATTGATCCTCATAGATATTTAAAATGCGTTCAATATATGTATTATTTTTTAAATTCTTTTTAAAATAGGGGTATATCTGTACTTCCTTAGCATGGTACAGTATATCTGTCTCAACCCCAAAGCCAGCATATTACTTAATAGAGAAACACTGGAAACGTTCTGATTAAAATCAGAAAAAGGCAAGGATGTCCATTATCCCCACTGTTATTTGACGTTGATTAGAGGTACTAGCTAATGCAATTAGATGATTAAAAAGGACTCAGAGGTACAAAACTTAAGAGTTATAATTATCACTATTTCTATTCTGATTGTAAGACTCAAAAAAACTAAAAAACAATTTATAGATTTTAAGAGAATTCAGTAGGGTGTCTGGGCATAATTAATAGTTAATAACTTTATTTTTTTTAAAGATTTTATTTGAGAGAAAGAGAATGAGAGAGAGAGAGAACACATGGGGGGGGGAGTGTCAGAGGGAGAAGCAGACTCCCTGCCGAGCAGGGAGCCCAATGTGGGACTCGATCCCGGGACTCCAGGATTATGACCTAAGCTGAAGGCAGTTGCCCAACCAACTGAGCCACCCAGGCACCCCAGTAGTTAATAACTTTAATAAATGCAACCAGTTGGATGATATAATGGAAAAAAATGCCCATTTGTATTTGTGTGTGCCTGCACATGTGCCTAATTTATAAATGAAACTTTATTACTGTATGTATGGGAAAAAATACAGTATATACAGGGCTCATAAAACCAACACAAAATACCAAGAAATACACTTAACAAAGAAACGGGGAAGAAGAAATATGAAAGATAAAAAGAAAGCCTTAAGACCCCAAGAATTACAAAAGCAGGCTTTAACAATTGCATTTGGAAAAGAAGACTAAATTTTATAGGGGTGTCAGTTCTTCCTATTCTATTCCAGTTCTATTATTGTTCTAATACCCAGTAGCATGGAAAAGGGGTATCTCCTTAGACTTAAATTTCAGACTTATAAGGCTACCATGGGCTACATTTGGCATCGGAATCACTTAGCAGGATGTGGGACAGGAAGCACAGCATGCCAGCAGACAGCATAAGGTCTTTCTCTTCTGCCAGAGTCCTTGTTGCAGTCCATGCTGCCATACAGCCATCAAGGACTTAGTTATCTTTAGCCTCTTTATCACCTCACAGCTCAGATGCAAAAAAAGAGACCCAAATTTAGTGAGTGCAGATCCATTCTGCCTTAACAAGTTTCATGCCTCCATGGGAATCAGTGTCTTTTATAAAATTCCATAGACATAGTTTCCAAGGTCCCTGTAAGGAATTTGTCTAATTACAACAGACTGCACACTCAGGAAAGTCCAAATATATGGCTTTTGACCAGATACTTATAATTTATTTATCATTGCTTCTTCTCTAGATGAATTTACCAATCAAGGTAATTTTTGCCAGAGGCAGTGTATTTAATAACATCATTTTCGTGCTACCTTTACCAGGTTTCCAGGGATCCCGCAGCTAGAACATTGAGCAAAGATCAAATTTTCATAAACAAGGAAGGAGGCTTATCTTTTTTTAAGTTTTCATTTTAATCATCCAGTGCTCATCATGATAAGTGCACTCCTTAACCCCCATCACCTATTTCACCCATTCGCCTCACCCATGTCCCCTCTGGTAACCATCTATAGTTAAGAGTCTGTTTCTTGGTTTGTGTGTGTCTCTTTTTTTTCACCTTTGCTGGTTTATTTTGTTTCTTAAATTCCACATATGAATGAAATCAGTTGGTATTTGTCTTTGACTTATTTCACTTAGCGTTATATTCTCTAGCTTCATCCAAATCTTTGCAAATGGCTAGATTTCATTCTTTTAAATGGCTAAATATTCCATTGTATTTATATACCACATCTTCCTTATCCATTCATCAGTCAGTGGATACTTGGACTGCTTCCATATCTCGGCTATTGTAAATAATGCTGCTATAAACATAGGGATGCATGTTTCCCTTTGAATTAGTGTTTCCGTATTCTTTGGGTAAATACCCAGTAATGCGATTGCTGGATCATAGGGTAGTCCTATTTTCAAGTTCTTGAGGAACCTCCATACTGTCTTCCACAGTGGCTGCACCAGTTTGCATTCCCACCAACACTGCATGAGGGTTTCTTTTGCTCCATATCCTTGCCGACACCTGTTGGTCCTTGTGTTTTTGAGTTTAGCTATACTGATAGATTTGAGGTAATATCTCATTTGTAGTTTTGATTTGCATTTCCCCTATGATAAGTGATGATGAGCATCTTGTCATTTGTCTGTTGGCCATCTGTCTGTCTTCTTTGAAGAAATGTCTGTTCATGTCTTCTTCCATTTTTTAATTGGATTCTTTGTTTTTGGGGTGTTGAGTTGTACTAAATTCTTTTTTTATTTGTATATGTTCTGTATATATTTTGGATACTAACCCTTTATCAGGTAATGTCATTTGCAAATATCTCTTCCCATTCCATAGGTTGCCTTTTAGTTTTGTTTCCTCTACTGTGCAGAAGCTTTTTATTTTGATGAAGTTTCAGTAGTTTATTTTTGCTTTTGTTTCCCTTGCCTCAGGAAACATATCTAGGAAGAAGTTACTATGGCTGATGTCAGAGAGGTTACTGTCTGCTCTCCTCTAGGATTTTTATGGTTTCACGTCTCACATTTAGGTTTTCAGTACATTTTGAATTTATTTTTGTGTATGGTGTAAGAAAGCGGTCCAGTTTCATTCTTTTGCATGTTGCAGTCCAGTTTTCCCAACACCACTTGTTGAAGAGACTTTTTCCCACCTGATAACTGTTTCCTGCTTTGTTGAAGATTACTTGACCATATAGTTGTGGTTTTTTTTCTGGATTTTTCTATTCTGTTCTATTGATTTATGTGTTTTTGTGGCAGTATCATACGTTTTGATTACTATAGCTCTGTAATATAACTTGAAGTCCAGAATTGTGATGCCTCCTGCTTTTCTTTTGTTTTTCAGGATTACTTTGGCTATTCAGGGTCTTTTGTGCTTCCATGCAAATTTTAGGATTGTTTGTTCTAGTTCTGTGAAAAATGCTGTTGGTATCTTGGTAGGGATTGCATTAAATGTGTAGATTGCTTTGGGTAGTGTAGACATTTTAACAATATTTGTTCTTAAAATCCATGAGCATGGAATATCTTTCCATTTCTTTGTGTCATCTTCCATTTCTTTTATTAGTGTTTTATAATTTTCATAGTACAAGATCTTTTACATCTTTGGTTAGGTTTATTCTTAGGTATCTTACTATTTTTGGTGCAATTGTAAATGGGATTGTTTTCTTAATTTCTCTTTCTGCTCCATTATTGGTTTATAGAAATCCAACAGATTTCTGTACATTGATTTTGTATCCTCTGACTTCACTGAATTTGTTTATCAGTTCTAGCAGTTTTTTGGGGGGAGTCTTTAGCGTTTTCTGTATTTAGTATCATGTCATCTGCAAACAGTGAAAGTTACTTCTTCCTTACCGATTTGGATACCTTTTATATATTTTTGTTGTCTGATTGCTGTGGCTAGGTAGGACTTCCATTACTTTGTTGAATAAAAGTGGTGAGAGTGGACATCCTTCCCTTCTTCCTGATCTTAGGGGAAAGGTTCTCAGTTTTTCCCCATTGAGTATGATGTTAGCTGTGGGTTTTCCATATATGGCCTTTCCTATGTTGAGGTATATACCCGTCAAACCTACTTTGTTGAGGGTTTTTCTCATGAATGGATGTTGTACTTTGTCAGATGCTTTTTCTGCATCTGTTGAAATGATCATTTGGTTCTTATTCTTTCTCTCATTGATGTGATTTCTCATGTTGATTGTATTGAACCACCCTTGCAGGGGAATAAATGCCATGTGATTATGGTGAATGATTTTCTTGATGTATTGTTGGATTTGGTTTGCCCTTATTTTGTTGAGGATTTTTGCATCTGTGTTCATCAGAGAAATTGGCCTGTAGTTCTCTTTTTTAGTGGTGTCTTTATCTGGTTTTGGTATCAGGGTAATGCTGACCTCATAAAATGAATTTGGAAGTTTTCTTTCCTTTTCTATTTTTTGGAATGGTTTGAGAAGAATAGGTATGAGCTATTATTTAAATGTTTGGTAGAATTCGCCTGTCAATTCTGTGAAGTCATCTGGTCCTGGGCTTTTGTTTGTTGGGAGTTTTTTTTTTTATTACTGATTTGGTTTCTTTGCTGGTAATCAGTGTGTTCAAATTTTCTATTTCTTCCTGTTTCAGTTTTGGTAGGTTACATGTTTCTAGGAAGTTACCCATTTCTTCTAGGTTGCCTGATTTGTTGGCTTATAGTTTTTCATAATTACCTCTTATAATCCTTTGTATTTCTGTGGTGTTGGTTGTTATTTCTCCTCTCTCATTTGTGATTTATTTTTTTGAGTCCTTTCTCTTTCTTTTTTCTTGATAAGTCTGGCTAGAGTTTTATCAGGTTTATTGATTTTTTTTCTAAGAACCAGCTCCTGGTTTCATCCATCCTATTGTTTTTTTAGTTTCTGTATAAATTATTTCTGCTCTAATCTTTATTATTTCCTTCCTTTTGCTTATTTTAGGTTTTGTTTGTTGTTCTTTTTCGGTTAGGTTGTTTGAGATTTTTCTTTTCCTTGCTTCTTGAGATAGGCCTGTATTGCTATAAACTTACTTCTTAAAACCGCTTTTGGTGCATCCCAAAGGTTTTGAACTGTTTTGTTTTCACTTACATTTGTTGCCTTGTACATCTTAATTTCTTTTATTTTTTATTCTTGTTAATTTTATTTCCTGGTTGACTGATTCATTATTTAGTAGTATGTTATTTAACCTACACATACTTGGTCTTTCCAGATTTTGTCTTAAGGCTGACTTCAGTTTTCTAGCATTGTGGTCAGAAAAGATGCATGGTATGACTTCAGTCTTTTTGAATTTGTTGAGGGTTGTCTTTTTTTTTTTAAGTTTTTATTTAAATTCCAGTTAGTTAACAGGACAGTGTGATATTAGCTTCAGGTGTACAATATAGTAATTCAGCACTTCCATTTAACAACTGGTACTCATCACAACAAGTACACTGGTTGAGGCTTGTTTTGTGCCTTATATGTGATCTGTTCTGGAGAATGTTCCATGTGCACTTGAAAAGAATATGTATTCTTCTGTTTTTGGATGGAATATTCTGAATATGTCTGTTAAATCCATTTGTTCCAGTGTGTCATTCAAAGCCATTATTTCCTTGTTGTTTTCCTATTTTAGGTGATCTGTCCATTGATGTAAGTGGGATGTTAAAGTCCTCAGCTATTATTGTATTTGTGTCTATTAATTCCTTTGTGTTTGCTATTTGCTGCTTTATGTATTTGGGTGCTCCTATGTTGGGTGCATAAATATTTACAATTGTTTTATCTTCTTTTTGGATTGTCCCCTTTATTATTATATAGTGTCCTTCTTTGTCTCTTATACTGTCTTTGTTTTAAAGTCTGTTTTGCCTTTTAGAAGTATTGCTACTTCTTTTGACATCCATTTGCACAATAGATGTTTCTCCATCCCCTCACTTTCAATCTGCAGGTATCTTTAGGTCTAAAATGAGTCTCTTGTAGGCAGCATAGAGGTGAACCTTGTTTTTTTAATGCATTCCCTCACCTTATGTCTTTTGATTGGAGCATTTAGTCCATTTATATTCAAAGTAATTATTGATAGATATGTGTATATTGCCATCTTATTAATTGTTTTGTGATTATTTCTGAAGGTTTCCTCTGATCCTTGTCTTTCTCTCTTTCATGATTTGCTGATTTTCTTTAGTGATATATTTGGAGTTATTTCTTTTTACTCTTTGCATGTTTATTCGTTGTTTTTGATTTGTCTTTACCATTAGGTTTGTATATAACCTCTTCTGAAGATAAGTTGATGGTCGTTAAGTTTGAACCCATTCTTTACTCCCCATGTTTTAAGTATATGGTGTCATATTTTACATCCTTTTATTTTGTGAGTTCCTTGACGGACTTTTTAAAGAAATACTCCTTTTTTTTTTTGCTTTTGTGTTTCTTGCCTTCTCACTGTCTTTTTTGTCTTTCCTTTCCACTGAAAGCGTCCCCTTTAATATTTCTTGTGGGGCTGGTTTAGTGGTCATGAACTTCTTTAGTTTTTGTTTGTCTGGGAAACTCTTTATCTGTCCTTCTATTCTGAATGATAACCTTGCTGGATAGAGTGTTCTTGGCTGCAGGTTTTTCCCATTCAGCACTTTGAATATATTATGCCACTCCTTTCTGGCTTGGAGTTTCTGCTGAAAAAGTCGCTGATAGCCTTAGAGGGGTTTCCTTTGTATGTAACTGTCTTCTTCTGTCTTGATACTTTTAATATTTTTTCTTTATCATTATATTTTGCCATTTTAATTACAATATGTCTTGGTGTGGATCTGCTTTAATTGATTTTGTAGGGGGTTCTCTGTGCCTCCTAGATCTATATATCTGTTTCCTTCCCCAGATTAGTATATTTTTCAGCTATTCTTTCTTCAAATAAATTCTGTGCCCCCTTTTCTCTCTCTTCTTTTTCTGGGACTCCATAAGTTATTACATTTCATGGAGTCTCTGATTTCCATAAGTCTATTCTTCTTTTGTGTAATTCTTTTTTCTCTCTTTTGATCAGCTAGATTACTTTACATTACTCTGTTTTCTGGGTCATTAATTTGTTCCTCTGCTTCTTCCAGTCTTCTGTTCATTCCATCAAGTGTATTTCTCATTTCATTTATTGAGCCCTTTATCTCTGTATGTTGTTTCTTATCTCTATGTTAATGGTCTCACTGATGTTCTCCATTCTTTTCTCAAGTCCAGTGAGTATCCTTATGATCATTGCTTTAAATTCTCCATCAAGGGATACCTGGGTAGCTCAGCAGGTTAAGCATCCAACTCTTGATCTCAGAGTTGTGACCTCAAGCCGTGTGTTGGTGTTGGAGCCCAGTATGGAGCCTACTTAAAAAAAATAAAAATAAATTCTCCATCAAGCATGTTACTTACATCTGCTTCACTTAAATCTCTGGCAGTGGCCTTGTCCTGTTCTTTCATTTGAACAAATTCTTCTGTCTTCTCATTTTTTCTAAGTTTCTGTGCATTAGGAAAGTCAGCTATGTCCCCTATTCTTGAGGGTAATGGCTTTATGAGGAAGAGGTCCTTTAGTGCCCTGCAGTGTAGTGTCCCCTGTTCCCAAGGGCCTGATACTTCTAGGAGTGTCTCCATTGTGTGCTGCATGCGCTCTCTTACTGTGTCCTGGCTGCTTTATCCTTCATGCCGGTTGTCTACAGAGGCTGTGTTTGCCTATTATGGGCAGTATTTGGTTCCTAACCTGAATATGGTATGTTTTAACTAGGTGTGCTCTGGTCTGCTTGTGAAATGAGATGTGTAGCCACCACCACTGGAACCAAGGCGTTGCAAAACTCCCGGGTCAGGAGATGCAGTATTGGCAGGGGTTTGAGGGTTTGGGTCAGTCTTCTAGGGGAGGACGCCTGCTGTGCTGGGAATGAGGCAGATGTGACTGGGAAGGGCAGTTCTTCTGGAGCATGGAATGCAGGGGACAGGGGAGAGGGGACTTGGTATAAGCAAGTTAGGTAGCAAGTGTCAGTGCTTGCTGGTTCCTGCAAGTTGCCCTGTGCTTATGCTGAGTGGTAGGGAGGCAAATGACATCTGCCAGTTCCTTTGTTCCTAGAGGGGTCTCTCTGAGATTGCTGCCCCTCTAGGACATGCTCAGGAATGAACAACTAACCTCCCCACTGTGTGCCCTAGGCACTCTTCATATTGCTGTCCCCATGGTATGTGCATGGGCTGTTTTTCATGCCTTTTCTCCAAGTATACCCCCAGTGTCTTCAGAGCTCTCCCACAGGGAAGCATGCTGACCTTTAAAACCAGGCTTTAAGCCTCGCTTGGTTGCAAGAACTCTCAAAACTCCAGACCTTTCTCTTTCCAGGCCAGTTGCTATGGGAATCATTCTCCCTGTGCACTCTCCTGTGTGTTAGTCTGTCTCTCAGCCTTCTTCACGAACTCAGATCCTCCCCAGTGCACCAGCCACAATCCGTTTCTCTCCCAAGCTGTGTTTCCTGCACTTCCTACCTCCTTCAGTGCGGCCTCCTCTCTTCCTGTGGAATTTGTTCTGCCAGTCTTCAGGTCAATTTCTGGGGTATTTAGGATGATTTGATAGTTGTCTAGTTGTATTTGTGGGACGAAGCAAGCCTAGGGTCCTTCTACTCTGCTGCCATCTGCCCTCCAAGGTCAAAGAAAGTTTTGTAACCCTTTACCTACAACTGTGATCTCAGTAAAAATAGCAAAATAATATTTGGAGGGACTCTTGACAAGTTGATACTAAAATTTGTAAGAAGAAAATAAGAAAAATTTGGGAAATCCTTAAAAAAAAGGATTATAAAACATTAAAATGAGTGGCATTTTAAAGGTATATTATCCAGTTAGTGGTGAAGGAAAAATGGATAGCCATGTAGGGGAAAAACAAGAATTAAAATACTGATCCAAGTGAATCAAAAGACTGAAAAATACAAAATGAAAGTATTAGAAGTATAGGTCAGGCATTCTAGCTTTTCAGAGCTCTCACTGCCCTGCATCCTGCAGTCACTCAAGCATCCCACTCTTCACCTTCACACTGCCAAAATATCCAAGAGGAAGCTTTGTTTAGCTGAAAGGGCCGTTATGGAAGAGCCC
The DNA here is from genome assembly GCF_003265705.2 of Callorhinus ursinus. Taxonomy (NCBI): domain Eukaryota; kingdom Metazoa; phylum Chordata; class Mammalia; order Carnivora; family Otariidae; genus Callorhinus; species Callorhinus ursinus. The sequence continues at coordinate 36,087,175 of NW_027397087.1, read as the reverse complement.
AAGAGGAAATCAGCAAGGTGGTCAACTAAAACCTTTCTCTACACAAGTTTGAAACCAGGCTATGAAAAATGGCAGTAAAGGATCAATCTTTAGGGGAAAAAAAGCAAACAAAAGGGAAAGGGGGGAGCAAAAGGTAAACAGACTGAAGTGACTACTAACCAGGAAACTGAAAACATCTTCAGAAAACAGAAACTAAGGCTAAGTGTTATTAAATTGATACAACTTATCAAGTCAGTGATCCCTGTATTACACTTCTGGTACAATCTGGAAGAATTTTTTTTATCACTGTTTTATATATGTGACTTTTTTTAAAGGTCTAAAAAACATGTGTTTAGGTTTTTTTCTTTTATTCCCCCAGCTTTATTGAGCTATAATTGACATGTAACATTGTGTAAACTTAAGATTACATGTGATGCTTTAATGATATATGTGTATATCAGGAAATGATTACCACAATACAGTTAGTTAGCTCATCCATCACCCCACATATTTGCTTTTTTTTTCCTTTTTGGGGTGGTGGTGAGAACATTTAATATCTACTCTCTTAGCATCTTTCAAATATACAATATAGTGTTATTAACTATAGTCAGCATGTTGTACATTATATCCCTGTAATTTATCCATCTTATAACTGGGAATTTTTACCCTTTGACCACTATCGTCCATTTCCCCTCTGTCCCCACCCCAGCCCCTGCAACCACCAGTCAATCTACTCTGTTTCTGTGAGTTCGATTAAAAATACAATTTTTAAGGAGACAGGTGCCTGACTAGGACTGTATTTTCGAAACATGTATCTGAAGAAAGATTTGCATGCAAAATATTCAAATAACTAGGAAGATTCCACAATAAGAAAACAAGCTCTCCAAATTAAGATAAATAGGGCAATATGAGTAGATACCTTACCAAATAATATAAATAAATGGGAAATAAGCATGTGTAAATCGCTCAACTTGGGGAATTAGTGGAAAATGATATACATTGTGCATTAAGGAAAAGCAAATTAAAACGCCAGTGAGATACTCTCTCCAACCATTAGAAGGCTGAATACCAAAACTGATGATACCAATTGCTGGTGAGGATGTGTGACAAGAAGAAATCTCATTCATTGTTGATGGGAATACAAATGGTACAACCTCTTAAGACATCTTGCCAGATTCTTTTGAAGATAAGCATAGTGTCACCATACGGTATAGCAACTGTGTCCCCAGTGCATTTACCCAACTGGTGTGAAAAACATACATCCACATAAAAACCACTAAGAACATATATAGAGCAGATTTATGAAAAGAAGAAGGGAATCCCACTTCCTTCCATTTTGAAAGTGTGAAATCAAGTGCTAGTTTATTTTTTCTGTACAAACTAATAATCATGGTGAACATGGAGTAATGTATAGAATTGTTGAATCAATATGTTGTACACTTGAAACTAATATAAAATTGTATGTCAATTATACTTCAAAAATAAAAAAATATATCGTGTAAGAGGATTTCCCTTTCTCCACATCCTTGCCAACACCTGTTGTTTTCTGTGTTGTTAATTTTAGCCATTCTGAAAGGCATGAGGTCATATCTCATTGTAGTTTTGATTTGCATTTCCTTAATGATGAGGGATGTTGGGCATCTTTTCATGTCTGCTAGCCACCTGTATGTCTTCTTTGGAAAAATGTCTCTTTATGTCTTCTGCCCAGTTTTTTTTTTTTTAAGATTTTATTTATTTATTTGAGAGAGAGAGAATGAGAGCCAGAGAGCACGAGAGGGAAGAGGGTCAGAGGGAGAAGCAGACTCCCCGCTGAGCAGGGAGCCCGATGTGGGACTCGATCCCGGGACTCCAGGATCATGACCTGAGCCGAAGGCAGTTGCCTAACCAACTGAGCCACCCAGGCTCCCTTCTGCCCAGTTTTTAACTGGATTATTTGTTTTTTCAGGTGTCGAGTTAATTTTAAGTTCTTCATACATTTTGGATATTAACCCTTTATCAGAAATGTCATTTGCAGATATCTTCTCCCATTCCATAGGTTGCCTTGTAGTTTTGTTGATTGTTCATTATGCAAAAGCATTTTATTTTGATGAAGTCCAATAGTTCATTTTTGCTTTTATTTCCCTTTCCTCAGGAGACGTATCTAGTAAGAAGTTGCTATGGCTGATTTTAAAGAGGTTGCTGCCTGTGTTCTCTTCTTTAGGTTTTTAACCCATTTTGAATTAATTTTTGCATGTAAGAAAGTGGTCCAGTTTCATTTTCATTCTTTTGTATGTTGCTATCCAGTTTTCCCAACACCATTTGTTGAGGAAACTCTTTTTTCCATCGGATATTCTTTCCTGCTTTGTCGAATATTAGTAGACCATACAGTTGTGGGTCCATTTCTGGATTTTCTATTCTGTTCCATTGATCTATGTGTCTGTTTTTGTGCCAGTATCATACTGTCTTGATCACTACAGCTTTGTAATATAACTTGAGAGGTCTGGAATTGTAATGCCTCCAGCTTTGCTTTGCTTTTTCAAGATTGCTTTCGCTGTTTGGGGTCTTTTGTGGTTCTATACAAATTTTAGGATTGTTTGTTCTAGCTCTGTGAAAAATGCTGTTGGTATTTTGGTAGGGATTGCATTAAATGTGTAGATTGCTTTGGGTAATATAGACATTTTAACAAATTTGTTCTTGTAATCCATGCACATGAAATGTTTTTCCATTTCTTTTTGTCACCTTCGATTTCTTTCATCAGTGTTTTACACTGTTGGTGGGAATGCAAACTGGTGTAGCCACTCTGGAAAACAGTATGGAGGTTCCTTAAAAAGTTAAAAATAGAGCTAGCCAATGATCCAGCAATTGTAGTACTAAGTATTTACCCAAAGGATGCAAAAATATTGACTCAAAGGGACACACACACCCTGATGTTTATAGCAGCATTATCTATGATAGCCAAATTATGGAAACAGCCCTAATGTTCATTGACTGATGGATGGATAAAGAGCATGTGGTGTGTCATACACACACACAATGGAATATTACTCAGCCATAAAAAAGAATACAGTCTTACCATTTGCAATACATGGATGGAGCTAGAGAGTATTATGCTAAGTGAAATTCGTCAGGGAAAGACAAATACCATATGACTTCACTCATATGTGGATTTTAAGAAACAAAACAAATGAGTATGGTGGGGGGAAAGAGAGGCAAACCAAGAAACAGACTCTGAGAGAGTCTGTTATAGAGAACAAAAGTGATACTTATTGTAGAGGAGGTGAGAGGAGAGAGGGAACTGCATAGGTGATGAGTATTAAGGAGGGCACTTGTTGTAATGAACACCAGGTGTTAGATATAAGTGATGAATCACTAAATTCTGCATCTGAATTACTATATTACATTGTATGTTAATTGGGATATAAATAAAAACGGGGAAAAATAAATTTTTTTAAAAAATTGAAAATAGTTAACTCTCCATAATGTCTTAAACTGCTCCCTGATGTTGGAGAATTGTGTGTTATCTGTGACATCTTTTGTAGTGGTAGTCCAGCTTTTCCTAGTAACTTGGATTGGAAATCTGAGTATTATGCATGATATTGAAACCTGGATTAGTCAGACTTCAGATCTGCAGTTAACCAACATTTGCAGATAATTATAGTTGATATCTTGATTTTAGGAATAATTTATCTCTGAAGTTTAAACTGAAAAATCATTGAATTAAGTTCTCAGAAAAGGATTACAATTTGACTTTATATCTGGTATTTGCCTGAAGAATTGGGTATAAATTGTTCATAAAGTGTGTGATAAATCCAAACCAATAAAATCCCTATTATGATAGAAAAATATACTGTATTCTTGGAGTAGAGAAGGTTTTTTTGTTATATAAAACCATTAAAAGAAAATTTGGTAGGTTCATCAGCATAGATATAAAGTATTATTGTATGCTAGAAATGACCATAAGCAAGGCAAAAGGGAAAGACACATCCTAAGAAAATATCTACAACTCATATCACAAGGTCTAATTTTCCCTAAATTAATAAGGAGAAGCTCATATAAATAAATAGGGAAAGACCTCCTTCCTAGTGATAAATGAATGAAGGATTCACCAACCACTGCTCAACGTGTTAACTGCTGGCTCTTCAGAGAGTCCATGAGGTCAAATGTATTTTTATTATAATGCCAAGAAAATATTTGCCTTTTTCACCCTGTTGACTTTTGCATAGATGGTAGAACACCCGTTACAGGTAAAACTACTAAAAGAGAATATGCAAGTGAACATTGCTCTGAAAAAAATTACATGCCGATTATGGGAAAATTTGAAAGTACAGAAAAGTGTAGAGAATAAAGAATATTATTCTACTCAAACTAGTGTTAATAATTTGGTATGTTTGCAGATTAAAAAAAAACCCTACAGTATACAAATTTATGTCCAATTTTTAACACAATATTAGCAGTTTTCCATTTCCATGTTTCTAAAAGCTCTGTATAATCAACTTTAAAAAGTACTTTCTTTGACTTTGTAAGAGAACTGAGCTGTAGGGGTTTCACCTTTTCCTTCATCTTTGTTTTAATGCTGATTAGAACTTAGGCTGAATATCCTGTTTGATTTTCTTTGGTTCTCTTAAATAATTCCTTGCTAACCTGTGGTGAACTACTTAGTTGGCTAGATGATATGAATGCTGAACAAAGGCAACTCTTCTATTGAATACTAAGTGTATAGTAGGAATGAGTTTAGATTTTTCCAGCTCCCTGAGGCTTTTATATTACATTATGTTTTAGTCATTTATTTGGCTTCATTAGAATAGTCAAAATCAAGATGTCCTGAAATTTATAATGTGATTGTGACCAGTCATAATGGACACTGTGTTGATAATAACTCCAGATCCAGTAACCACGGTGCCATCTTCTTCTGAGTCATCCTTTCTTAAATTTGCAGACTGATCTTCTTTTTTGAGGGCCTTTTTCTTAATATAGCCTTTACTTTTTGAACTCAGAACTGAAAGTAGAATAGCAGTCTTGTAGTCCTCTTGATTTTCATCCTGCTCTGTGTTCTAGAATGCATGAATTTGGAAGAGTTAGCCTGAATGCCCTTAGAGCTGCCCTCTACTTTCACCTCACCACCTGGGCTAGATCAGCAGTTTCTGTTTCTGAGACAGCGTATCTTCCTTCTTTCTTCCCAAAATCAACTCAGAAATCTGTCAATTTATTTTCACATGCTATTCAAAAGATACTGGTATATTTGCATAAATAGCAAACTTTGAAAAGAACCTCTTAAAATATCTTTTTTATTGTGACATACAACACATATAGAAAAAGCACAGAAGCATACATACATATCTTAATGAATTATAAACGGACGATCTAAATACCACGTTTAGGTCAAGAAATAGAACATTGCCAGCACCCCCAGAGGTTCTCCTCTTTCTCTTTCCAAACACAGTCCCTTCTCTCTCTCCCGAAGTAAGCAATAACCTGAGTTTTATGTTAATCACTTACGCTGTTTTATTTGTTGTATGTATGTATCTCTGAACACTATAGTTTTGTTTTGCCTGTTTTGGGGCTTTATAAAAATGGAATCATGTAACATGTATTGTTTTATTTCTGACTAAAATAAGTATGTGTGTAGGACTTATCCATATTGTTGTGGTTAGTTGTAGCTCGTTGTTAACTATATAGTATCCAGGTATATATGTATACCACAATTTATCCATTCTAGTGTTGAAGGACTTTTGACTTATGTCTTGGGGAATTATGAATAATGCTGCTATGAACATTCTGATACATGTATTTTTGATAGAGACATGCACATATTTTTGTTGATACATAGGAGTGGAATTACTGGGTCACAGATACATGTATCGTCAACATTAATTACATAATAGTAAACTTTTTTCCAACATGGTTGTACTGTACTAGCAGTGTATGAGGGGGGGTTCCCAGTTGTTCTACTCCACTACATATGTTGCCAGATTTCTTCATTTTAGCCATTTTAATGGGTGTGTCAGAGTGGTTTAATTTGCTTTTTTATGCTGTGACTCTAATGTGCTTAAGCACCTTTTCATAAGTATACTGGCCATTTGGCTATCCTTTTTCGTGAAGGACCTGTTCACATCCCTTGCCCATTTTTCTCATTGGGTTGTCTGTCTTTGTTCTTTATGAATTCTGGTTACTTCTGTTTCAGATTTTTTCTTCCATTCTTAAAAGTATCTTTTTTTTTTATGTTCAGTTAGCCACTATATAATATATCATTAGTTTTTGATGTAGTGTTCAATGATTCATTAGTTAGGTATAACACCCAGTGCTCATCATAACCCATGCCTTCCTCAATACCCATCACCCTGTTTTAAAGGTATCTTTTGATTAACAGAGGTTCTTAATTTTAATGTAGTCTAATTTATCAATCTTAACTTGTAGGGTCATGTGTAAGAATTTTTTTTACTACCTGAGGTTATAAAGATCGTCTTTATTATCTTTTAAAAAACTTTATTGTTTTGCCTTTGATATTTAAGTATCCAGTCCACCTGGAGACAGTTTTTGTATGTGATAAAATGAAGGCAGTGATCTTTATCTTTCCACATGGATATCCAGTTTTTTCAGCACCATTTATTTAAAAAATATTCTTGGAGCTCCTGGGTGGCTCAGTTACTTAAGCGTCCGACTCTTGACTTCAGTTCAGGTCATGATCCTCAGGGTCATCAGATCTAGCCCCACACTGGGCTCCGCTCCTGGCCAGGAACCTGCTTAAGATTCTCTCTCTCTCCCACTGCCTCTCCATCCCCACTTGCTTGCTGTCTTGCTCTAAAAAAAATAAATAAAAAATAAAAAGCATTCTTTCCATACAGCCATGAAGTTCCCCTTTTATTATAAATCAGGAGTCTCTGTGTGCATGGGTCTGTTTCTATGCTCTGTTTTGACCTTGTACCAACAACAGTGTTTTAATTACTATAGCTTTCTAAAATTATCTGCTGGAAGAAGTCATCCTACCTTCTTCTTCAATAGTGTTTTGATTATTCTTGGCTCTTTATGAATCAGCTTCACAAAAATTCTCTTGGGATTTTTACTGAGATTCCATTGAATTAGTAGATTGCTTTAGGGAGAATTGAGATTTTTTTTACAATATTGTTCCCATCCATGAACATGATTTCTCTCTCCATATAGACCAGTTCCTCTCAAAAATGTTTTAAAGTTCGGTGTGTAGTGATCTTACACATCTTTAGTTTGAATTATTACTAGGATTTTAATATTTTTAATACAATTATAAATGTTATTTAACATTTTTATATCTGTTTCTCATTAAAAACAATTGATTATATTTTTCACCTTGTATCTGGTGACCTTTCTCAACGCACTTATTCTAATAATTCTGTGGTTTCCTTTGGATTTTCTACCTCTACAGTCATATTGTTCATGAATAATGATAACTTCATTTGGTCTTTTACAGTCTTTATGCCTTTTATTTCTTTCTCTTACATCAGCTAGAACCTCCAGTACCATGTAGAAAGGAAGTGCTGATAGGGATCATTCTTGGCATGTTCCCAATCTCAGTGGGAAAGCTTTCAGTCTTCTATCACAAAGTATGATGTTTGCTATGGAATTTTTGTAGATGCTTTTTAAGTATGTTCCCTTTTATTTGTGTTTTTCTAAGAGTTGTTACTATGATTTTATGTTGAATTTTATGAATTGCTGTTACTATATGTATTTTGGTGTTCATGAGACTATTTTATTGGGGCACCTGGGTGGCTCACTCAGTTAAGCATCTGTCTTTGGCTCAGGTCTTGATCTTGGGGTCCTGGGATCGAGCCCTGCATCGGGCTCCCTGCTCAGTGGGGAGTCTGCTTCTCCCTCGGCCTGTCTCCCCAACTTGTGCTCTTTCTCTGAAACAAATAAATAAAATCTTTAAAAAAAGTGAGACTATTTTATTGACACACAGTGAATTTCTAATGTTAAACCATCATTTACATATTACTGCAATAAATCAACTTAGTCTTGCAGTAATATCCTTCTTATATATTGCTTGATTAGGTTTATAGTATGTTTTTAGGATTTTTGCACCTGTGGTAATGAGTAAAATTATCCTATAATAGTCCTTTTAATATCCTTGTTATGTTTTGATACCAAGGTAATGCTGGCCTCTGAAAATGAGTTGGGAAAGAATTCTTTTTTAAAAAACTTTTGTGGAAGAATTTGTCTTCTTGTTTGCTAGTAAAATCATCTGGCCCATAGTTTTCTTTCTGGAAAAGTGTTTTGTTGTTTTTTTTTTTAAGATTTTATTTATTTGAGAGAGAGAATGAGAGAGAGAGAGAGCATGAGAGGGGGGAGGGTCAGAGGGAGAGGCAGACTCCCCGTTGAGCGGGGAGCCTGATGTGGGACTCGATTCCGGGACTCCAGGATCATGACCTGAGCCGAAGGCAGTCACTTAACCAACTGAGCCACCCAGGCGCCCTTTCTGGAAAAGTTTTAAATTATAGATTCAATTTATAAGATTTTTCACATTTTTAAATTTCTTCTCTGACAGTATTAATTACTTGGATTTTTGTAGAAATTTCTCCACTTTATATAAACTTCCAGATTTACTGACATAAAGTTGTTCATAGTAGCCTCCTTTTCATGTCTACAGGATTTATAGTAGTGTCCCTTTTTTCATTCCTGCCTTTGGTTATCTGTGAATTCTTATTTTTTCTTCAGTCTTCCAGGGTTTTAAACTTTTTATCAGTCTTTTCAAAAAGTTACATATTAGCTTTGATCCTCTTTTTTCTAATGTTCATTTTACTCTTTGTTTCCTTTTTTTTCCTTTGGTTTACTTTGTTACTCTTTACCTAGTTTCCTGAAATTGATGCTTATCTCTTTAATTTTTAACCTTTCTTCTTTTCTAATGTATGCATGTAAGGCTATAACTTTAAGGTAGGCAGTGTTAAAGTATATCTCACATATTTTGATACTGTTCAAAATAAGTTCTAATTTCCATTGTGACTTCTTCTTTGTCCATGGATATTTTAAGGTCTGTTTCTTAATTTCTCAATTTATAGGGATTTTTAGTTTTCTCTTTGTGATGACACTATCAGGAAACTTATTTTAAATTACTTTAAAGGTCAGATAAATTTTTTTAACCCCTTGGAAATATATTTTCTTGCTGTATGTGCTTGAAAATAAAGAATATTCTGAAGTTGTTAGATACTGAATTCTCTATATGTCTGTAATATCACTTATGTTTATCAGGTTGTTCCGTTCTGTAGCTTTACTGGTTTGTGTGTACACATTTGTTTTTTTCTGTGCTAGTTATAGCTTTGTCTGTTTCTTTGAGTATTCTGTCAGTATGTTACTTTAAGTTTTCAGAAGGCGTTTCTTGGGCACTTCCAAGTTTGGAAGTCTTCTATCTTCTTCATAATTTGAGCTTTTGTCAAATATCCCTCTTCATCACGGGTAACACTTCTTACCTTAAAGTTTACTTTGTCTAGAATTTATATAGCTACACCAGTTTTCTTTTGATTAGACATGCTATGTCTTTTATTCCCATCTTTTTACTTTCAGCTTTCTGAATTCTTTTTTTTTTTGTTTTAAAGATTTTATTTCCTTATTTGACAGTGACACAGCGAGGGAGGGAACACAAGCAGGGGGAGTGGGAGAGGGAGAAGCAGGCCTCCCGCTGAGCCCAGAGCCTGATGCGGGACTCCATCCCAGGACCCTGGGATCACGACCCGAGCCAAAGGCAGATGCTTAACGACTGAGCCACCCCAGGCGCCCAGTTTTCTGAATTCTTATGTTTTATATGTGTCCCTTATAAACTTCATGTACTTGGGTTTTCTTTACTAAGACAGTCTGACAATCTTCAGATTTTAACTAGAGCATTTAATCTATTTACATTTAATGTAATCTTTGGTATATTGGGATTTAAATCTATTTTATTTTGAACTTTTTGTTATTCCTGCCTGATACATGTTCCTTTATTGCCTTTTTTGGGTTTGTTGTTTTTGTTTTGTTTTGTTTTGCTTTTTTCTTTTGGTTCCTTTTTATTCCATTTTTTCTTTTGTTTCAAGTTTTACATTTTTCCTCTTTTTTTTAATAGTTAACCTAAAGATTACAACATAAATCTATGACTCAAAATCTATTAATTTGTGCTTTTATCTTAGATGATGTAAGGACTTTCACATGCTTCAGCTATTATATTATTATATATGGTATAGTTGCTGTTGTTATTTTTAATTATCTGTATACTTTAAATCCAAAACATTATTTTTTAAAAATTTTTTATTGTTATGTTAATCACCATACATTACATCATTAGTTTTTGATGTAGTGTTTCATGAGCAAAACATTATTCTTATGTTTTATGTAATCAATATTCATTCAAAATTACTTTTGTTTTCCTTGCTCTTCATTTATCACCCTGACTTCTCTTCATTTTTTATATGTCCTTTAGCGCAGTTGTATTGGTGACACATTGTCTTTGTCTAAAAATGTCTTTATTTCAACTTCATTCTTTTTTTCAACTTCATTCTTTTTTTTTTTTTAAAGATTCCATTTATTTATTTGAGAGAGAGAGAATGAGAGATAGAGAGCACGAGAGGGAGGAGGGTCAGAGGGAGAAGCAGACTCCCCGCCGAGCAGGGAGCCCGATGTGGGACTCGATCCTGGGACTCCAGGATCATGACCTGAGCCGAAGGCAGTTGCTTAATCAACTGAGCCACCCAGGCGCCCCTCAACTTCATTCTTGAAAGTGGTTTTGCTGTGTGTAGATTTCTAGATTGGTAGTTTCTTTCCTTTCATCACTGTAAAAATACTGTCTAGGGCGCCTGGGTGGCTCAGATGGTTGGGTGTCTGCCTTCGGCTCGGGTTGTGATCCCGGGGTCCTGGGATCGAGTCCTGCATCAGGCTCCCTGCTCAGCAGGGAGCCTGCTTTTCCCTCTGCCTCTCTCTCTCTCTCTTTCTCTCATGAATAAATAAATAAAAAAATCTTTAAAAAAAAATACTGTCTGTTGTGTTTTGCTTTCCACTATTTCTGTTGAAAAGTAACCTTTGAACCTAATAGTTTCTTTTTGTTGCATGTGTATATATAGTTTTCCGTTTCGTAACTCAGTTAAAATTTTTTTGGAGTATAGTTAACACAAAATGTTATATTAGTTTCAGATGTTCAACAAATATATGTTATGCCTGTGCTTACCACAGGTGTATGCAGTGCTATTACAGGTAGTTACAGTACCACTGACTAGATTCCCTGTGCTGTACCTTCCATCCCCATGACTTACACATTCCATAACTGGAAGCCTGGATCTCCTACTTCTCTTAACTCATCTCTCTGCCCCCTTCCCTCTGGCAGCCATCAGTTTGTTCTCTACATTTATAGATCTGATTCTGCTTTTCGTTTATTCATTTGCTTTGTTTTTTAGGTTCCACATATAAGTGAAATCTTGAATTTGTCTTTATCTGACTTTTTCCCTCTGGTTCCACCCATGTTGTCACAAATGGCAAGATCTCATCCTTTTTTATGACTGAATAATATTCCATTACTTCTTTATCCATTTATCAATCAGTGGACACTTGGGCTGCTTACATAATTTGGCTGTTGTAAATTAATGCTGCAATAAACATGGGGGTGCATATATCTTTTCAAATTAGTGTTTTCATTTTCTTTGAGTGAATATCCAGTAGTGGAATTACTGGATCATATGGTTGTCCTACCTTTTTTTCTTAAAGATTTATTTATTTATTTTGAGAGAGTGAGAATGAGAGAGAGAGAGAGAGCACATGAGAGGGGAGAGGGCCAGAGGGAGAAGCAGGTTCCTTGCTGAGCAGGGAGCCTGATGCGGGACTCGATCCCGGGACTCGAGGATCATGACCTGAGCCGAAGGCAGTCGCTTAACCGACTGAGCCACCCAGGCGCCCTCCCTGTTTTCTAAAGTGGCTGTACCAATTTATGTTCCCACCATTGGTGTAAGAAAGTTCCTTTTTCTCCATAACCTTGCCAATATTTGTTATTTCTTGTCTTTCTGATTCTAGCCATTCTGACAGATGCAAGATGATATCTCATTGTAGTTTTGATTTGCATTTCCCTGATGATGAGTGATGTTGAGCATCTTTTCACATGTCTGTAGGCTATCTGTATGTCTTCTTTGGAAAAATGTCCATTCAGGTCCTCTGCCCATTTTTAAATTGGATTATTTGTAGTTTTTTTGGTTTTGAGTTGTGTAAGTTCCTTATATACTTTGGATATTAACCCCTTATTGGGTATATAATTTGAAAATATCTTCTCACATTCAGTAGGTTGCCTTTTTGTTTTGTTGCTGGCTTCCTTTACTGTGCAAACTTTTTATTTTGATGTAGTTCTAGTGTTTATTTTTGCTTTTGTTTCCCTTACCTTAGGAGACATATCTAGAAAAATGTTACTGTACTGATGTCAGAGAAATTATTGCCTATGTTCTCTTCTAGGAGTTTTATGATTTCAGGTCTCACATTTAGGTCTTTAATCCATTTTGAGTTTATTTTTGTGTCTGGTGTGAGAAAGTGGTCTAGTTCATTCTTTTGCATGTAACTGTCCAGTTATCCCAGCACTGTTTGTTGAAGAGACAGGCTTTTCCCTGTTGTATATTTTTGCTTCCTTTGTTGTAAATTAATTGACCATATGAGCAAGGGTCTGTTTCTGGACTCTGTTATGTTCCATTAATCTATGTGTCTGTTTTTGTGCAAGTACCATACTGTTTTTTATTACTACAGCTTTGTAGTATCTTGAAATCTGGAATTGTGATACGTCCAGTTTTGTTCTTCTTTCTCTAGATAGCTTTGGCTAATCAGGGTCTTTTATGATTCCCTAGGAATTTTAGTATTTGTTTTAGTTCTGTGAAAAATGCTATTGCTATTTTGAGAGATTGCATTGAATCTGTAGATTACTTTGGGTGGTATGGACATTTAGCAATATTAATTCTTCCAATCCATGAGCATGGAATATATTTTCCACTTGTTTGTGTCATCTTCAGTTTCTTTCATCACTGTTATGTAGTTTTTAGAGTAAAGGTCTTTCACCTCTTTGTTTATTCCCAGGGACTTTATTCTTTTAGGTGCTATTGAAAATGGAATTGTTTTCTTAATTTCTCTTTCTGCTACTTCATTATTAGTATATAGAAATTTAACTGATTTCTGAATATTAACTTTGTGTCCTTGTTGCAGGTATACTTTTTTTCTGACTCTTGATTTCAGCTCAGGTCATGATCTCTCAGGGTTGTGAGATCAATCCCTGTATCAGGCTCCGTGCTCATCATGGAGTCGGCTTGTCCCTCTCGCTCTGCTCCTCCCCACCCTGCTCACCCTCTCACGCTCTCTGTCTGTCATAAATAAATCTTAAGATTATCTCTTGTCTTTAATTTTTAGCAATTGGTCTATGTATGGACTTCTTTTTATTTATCTTCCTTAGCGTTTGAAGGCTTTCTTCGGTCAGTAGGTTGATATATTTAATTGGTTTTGAAAAATGCTCTGTCATTATCTCCTCAGTATTCTACAGGATCTCTCGCCTCTTCCGGTATTCTTTTTACATATGGCAGGTCTTTTTATTGTTGTCTGTCTAACTTTTTACCTTCTTTTCTGAAATTTTTCAGGAAAAATTTTGTTTTCGCTGCTTGATTCTTTGTATTTTCTTCTGACTTAACTTCCAGTATTTCAAATCTTTCTATCTCCTTCAGCATGGTTATTTTAAGTCTGTCTGATAGCCACAATATCTGGAGTCACTGAGGGTTTCTGGGTTTTGTTGTTTTCACTAGTTTTCATTTACATTGTCTTGTCTCTTTTTGTGCTTGGTTACCTTTGATTATGTGTCATATATAGTATTTGAAAAACTATTTGTAAAAGTATTTTGAAGCCTGAGAGGATATGATTTTACTCTAAGGCGTCTTTTCATTGTTTCTGTCAGGTTCTAGGGCACTAGCAATCTGGAGTTACTTTAATCCAGTTTTAGGAATTACAGTTTTCTGGACCTTTCAAATGACTCGAAGCTAGGCTACAGCGTCCACAAGGACTTTTGTTTCAGTTTACTCTTATGTTTAGGATGCAAACCTTGGGGATCCCTGTGTCAGGCATGGAGGTTTTACCAGCAGTCCATACCCTTGTGCGTTTTATTTCTACCCCAGGGATTGGCAAACTTTTTCTGTAAAGGACCAGAGAGCAAGTACTTTAGGCTTTGTGTACCATACAGTCTTCGATGCAACAATCAATGCTGCCATTGTTCTTTGGAAGAGCCTAGACAATGTGTGAATTAATGAGCATGAATCTATTTCAGTAAAGGTTTATTTACAAAATCAGGCACAAGGCCAGATTTGGCGCAGGGCCATAGTTTGCTAACCCCTGCTGTAGTCTGTCAGAAGCTCTGCTCAGATTCTCAGCCATCTCTTCTTAAATTTAGATTAGCCCTGAATGCTGAACTAGCCTCTCTTTGGTTTGCCTTGTTAACTAGCTCTCTGGTGCCTTCAGGAATATTTTATGTTTGGTCCAGTTGCTCTCAGCAGGAGGTTTATCTGAAATACCTAGTCTGGTATTATCAGAAGCTAAAGTCACATACAAGGTAACCAAATTAAAAGCAATGAGATTTTTTTTCCCCTCTGATCTCAAGAAGGAAATTCCTTAAGGTGATCTCAGAATCTCTCTCACTAGCATCTTGTGATATATAAATGACTTTTTTTTTTTTTTATGAAACTGACTTTTCAGGACATGTTTCTTTAGTCTTCCTAGAGAGATTGTGCATTCCAAGTGTTGTCCGTCAGAACTTTGTAGGATGATGGAAATGTTCTCTATCTTGCACTGTTCAGTATGGTAGCCACTAGCTACCTGTGGCTATTGAGCACTTGAAATATGACTAGTATGAATACAGAACTAAAATTTTACTTTTATTTAATTTTAACTAATTTAAATTTAAATAGCTATGTGTGGATACTTAATTTGGAGTGGACAAAGCTTAGATTAAATGAAGAATCTCCTCTCAGTGCATGTGTTCCTACAGTCCCACCCACCAAAGTATCCGTTTTCTAGTGCTCTTGCAAGAAATAGTTAATCTAAATGTGTTTGATGGACAGTATCTTGTAAATGTCTGAGGCCTTGCCAAAAGTTACCATTTATTCCTACCATTCACCTGGTGTGATGGAAGTACACTTGCTATCCTGAATGGGCCACATAACAACTAATGCAGTCACTCACTTTACTTGCTAACACATATTTTTCTTTGCAGGGAAAGGGGCGACTTCGTCGAGGAAACTATCCAAGTCCATCCTCTCCTGTTGTAGTTCGGTTGCCCTCCATGTCTGACGTCCCAGAAGAGACCTTGACTAGTGAAGCAGCTGTGGAGACTGACATCACAGAACAACAGCAAGCAGCTATGCAGCAAGAGGAGAGAGTACTGACTGAGCAGATTGAGAACCTACAGAAAGAGAAGTGAGTTTCCAGGAGGAAAGGGAGCGACTAGTTATTACCTGCTTTCATTTTCTTCGTTCTCTGCTCTCTTGATTTTTCCTTATTTATTAAATATCCCCTATGTGTCAAGCACTGTATCAGGTAATACAGGGGATGCAAAGATGACAAAGACATGTTGCCTGGACTCGGGTAAGAGAGTGAAGAGTTGTCACCTTAGCGAAGGAAGCTCCATGAGCAGGGAGACCTGAAGCTTCTTCAGTGACAGTGCTGGAGAAGGCTGGCTGGGATAAGATGTGTCCATCTTAGCCTGGATTCCTAACAGGTCTGAGATCAGTTACAATGAACAGATTGGTCTTTAAAAGGAGGAGTGAGGATTCCTAGGCTAAGACAGAGTCCTTTTCAAGAATGGGTATTATTCAGAACTCCCTGAAGTGGGACACCTGGGTAACTCAGTCAGTTAAGCATCTGCCTTCAGCTCAGGTCATGATCCCAGGGTCCTGGGATCGAGTCCTGCATTGGGCTCCTTGCTGGGTGGGGAGCCTGCTTCTCCCTCTGCCTGCTGCCCTCCCTGCTTGTGCTCACTCTCGCTCTCTGACAAATAAATAAATAAAATCTTAAAAAAAGAAGAACTCCCTAAAGAAGGCTATTATCTGAAGATCAGTATAGCCATGGGGCCACCAACTGGATGGTCAGGGTAAGGCAGCAACTCTAGTGGGTGCTGGGATACTAGGTAGGGAAATTGGTTGCAATTTAGGAGAGAGATAGTCAACTCTGTGCCCTCTACCATCACTGGAGCAAGGGTAGGTAACAATAACACTATATCTTGGGGATAATACGGACACGCTATGGTTCTTTTTGAGGGTACTGTGTACCGGTTCTTATTGACAATAAAGACCCTTTAAAGTTTTAAGGGGATTTTTGTTTCTGAGTTCCAGGATCTGAGGTCTGAGAGCTTGATGCATTAGGGGACATATGAGTCTGTTAAAGTAACTTTTTGCGTGTCAGGATTGATTCTAGAATTTTGGTAAGCTAAAAAAGCAGCTGAGGCTCAGCTGTGCAGAGCACGATTAGGCAGAAGTGGTGCACGTTGACCAGGGGCTAGCTATCTGATTTGAAAAGAGGACCTCACTCAGCTTTGATGAAAATGGTATTGGAGGTATAGAAGGATGAATAGTTTGAGCTAGGTAGAGTGGAAGCAAAGCTAAGAGGCTCTGAAAGAGGAGATTTGGTAAGGAGGTTGTGGATGGTTTGGGACTTAGAGCTGGTATATTTCCAGGTAGTGACAAACTCTGAGATCTGCCCATTGGAGAAGGTTGCCCACATAACATGAAGGAAAGGTTGTTAGAAGTAGCAGACACAAGGACACTTCGGTGTGAAAATACTGAAGTGAGCTTTTACAAAGATGTTTATTGACAGACCAGGGTGACATCAGGTAGTAGCGAGAAAGCAAGATTAGGAACCAAGTACTAAAACTTGAGGGAACAAGGGGGCACAACTGAGAGGTAGGTGGGTGCCTGATGAAGAGGAGTAGAGAGTGTGAGTGGAGGTGGCATAAGAGGCAAAGGACAAAAAGATCAGTGATGTTTTACTTCATCAGAGGTCTCTCTGTGGTTAAGGTAAAGGATATCATCTTGTAGCCAGTTAATGCCAGTTCATGGAAGATAGTTAAAGAGCTGGAAGGAATCTTAGAGATTATCTCATGTCATCTCTTTGTTTTGTGGATGAGGAAGCTGAGGTCCAGGGAGACGAAAGTAGTTTCCCAATGCATTATGTATGAGTTTAGAGTGAGTTTAGAACCCTGATCTCCTGGTTATCAGCCCAGAGTTCATCTTACCAAAATACCTTACAGCGGCAGCATCTTTTCCCACCTCACTTTTTGCTCTATTATAGGTCCCAGGCTTTGCGTTTGTAGCCTTCATCATCTGGGGCTTACCAGTCTTCATGACCACCTTGGATGGGAACAGTAGGAAATGTGACTGTTTTGCTACTTAAATTTCTTTCATCATAGGTCTTTTTTTCCTGTTGTCTTCCTTCCTCTTCTTATCAAACACTAGTGTATTTCTTGTTTATATCCTACAGGGAGGAGCTAACGTTTGAGATGCTTGTACTGGAACCCCGTGCTTCTGATGATGAAACACTTGAGTCTGAGGCCTCCATTGGGACTGCTGATAGCTCAGAAAATTTGAATATTGAGTCTGAAGGTGCCATCTCTGAGAAATCAGGTAAATGAACATATTAGATCAGAGACTCCAGATTTGTTTTGCAAGGGAGGAATAAGGATTCCCAAGCTAAGACAAAATCCCTTTCAAGAATGCCTGACCTTATGTGAGAAGGTGACAAAGTCCTAAGGAGTTCAAATATACTGATCTTTGTGAAGCTTCCATTACATATTGTTCATCAAACCAAACATTTAATGTAATGGAGTTTTTTTGTCAATTTAATGTTTTCTCTTCTGTTTACCACAGAGAAAACCCAATAATCACAACACATGTTGTCTTACTGACCCATGATCCATGTTTTAAGGGTGGTTAGTAGGAGTTGTGCCCTGCTGAGAGATGGGCTTATACCAAAGGAGATATTTAACTACCTGGCATGGCTCAGGGAGACTTAGAATTACTACATATCCTGGCAGTATTTTAAATGATAGTGACGGTTGTAGACCTCTCCTAATGGTGTAGTCAAACTCCAGACTTCTTGGGGTTGATTCTTAAATGATACGATAGAAATGGATAACTTCTCAGGTTATGACTGTGGACAAAGTAGGTCAGCCTGGACCCTTCAGACCTCAGCCCACCCACCACACGGAAGTGGTGAAACCTATTCTTTTGGGATGATTTGCTTTAGAGGAAATTGTCACTTAGAGCTTTGATTTCTCCTTTTGCTTTAGAGAGAAGCTTAGCCCTGAGCTCCCTGAAGGCGTCTGGCAAACCTGAACCTTCAAGCAAGCTACGAAAGCAGCTAAAAAAGCAGCAAGACTCTTTGGATTCGGTGGACTCTTCAGCCTCTCCTTTATGTTCGTCTAACACTGCATCTTCTCATGGGACCAGAAAACGATTTCAGATTTATTCTAAGTCTCCATTCTACCGAGCTGCCTCAGCTGGGGAGGCCCTGGGAATGGAAGGGCCATTGGGCCAGACCAAATCCCTGGAAGACAGGCCTCAGTTCATCAGCAGAGGAACCTTCAACCCTGAAAAGGGCAAACAAAAATTAAAGAATGTGAAAAACTCACCTCAGAAAACCAAAGAGACCCCAGAGGGGACAGTTGTGTCTGGCCGCAGGAAAACTGCAGACCCAGACTCCAGCTCCACCCAACAGCTAGCTCTCTTTGGAAACAATGAGTTTATGGTCTGAACTGGCAGCTGGGTGCCCCTTCATGGCTACAGAGTGGTAAACGCATCTCATCTTCGGGGCCTCTTCTCATCCCCTTGTCTACAGGAGTCCATCCTAACTGTGGTCCTGCCTCTTGCCCACGCATACAACTGAGGACTTGGGTGCTAATTTCCTGGGCCTCTGGCAGAAGCAGAAAGGCCTCTTTGAAGCCTGCTGGGGATGGTGCCGGCTGTGCCTTGGCTGCTGTATTTGCCTGGAGAGTTCACTAAGTGGAGCCGCCTGGGGCCAGAGGATTTGGGTCAGGTTGGCGGTCTTCCTACTTGCCTCTCCTCCACCCACTTTTCCTTCCCAGAGGTGGGTGTTGAACTGGCGGGGGGACATGGTGGGCCTGAGGGAACCACTGATTTTTGACATTTGAAGAAAACATATAAATCTTTCTTAACCGTGAAAGCAAAAGCCTTTGGGTTTATTTTGGGATAGTTAGGAGCTGGGGTAGAATATAATTTTTTTCCAAGGATTTGTAAACAAAAAGCCTAAGCCCTCTATTTTAAGATTTTTGAGAAATACTCCATGTTATATTCTGGGGAAAGTAAAAAAGTAATTGTTTCCATGAAGCCATCAGAGCATGTCTCAGACATCTGGTTACATGATGAAGAAGAGAGTACGTGTTTTGTTTTTTGATGATGTTCAGTGTCATAATAATGCTGGTTTCATTCCTGGTTAGTTCCTGCCAAATATATTGCATGGGCTGAAGTTTCAGTTGCCCTGCTGTTCTCATACTTCCTGGTCCTAGGATTAGGTTCCTCTAATTTTTTTTTTTTAAGTGTCTCAGAGACATGGTGATCCCTAAACATGAGGGTCTCATCCTAATCCACCCAGGCTTTCTTCTTTGTATAGATTAAACTGAAGATCGCATATGAACCTGTTCATCTTCCACCACAAATTCAGACAAGTAATGTGACCATCTAATCACTTCTCCCAAAACATTCATACACAACACTGCATGAATAAGTGTTAACAGAAAGCTGCCAAAAAAATAAAAAGGTTTTTAATATAACCATCTAACTATTATTTTCTTTTCCTCAGACCATCAGTATTAAATAGATGAAAAAATAAATCAAGGACTACTTGAAGCAGTTTTTGTTAATATTCTGGTTACTGAAGTTTACTGTAAATATATATGTATAGTATGCATATTTCTTTTTAACCTTATGCTTCCCTCCTCCTCCTTGTGGAATTTCTTTCCACAGATTAGGGGCCATTGGATAGGGGTGAGAGCCACTGTCCCTAGGTTGAGGGAAAAATCAGACCATCTTTTTCACCACTGGGTGTCTCCATACACCTGAGCTATAATAGCATTTTAAGCTTCTTAGCATTTGTGGGATTAGAAATCTGTTTTTGCTATTTATAATATATGGAAAATGAAACATGATACTCTTTCTTGAGATAAGTATGTGAAAATGTTTATTTTTAAAGTTACTAAATGCATCTTGTCTAACTACCACGTGCACTGTTCTGAAAAAGAGCCTTTACCATCTGTAACCCGAATTTTGGTTATTTCTTTTCATACTTCTTCCATTTGAAGTTGTAGAAATATTAAAACTTTTGTTAAGGCAGATTCTCTCCTGTTACACAACACTGAACCTCACGTCACTGCCTCGGTGGTTATTGTCAAGCCCCAGAGGTCAGGCTTAGAACAACATTCTGAGTGGCAGCTAATGGTAGCAGGAGTCTTACCTCTCCCTGGTTTGGTTTCAGAAATGAGCTAGGGATAGGAATCTTTTTAAATCTCCAGAATGATGATGGTTGTGAGTAAGTGTTAGATTTTATGTCCCGCAAACACCTGCCACCTTGTTCATGCTGAGGAGTAATAAATGTAAAGCCTTTTGAAAATTGGAACTTCGGAGAATCTCCTAGA
The DNA here is from genome assembly GCF_003265705.2 of Callorhinus ursinus. NCBI lineage: Eukaryota > Metazoa > Chordata > Mammalia > Carnivora > Otariidae > Callorhinus > Callorhinus ursinus. The sequence continues at coordinate 36,066,585 of NW_027397087.1, read as the reverse complement.
GGAAAACCCAACCCCTCAGCATGGTCGGGTCCAAGTGGGACTTCTGGGGCCCCTTGGGACTTCTGGGGCCCCGGGGCCCCAAGCGGGGCTGTGCAGGCTGTTGCAGTATTCCTGGGGAAGTAGTGTCCTGCTAGGCATTGACTGCTACTCTCTACTTGCTCCAGAACATTGGTTAAATACCGTACAAAAAAGAGAGGACCCTTATTGGATAATTTCCTTTGGCCCCGAGGAGCGGCCTGGAGAACACATCTTGGCATGTGTTCTCCCTTCTAAATTTTTTCAGATTTTCTTTGTTTGTTCGTTTGCAAAATAAGTTTTTGGCAGTTGAAAAAAAAAATATATAGGTCACTTTATAGGAACTAGGCGATGGATGTTAAGAGACTTTATATTTCTCAGGGACCTGAAACCTGAATTTGGATAAAATTAAATAAAAAATACTTGTTTTTTGGTTGCTAGATTTGTGGATTTCTAGTCATTTAACAAACTGCCAGAAAGGGGGGGTGGGGGTTGGGGAGAGATCCACACAATCGTAAGAATGGAGAGCAAGTGTGGGACCCTCCCTCTGAAGGAAAGAAAGCTTTTCTTCTCATAGGATAACAAGTACTGTTGGCCTGATAAAGAGATGAAGCCATAACTCTTAGAAACTGTCAGAACCAAGTGCTGTATCTCCTTCCATCCGGTCTTAACTGATCCTCTCCGTGGTTAAAGTTACGTTACCACAAAGTGATGCTGTGTTATAATCACTTATAACAAAGGTGTTTAACCTTCATATGTGTCGCAGTTGTGCCACCCATCGCTTCTCCTTTGCTTTTCTTTGATCTCAGATGCCACAGACAAAACCCCGTGTGGCCGCAATGTGCAGCCCCACATTTGGAGCCCATACTCCAAAATACAGAGGAATTCTGTTCATATCACACATTCCCAGCCCCAACCAAAGCCTGGATTTTCACTTCTCCACATTAAAGCCAACTGTCCCTTATCGTGGAAAATGTAGTAGAAGCAGAGTAGTATAATTTTGAGGTTACATTGTGTATCATTAAGTGAAGCAAATTTGTTTAACAGCAAGAATCAGGGAGGTGACATACTTAGTTTGTAATGCACTTCCTGCCATTTTAATTCCTTTGCCACTCTAGACTTCTGGAAATACAAAGGGAGATACAGAGTTCCCAGTATGGGCCTTGAAGAGACAGAGGGACCCGAAGTCAGGGGATGGGATACCAGAGCCCCTACCTTCTCATGCTTTGGAAACCAGCTGCAGCTCTTACCCTGCTGCTGGGAGGTTAGTGGAGACTTGTGTTCCTTGACAGTAGGGTTGTTTTCACTGTCAAAGACAGAGAAGAAAGGGGGTACTAGAAGCATGCTGAAAAGAGGAGGTCCAGCAAGGTTCTGCAGGTCCACTTCAGTGACTGTGGGCCATGGTTTTCCTTTTGTTTTTTTTTGTTTGTTTGTTTGTTTGTTTGTTTGTTTTTAACTATAACGAATGTGTACCTTTCACAAGCACTTTGGTAAACTAGAGAAGAAATTCTCAGGATGTATTCAAAGCTAAGAGAGTTTTAATTTTAAAAAGAAATCTAGTCCAGATGGCTTTCCTCATCCTCCTCTCCTCTTTTTTCTCCCTTGGTGGGGGAGCTAGGCATGGGGCATGCATCATTCTGTGTTGACAAATGCGTCATGCCTATCCATAATTTTGTGACAGTTCCCCAGCACTGTCCCCCAGTGGCACCATGCTAGCCTTGGTAGTAAAAGTCCTTGGTATCTGAGGGCATCCTCAGTCTTTCTGTGCCCCTCACTTACTTTTAACCACTTTTCTCTGGAAACACTCCCACATTTGATTTGGTGTTAAAAGGTAACAGCAAAATGATGATTGTGGAGATGGATCTATTAGGTCTTGTTGGTCTCTTGGTTAAAACTGTTCTTCAAAAAAGCCACACGAACGGGCCTATCACCTTGCTATTCATTTATAATTAACACCTATTTATCAGCCCTCTTAGGTCACATTAAAAGTTGCACCTTTTGAACCAAGTAATTGTATTTACTAGGGGAAAGGTGTGGATTACAGATTAGTATTATATTATTTTAATGGATTTAAAGTAATTTATAAGTATGCTGAGTGTAAATTTTTTAAAAGACTATGTATTGTAAAAGGACGTATCCTGTGAAATATATCATTTTACTGTTTAACAGAATAATTCTATAAAAAGAATGATTTATCTCACCCACGGAACTGATTACATTCCTGATGCAATCAACAGGCACTTTGTAATTTCCTTTTGGGTTGGTTTTTTTTGGATCGGGAGGAGCAAGACATCATCTGTATAAAGTGCAGTTTGTGTCGCTCAGAATATGCACTGTATAGCTACACAAAAGCAGCTTGATGAACAGATCACTCCATGGCTCATTAAAGAACAAAGCTTCCAGAAGCAGCAATACGTGTGGTTTGTTTTCTGACCATCCTGGCTCCCACCCCAGCTCACTCCAGTCCCACTCCAAGAAACAGCAATGATTTTGGTTTGTTAAGCTGTTCTTTGTTTAAGGAAAGGACTGAGCCCCAAAGTAACAAAGTGCAGAAGCAGTAATTATTGGAACTCTGCGGAATTCAAGTGAAGGTGAGATTCAAGATAATCTTTTTCTGTAAGAGATGCTAGCCGCTTCCTGTAAAGACTTCCTTTAATCAGCCTAGAGCTAGGTGGACAGTAAGTCTACAGTTAGCATCCTCACCAAAAAGACTATGAAGAAGTAGCAACATCTGCTAGTAGGGGCCCAGGAATTCATGCCTAGGTTGTCATTTTTGTTCTGCCACTATGCTGTGTGACTTTGGGAAAGTCATGAGCCCTTTCTGGGTGTCAGTTTTCCCATCTGGAGATGAGTTCTCTTCCTCAGGTTTACTTCTCTAACTCCTACAGACTCTCAGGTCTCAGTGTAAAAGGCAGTTTACTGGAAATTTCCTCTTCCCCCTTGAACTGGGTTAGATGTCTCTTGTTCTCAACAGTGCCCAGTATGTGTGGCATCAAAAAACTGAGGGGCGCCTGGGTGACTTGGTTGAGCATCTGCCTCTGGCTCAGGTCATGATCCCAGGGTCCTGGGATGGAGGCCCATGGCTGGCTCTCAGGAGCCTCCTTCTTCCTCTCCCTCTGTGTGCCACTCCCCCTGCTTGTGCTCTCTCTCTCTCTCTCTCTCTCTCTGTCAATAAATAAACCAACTGTTTGATGTAAGCTTCCCAAGGCAAGAAATGTACTTATCTTCCTGACTTAGATCCCCAGCACCTAATAAAAGGTGCCCTTGCTTAAATATTGGACGAGCAGGTTGAATGAGATCAGGGGTTCCCAAATGCCAAACTAGGTCTAAGGTGAAATGGAAATTTATTCAGTTTTTAAAATCCTGAGATCATTTTCCCATTTCTTTTTGCATTGTTTACATTTTTCCATCAAATTTACATCAAAATGAAAAGGATAGTGAATTGTTTCTTAAAGTTTCTTTAATTGGCCAAGTGAAACCTAGAAATGCCATTTTGAAAATGTACCCCTGTGGTAACTAAATCTACAACAAACCTTCCCAATGCTTCTTGCCATCTTTGGGTCTTTCTCTGCCTTTCCTACCATCAAATAGTCCCTTAGGGTGGAAGAGGAAAACTGTCTCACAAATCTGAAAACTGCAGTTGAAAAGAAAGGCCCAGATAGGTCCACAGAGATAGTCTCTGTGTGCTTCATAACCAAAGACATTTCTGGCGTTGAGGGCAAAAAAGCTTTCACAGTATCCCCTCTCCTAGCAACGGCCCTAAATGCAATGAAAGCTGTTTCCCATTCGAATTTCATTGGGGCCAATTTACAGCAAAATGTTGAATAAATCCTGAGCTCAACTGAGCTCTGTATTGTATTAGGAAAACAAGAGCCACTCAGTGTATTTCAGGTGAGAGGGACAAAATACAGGAATTAGGGGTTTAATAATACACACTGGAAGAACTGAAGAAACAAAGGTCACAGAATCTCCCACAGAAAAGGTCAAGAAAGCCAACACAGATCTCAGCCAAAAGATCCAAAGTTAAGAGCTTGCCTGGAAGCTACTGCAATTCAAAAGGCATCCTGAAATCACCTTCCCACACAGGCTGCAACTGCCTCCAGAGGTTTACCTTCCAAGGCTCATGTGAGTGCCTGCCTGCCTTCTATTAGCTAGCCATAGGGGGAAGAGGATCCTGGGAAATGTAGTTCCTGGCATCTCTGCAGTGAGGACCTACCTTAGAAGGGGGTAGTATTGATGCCAGGATGACAGCAGCTAATCCAGTTTATATATAATCTCCTCTATTTCTCCAAGACTTCCTCCTGGAGATCCCAAACAATCTCTCCCAGTGTAGAATTGCTGTGCTCACACATCCCAGACACCAGCCCATGAACTCAACAGGCCACCTCTGCACAGCTATGTTCTGAGATGTGTGACTGTAGAGTAGATGTCCAGGGCCTATCTGGTCCTATTTCAGCCTTCTTTCTTGCTACAGTGCCTTTGTGCAGGCTTTCTATATGCAGGCCTTTAAACCTTATGGATGAAACTTTTGATAGGGAACTGGATAGTATAATGGCATTATAGACATTAGATGGCTTGAATAACAGGCAAGTCTAGTGTTTTTAGAAGATCAAGAATATGGGGCATCTGGGTGGCACAGTCAATTGGGGATCCGACTCTTGATTTTGGCTCCAGTCATGGTCTCAGGGTTGTGGGATTGAGCCCTGCATCAGACTCTGCACTGGGTGTGGAGCCTGCTTAGGACTCTCTCTCTCCCTCTTCCTCTACCCCTCATCCCCGCTCTATATATATCCATATATAAAGAAGATCAAGAATAGTTTAAGTGATCAAGTGGAAAGGGCTCAAGCTGGGCAATACTTGCCATACTCTTTCCTTTTTGGGCACCAGCCTAGCTATTGTCATTTCCAGAGCAGAGTGTCCTGAACCACCTCCTTCCATCAAGGCAGGATATCTCTGTGAGCTGGGAGAATTCATACACAGGCCAAAGAGCAAGAAACCCCTAGGATTTCACAGATTTCTCACATGACCTCCTCTTGACTTCAGGCATTTCTTCTTGGAGGACAGGAAATGCAACAGAATCGTTCAGTCATTCCAGGGGTGGGGAGCTCTGGGCGGTGAGGGCAGTGCCAGAGTTAAGTGGAGTTAAGTAGAGTTGCACCAGGGTTTAAGTTCTCTCCAAGCCTCAGTTTTTTCATTTATCACTGGGGATGACTGGTCCCTGTCCCAGAGCTAATTTGAGGATTGAATATCAATGCCCATTCAGCACTCAGTTCACTGCCTGGTGTATCATCAAGTGGCGCATACAAGTTCCCTTTTTGCATTACTATCATTTCCTAGGTCTTTTGGGTCTGTCTTTGCAAAGGAGGAGGTTTTTCTGAGCATCTCTCCATAAGGAATTAAGAAGTGAGAGAGACTCCCCTTCTAAAAAAATTGCCTGTAGCTGCCTGGCATCAAGTCAGATGTGCTCACCTTTGTTTATGGAGGGGTGAGGAAGGACAGGAAGAGAAACACCGACAGCGCCTGTGGAGTGATGGGACCCCATCTGGAGAGAGGCTGGGTTTTGACTCTGGTGGGAGATTTTGAAGCTGGGCTTGAATGTGTTGCCCCTGGACTCTTGCCGTGGTATGGAAACCAGATGGAACACAAGAGCTTGTGCTCATTACTTCAGTGTTCTCCAATGGAGAGCCTTTAACACATTTGTTTTCTTGGTTTTATTTTTTTTTTCCACTTTTTTATTGAGATTTAACATAATACAGTAAAGTGCACAAATCTTAAGTGTGCGGCTCAATTAATTTTTATGAATGAGAGAATTTGTGAAACCACCACCTAGGTCAACATCAAGAGTATTTCTAGTCACCAGAGGGCTCCTCTGGGCCCTTTCCAACCACCCCACCTCCCTACCCCAGGGGTAAACACTATTCCAGCTTCCGCCACCACCGGTTAGTCTTGCCTGCTCATGAACTTTGTATAAGCAGAAGCTGTGCCTGGCAAAGTTCTTTCGTTCTACTTTTATGTCTGCGAAATTCATCCATGTTGTCACATGTGTTGGTAGTTGATTCTTCTTGATTGCTGTTTTCCATTAAATGAATATACCATAATTTATTAATTCATCCTACTGCCGATGTACAGTCAGGGGCTATTATGAATAAAGCTGCTGTGATTATTTTCATAATATCTTTTGGTGGATATTTCTGCTTGGGACACATACCTACAGGTGGGATTGCTGGGTCACAGGGCAGGCAAGTGAGTGCCTTCAGTAGGCTGTTTCCTAAAGTAGTTGGACCCATTTACTTCCTCCTCCCTCAGTTTTTGAACATATCACAAAGGAGCTTCTCCATTGGAGTATTCCCTATGGTCTTGCGGAAAAAGAGGAGCTCAACTCGTTCGGAAGTGATAAACCTCAAAGATGGGAGAAGCAGGAGCAACTTCCCAAACCTGAACAGGAGAGAGGACACCATTAGTTTTATTACCAGCTTCTGAGCATGAGTCATGGGGGCACTGGGATAAAAATAGTGAATAAATATTGTTTATTATGTGCAAAGATTGTAAAATGAGAAGTTATTTATATTAATGCTACATAGAATGTGTTAATCATATATATGATTATTATGATAATTATGATTAATTCTATGTATATTTGAATAAGAATATAAATGCCCCTCTGTAAGTCCAGTAGGATGATAGAGTAGCCATTAGTGAAAGTGTTCTGAAGTGGAAGCATAATTTTTGTGGGCAAAAGAGATAGTCATCCTAAGAAAAGCAACTGCAGTTTTAAATAAGAACCATTAAAAAAAAATTTTTTTTTAAAGGGCTCGGTCAGTTAAGCATCTGACTCTTGATCTCAGCTCAGGTCTTAATCTCAAGGTCGTGAGTTCAAGCCCCACCTTGCACTCCACGCTGGGTGTGCAGCCTACTGAATGAATGAATGAATGAACAAATCAATCAATCCATCAATCAATCAAACAAACCATCTGCCAAGGCAAGGATCCCCAGTGCAGAGAAGGTAGATGGTGAAGCCCCAAAAGACAGATGGGAGGATCAACAGAGGTCACTGCCCAACATCAAGGAGGCCACTTCAAAGTGCGGCAGCTCCACGCTCAACTCCCACCGTGGAGGTCTGTGGGAGGCCTTCTGCCATCTCCCAGTTATCTGCAGGACTTATTTGTTTCAACCCAAGGGCTTTCTTTCTCTTGCAAGTGCCAAGTGGGTGGGACAGAGAAGTTGTGCGTCTTATGCTTGTTCCTTCCTCTCTCGTTTTTCTGAGCTAGGGAGTTTCAGGAAGGAGTAACTAGAAAGTCAAATAGAGAAATTGTTTTTCAAAGTGCAGGTATTCGTCCCCTAGTGGATCTGAAATTAAACTTAGTGGGTCACCACCAGCCACGCTCTCAGCCTCTCAGGAGCTACTGCCCCCAAACCCAGCCACAGCCGGGCTCTCATCCACGCATGTGGCTTAGCCAGGTGCATCCCTATGGGATGTTCCCCGGAGCTCCAACAAACCTGGTCATGGTCCCTCAAAACTACCTCTTCCTCTGACTTTCCTTTTTATTTCTTGACTCCCGCTTCTCCCAAACAGCACCTCTTCTCTTGCTCCTTACATCCATCCACGTGCCAAGTCGGATGCATTCTGACTTCTGGAGGCCTCTGCAACTGTCCTCTCCCTACAGCCACTCCCAGAGAGCAGGACTCCAGGGACTCCCCTGGAGGATGGCAGTGCATGCTTCTCTCCCCGGTCATGTACTCTGGACTCACTCTAGCTCTGTGTACAACGCCCTCCTGCTCAAAAGCCTGCAGTGGCTCCCCTCTGCCTACCAAATCCCATATGGCCTTTGGCCGGCATTTGAAGTCCTGGACTGGCTGGCCCCAGAACGCTATTCTAGCTTAATCGCCTACCTTCCTCTGGCAGCAATCTGTTACGCCTTCCAAACCAGGCTCCTGCCCTAGCTGTCTACGTGGATGCATAGCGAGAGATAGAGGTACCCGAACCCTCACTATCTGATGGGGGTGGTTCTCATCTGTAGTGGGGCCACTGTGCTGGGCATCCTGGGAAGGCAACAACTTTGTCTTCTGCTCATTTCTGTCCCCACCCCTGGGACCTGGCACACAGGAGATGATGGATTTGTGCTGGTTGAATCAGACCTTTGGGCCATCTAATGAGTGACATCAAGGATGGTGTCAAAGAGGTGGGGGGAGGGGGAGGGTAAAGAGGTGAAGGGACAGATGGGCAGGGAGGCAGGTGCTCAGGTCACCTCACAGGCTGGCTGGGGTGGTGCGCCTTGCTGTGCTGGCTCAGCATCACTTGGGACTGGTCCTGCAAGGCCTCCACGTGCTCAGGATCCTTCAGGCCCCGAGTTTCTGGAGAGAAGCATCGGCAGTGAGCTCTTCTCCCAGACCACCCTGCCCGTCCCTGGCCACAGTCAGCCAGGGCCCTCAGGCGGAGTGAGCCCAGCCCTGCACCTCGCTCCTCCTGCTCCCCAGGGAGGAAGCCTGCACACCCCTGGGTCTATGTGGGGTGGTGGAGGCAGAGGGAGAGGCAGAAGGAAATCACTGGAATTCCCATTCTTTAACCCCAACCACACTTCCGTAAGGCTTGGGCGAAGACTCAGCCACCTGGTTTGAAGAGGACCAGGGCCTTCATGCAGGCAAACTCTGTGGGGTCCACCGCCAACGCTCGGAACCGTGAGATTGTTTCCTGCAGGATGCGGCTCTCGGTGCTGGCCAGAGCCAACCGGCCCTGGGAGCTGCCGGCAGCAGGAGCCTCGGGTGCGGCCAGCAGTGGGCAGGTGTCCAGAGGCAGAGACCACTGTATGGCCCCGAGGAGGAAGAGTTCACTCCATGCCTCCTCCAGCAGGATCACCTGTGCTCAAAGAAGGAGCGAGCATGATGGTGGAGATCCAACATCTCTGGCTCAGCCTGAGCCTCTGCCACCTTCTCCAGGGCCCTAGGAAAGGAAGGACTGGCCCTGGACGCCCAGACCATCTCCTGACCTCTGCCTGACATTGAGCCAGGGGCCCAGGGCTCTGGGATTTGGTATGATCTGGCTCAGCTGCCTAGGCTCCAAGATGCTCTATGCATTCCCTCCAGAGCCTCAACTAGAACATTTAGGAAAGCCTAGAGCCATGGAAGTTGGGCAGCCTCAGGGACAGTCCCCACAAGCGTCCCAAGTTGAGTGTGCTCAGCAGACTCGGCCTGACCTCTGAGCTGCTCCATCCAAACCACTGGCCAAGGGCTCAGACCCTCAGTGTGCCTCTCTTCCTGGGTTTATCGTGACAGGTCTGCTTGCCCTCAAGAAGCTCAGAGGGAAGTCCTACAGGTGAAGAGGTTAGGTGGAAACTCGAACCCTGAAGTCAGAGGCATCTGTGCTCCTAGATAGAGAGCCCAGAGTCTCCCACTTGCACTACTCAGGGTGTGCAGCCTTGTCACATACAGAGGGACTGTAGGACCTGAAGTTTTGTCCAGGAGGAGAGAAGACCCAGGGGACCACAGGCACTGCCTTCCAATCCCTGAGTGGCCCTAGCCACCATCACCCCCGAGGTGCACAGCCCACTATCACCTATGCCCAGAGATGGGAGCGCCCCCAGTGCTCACATCCCTGAGACATGGATCCCTGACCAACACTGACTCAGAGACACGTGCATCCCAACCGTCACCATCGCTGAGCTTCGGGCACCCCCAGTCATCACCTGCCCAGGGGCTGTATGCGCTCCCAACGCAGCTGACTCAAGTGCATCTCCCGACACACACACCTGATCGCGGAAGGGCAGGTTGGAGAACACGGGCAGGTTCTTGGCCCACTTGACAGCCATGAAGAGAAGGCGAGCTGATGTCTCATGGATGCTGTCCAGGCCACAGGGCGATGAGGAGGAGTATGGGGATGAGGGAAACTCCGGATCATCGCTGGTGACATCAATATTCTCGTCGGCTGTTGGAGGAGGAAGTGGTGACATCAGCCCCCAGTCTGGGGCCGGGGCAGGGGCTGCTCAGGGCCCCAGCCGGCCTCCCACTTACCATCCTCTGGCTCCAGCTTAGCACATGTTTCGGCTGTTATAAGGCTGGCCATGAAGTGGTGGTGCCCCGGCGGCGTGAGGGCCCCAGGCCCCAGGGCTCTGGCTGCAGAAACAGGCGTGGGGCCCCGTGGGCTGGGCCCCGCCGGGGCCAGGGGGGCCCCCAGGGCCTCCAGCCGGGGCTCCGGGTCTGACTCCACGCTGGCCAGTCGGAGCTGGGCCGTGCTCCGCGGCTGGCGCTCATTCTGCACAGCTGCGGAGGCAGGAAGGGTCAGGACACCCCCCCGGGCCTGGGCCCCCATCTCTAACGTCACTCGTCTCTGGGATGGGCCCCGACTCACCGTCCTGGTTCATGCCCTCCTGCAGGCACTTCTTCAGCCGGCAGGCCTGGCACTGGTTCCTGTGGGCCTTGTCCACCGGGCACATCCCCGCCCCCACCTGGCACCTGCAGGCCGAGGGCGCCCAGGGTGTCAGTGCCCCACCACCCAGGCCCTCGACCATGGGTTTGGGACATGCTTGGCCCAGTCCCTCCGCCCCTGAGAACGTCCTCCCCCAACACACCCCGCCCAGGGTCCCTCAGGGGCGGGAGAGGCAGGGCCGTCCCAGGCGGGCCCCCCTCACCGGTAGATGAGCCTCCGCCGCACGCTCCTCTTGAAGAAGCCGCTGCAGCCGTTGCAGGCGTAGATGCCATAGTGCTTCCCGCTGCTGCTGTCCCCGCACACGCGACACTGCAGCGAGGGGCCCGCGCCTGAGGGGGGCAGGGGCCCGGCTGGGTCTCACCCCTCCCTCCCACCGGCTCAGCGAGCCCTCCCCGCCATCCCCGGCCCCGCCCACAGTTAAAGCGCCAGTCCCTCTGGTCCAGACACCCCACCCCGCGCCCCTCCCCGGGCTAGCTCCGGCCTCCACCAGCCCGCCCCCCATTCCCTCTCTGCCGGTAGCTTCAGGCTCTGCCCTCCCACAGAAGCATCCGGGACCCCACCCCTGAGGGGCTCCGCGGCCACACCCGAAGGCTGTTTCTCTCTCCTTCGGGGTCCCATCCTGGCTCTGCCCACCCCCATGTTCCGAGGGTTCTGGGTTTGCCCGTCTGTTCCCTGACTCTTGCCCACAGCCCTTGGAGCTCCTTTCATGGTCCCTGCGACCCTCTGGTCCGCACTGCACTCCCCGAGGGCCCAGACCCCACCTCCAGGAAAGCCCTACCTGTGGGCTCCTCTCCCAGGCCCCACCTGCCCGGGGACTCCTTCCTGGGGGCAGCCACAGTCGCTGGCCCAGCTGTAGCCATGTTGGAGCTCATGCTCGGGCAGTGGGCCCGGTGCTAGTGCGTCCCAGGGCAGCCCGCACCTGCCTTGCTGAGGGAGGCGCCCTGAGTGGGCCCAGCCTTGGCCTCCCTCTTTTGACCGCTGTCCCGCTCTTGGTGCCCCTGTCTCCTGTTTCTACTTCTCTCCCTCCCTGGCCCCGGTGGTCTCCCTCACTCCCTCCCAAGTCTCTCCTCTTTGTCCTCCTGCCTCCTGTCTGTCTGTCTGTCTGTCTGAACTCAGAGCTGCCCCGACTTCCCCTCACCGCGGTGGCTCTGGCTCTAGGAGACTTCTCGCAGGGCAGGGCTGGACGCAGCTTATGATCCTCTTAATCTTTACTGTCTCCACAGGGGATCAACCAGCCACAGCGGCAGCGTCACCAAGGTGCCCCCGGAGCCCCCCCACACCCCCCGAGCTGCCCAGTGTCTCTGGTCTCTTCTGCCCTGTGCTCTCAGCGGGCTGGCCATCCAATGCCCAATCTTGAAGGGAGGTGTGGACTCCAGGTCCCCCAGGACTTTGAATCTCTTTGAGCTGCTGGGCATGTGTCTGGGAGCACAAGTTATGTCTGGGAGGTGTTGTGTGCATCCCCTGTGTGCGTGTGAGTCTCCACGTGTATAGTGTTCACGGGGGCTCCAGCTTTCCACCCTCATGGTTCCCACCTGAACCCTTGATAAGGAACCACTTAGGGCCCAGGACCCTCAAATCCTGGAAGGGGGCTCCCCACACATCCAGCACAGAGGTGGTGCCCATCACACAGGGGAATGGGTCCAGTGTAGGGTTTGAGGCTGGCCGGGAAGCAGGAAGGCCTGGGGCCCAAGGTGGACAGCCTCCTTCAGGTCTGTGAGGAGCGGAAGAGGAGCTGTAGGCTCCTGGGGAGCAGGGCCTGCAGGATGGGAGGGCGTGAGGACCCAGCCCCTGAGCCTGGCTCCAGGCTCTCGGGTGGCCTCCCCTCCTTTCCCCCACTCGGCCTCACCGTCCCTGGCAGGCCGGCCTCTCTGCTGTCCCCAGACGCCGTCCTCCCAGCTCAAGCCCAGTGTGGTTGTGAGGTGAGGAGGCCAAAGGAGGAGTCTGGGCCTCCGCTGGACCAAGCCCCGGCTCCAGAGGGAGTGTGGAGAGAGCCCAGACAGAGCCAAGTTTAAATCCCTGCCCCCGCTCAGGCCAGTCACACGGCCCAGCCCTGAGCCAGTGATTTAGCCTTTCTGAGCTTCAGTTTCCGTGTCTGTGAAAAGGGGTATCAAAAATTTCAGTGCCCAGTACGCAGAGCATAATACGTGGTGGGGGCTGTTATTATGATGATTTCTCTGAGGAAGTCACAGAGCAAGCCTCAGGAAACTGCCTTTCCTTTCCCTGCTCCTCTGCCCCCACCCTCACTCTCACCCCCTGCCCAGGACAGAGCCGGGTTGGTCTAGAGGCCACCACCCATCCTCAGCAGACCTGCTCACCTCTGGGGGTCGGGGGGCAGCGCCTGGCTCAGGCTTAGAGCCCAAGGGGGAGGGGGACAGTGAGAAGTTTCTGGAAGGATCATGGAGTGAAGGGGACAGAGGAGGAGGGGCGAGGCCTTTATGTAAGTGGGGTTAACCCTCATTGTGACAGGGAAGCACTACTGGGGATTTGGGAAGTCAGCTCGAGGGGCTTTGTGGGGTAATCCGCTTTCTGGGGCCTCAGAAGATCGAGGCCACCAGGCGGAGGCTCCATACCTGACCTCCCCTGCCTCTGCGCTCACCTGCACCCCTCCAGACAGGCAGCCCTCAGGGCCCTCTACTGGACATTCTCTAGCTCCATCTAACCTCCACAGCTCAGGGCATCTCCCTTGAACTTGATGCACGTGGTCCCTCCTTCCCAAAGCTTGTCTCTCCTACTTCTGGAGCATGTCTTTGCCATCTTCTTCCCCACTCTGAATGGTCATCACCTCAGGGTGCCCCAGAGCGGGCCCCATAGGATCTTTTCAGCTCTCCTTGGGGGATCTTGCACACACGCCTGGCTTCCGTGAGCCCTTGACCCCTGCCTGGGTCTGGGCCGGAGCTTCCACCCACAGACCCACCCAGAGTTCAGGTGTGGAGACCGACTCCACATGCCTCAACCAGCCCGTCCCCAGCTTGTCCATGGAGATGGTCACTGAAGCCCCCGGAATGAGGGGCCACCCCGAGCATACGTGTGCGTGCAGGGAGGAAAGCGCCCAGGGCTGAGCTGAGGGCCTCGGACCCTGGAGGTCTGGGCCAAGGAAGGGCCGCTGGGAAAATCAGGACAGCGTGGGTCCTGGGAGCAAGGGAGGGGGAGGATTCGAGGATGGAGCCATCGTCCCAGGTCAAGTGTCCTCCCACGTCTTTGCATCACCAACAGTAAGAAGGAAAAAGCAAGTGCAAATACTCCCAACATCATACCCAAACCTCACAGCAAACCTCAACCCCCAGGTGAGGAAACAGAGTCTCAGAGAGGTTAAGCAAATCGCTTCAGGCCACAAAGCTGCGGAGAAGGAGAGGAGCCTGGGGGTGGAGTCAGGAGTTTCAGCCTCCTGCTTTCCCCCATGGCGCTCTTCAAGGAAGACGGAGCACCTCTTTGGCTTTAGCAGCAGAAGGTAACTGGTGCCCACGGCGAGCAAGCGCGTTGTTCCCGAGGAGAAGGGGAGCATGCCGCCCTGGGGGGCAGGAAGAAACTCCAGGGCCGGGTCTTGTCCCCAGGGTTGGACCTCAGTCCAGGTCACCTCTCTCTCCTCAGCCAATGGAAGGTTCCAGGGACTGGGTTCAGAGTTTCAGGTCAGCTGGGCGTGTGGATGACAAGGCACTTAGAGCACAGTAGCTCATTTTTAACTTGTCTTTTTTTCCCTGATATTCTGTAGTGGCTATGTGGTACTTAGAATGGCAAAAAATAAATCCATCAGAATAAAAGACACTAGCCGTGTTTGACGTGCCCGTTCTTACGCTGTTTGGACTTTATTACGTTGACCTTTCACGGGGGTCAGCCCGGCTCCTCTCTCACCCTGACCCTCTGTTCTTGGGCAAGTCAGGCCCAGCCAGAGCCTGTATGGTGCTGGATGACAGCCCAGCGGGGCTGGGGGCAGGGGCTCTCTCCCGATCTGTGACCACCAGCTGCTGGGGCAGACGCCAAAGGATTACGCAGCCCAAAGCCTTGAATCTGCTGACGAAGCTGCCAGAGGTCACCTTGTCACTAATACAGTTATTCCCCCAGGGGACAGGTCAGCAACTTCCCTGACTCCCTGGAGGCCTGGGGCAGGCAGGGCAGACGGGGAGGGGATGGATGAAAAAGCCTGCAGAACTAGACCTCCCTCTGGCAGGTAAAGCCCCCTGCCCCCGATGGTCTGGGGCCTGTCATATACTGGGTCACTGGGTCCCAGGCCTGAGAGTTGACCTGGGTATTGTCAGAGGGAGGAGGAATGGTTCTGGGATGAGGTCAGGCTGGCTGGGCTGAACACCACGGTTCCAGGAGCCTTGGGCTTCCGGTTTGGGACAAGCGTCAGTCGTGGCATTTGGTCCTGGGAACATATTTTCTGGGGCTTCTTAAAAATGCTCTTTATTGGGCGCCTGGGTGGCACAGTCGGTTGAGCATCTGCCTTCGGCTCGGGTCATGATCCCAGGGTCCTGGGATCAAGCCTCGCATCGGGCTCCCCACTCAGCGGGGAGCCTGCTTCTCCCTCTGCCTCTGCAGGCCAGTCTGCCTACTTGTGCTCTATGTTTCTGTCAAAAAAAAAAAAAAAAAAAGCTCTTTATTCCCCACCCCTGGATCTTTGTGATCTTGGAGAAGGAGACCAGGATACCAATCCCACTTCCAGGAACCTATCCCATGGAAAATTTCACCAAGATTTAATTATAGGGCTGGTCCCTGCAGCAATTTTAGTAAAACACCCACCTGTAGACAGCAGGCTACCCCCAGTATGCTCCATCCCGACAGTGGCATGCTGGATAGCCATGGCACATGGTTGCATTTCTATATTCATTTACATGGAAATATGCCCACAGTGTTTCCACTCGAAAGCTGGCTACAAAGCAGCATGCCTGATTTCATGTGTCTCAAGGGAATTGCTGGCCCAAGATCACGGGACTCCTTTCTTCCTGGTAGGACCTAAAGTCATCAGTAGTTTCTTTCTCTAGAGCAGTGTGTGGAAGGTTCAGGACTCCCAGAGGCAGATAACAGCAGGAAAGTTTCTCAACAAAGCCTCTTTCTTTTCTTTTCAAGATAACATTTAGAAATAATCAGATATTCTCCTGCAGTTTCCCCAGCCCTTGGCTTCTGAAGTCCTTCCCCCAGAATCGTTTTAAAGGTCTGAGCAGAACTTGAGAGGCTCCTTCTTCCATCCTAGGGGAGCAGATAAAAGACAGTCTGTCCAGAACCCCTGCATCTGATCTGCAGCCCCACGCTGGGGGTGACCCCCTTCCTCCTTTGTCCCGGATGACTGGCAGTGAAGGGTATCTGTTTAACTTCTTTCCCCTCTGTGCTCCCAGAGGTGGGCTTCTCCCATGTCTAGCCGAGCTATTATTAAGATAGCACAAGCAGAAATTCTCACCCCAAACAGGAAGGTTGCTGTTGTGCTTGGACGTTTAATAATCAACATGTATTACAAGTATAAGCAGGATAAAATAAAGCTCTTTTCATTAAAAAAAAAAAAGAATGGCTAATTTGAAATAAATGTTACTACTACGACTATTAACAATAATAGGAAATATTTATGAAGAAATTGTTAAACATTTCTATGTGTGAGAATGAGAAGTTTCTCCTGCCTTCGATTTCGCTCCCTCATTACCTGAGGGGAGGGCTAGAATCTCAACAGAACAGGGCGTCAGGCCTGAGCCCTGCCTCATCCGAGCTCTTGCGGCACACTGCAGCCTGGTCTTGGAGGCGCCCCTTCTCTGTCTACACCAGCTCTAGACCCTTCCACGCTGTGCTGGGGCCGCACTGGAGGCTGGGGGAGGGCCCAGGCAGGGGGCCCCCGGTTGTGGGAAGCTCTTTGAAAACCAGTACAGAAGTATTTTAAAGTTTAACAACGGGTATAATCATACCAGAGTATTCTAGCAGACTGACCCTCCTGGTTCTAATATTTATCATCTCCTAGAAATGAAACAACCTCAGGCAGGGTTTTTCAACTTGGGCCCTATTGACATTTTGGGCCAGAAAATTCTTTGTTGTGGGGGCTGCCGTGTGCTTTGTAGGATGTTTAGCGGCCTCCCTGACCTCTCCCCACTAGATGCCAGAGGCAGCCTCTTCTCCCCAGTTGTGACAACCAAAAATGTCTCCAGACATTGCCAAAAATGTCCCCCTGAGGGGCAAAACTGTTCTTGGTTGAGAACCACTGGTCTAAGCCATGTTATTTCCTGCTCTCTTGGAGACAGTTCACCAAGTCTGTTTTTACAGATGCAGAAAGCACTGCCTAAGACAAATGTCCACGAGGAGCCCCAGGCCATCAGGCATGTAACATTATCTTTGGTATGCAGACACAGGAACTATCTGGAAGGATGCTCAAAGGGTTGACAGAGGTTTCTCTGAAGGAGAATTTTACTATTTTCTTTTCTTCTTTATATTTTTCTATGTTGTTTCAGTGTTTAATAATGGACATGTATTATAACTGTAATCAAAATAAGGCTTTTTTGTGTTTTAAAAGAGATTGGCTGGGGCAACTGGGTGGCTCAGTCTTTAAGCGTCTGCCTTCGGCTCGGGTCATGGTCCCGGGGTCCTGGGATCGAGCCCCACATCGGGCTCCCTGCCCCGTGGGAAGCCTGCTTCTCCCTCTCCCACTCCCCCTGCTTGTGTTCCCTCTCTCGCTGTGTCTCTCTCTGTCAAATAAATAAACAAAATCTTAAAAAAAAAAACAAATATAAGAGATTGGTTAATTTGAAATAAATATGACCTATGATAATAATAATAACAATGGGAAATATTTATTAAGAAATCGTTATGTAGCAGCCACAGTTCTGAGTGTTGGTCGGTGAGAACTTTTTTTTTTAGATTTTATTTATTTATTTGACAGAGAGAGAGAGAGCACAAGTAGGCAGAGAGGAAGGCAGAGGGAGAGGGAGAAGCAGGCTCTACACTGAGCAGGGAGCCTGATGCAGGACTTGATCCCAGGACCCTGGGATCATGACCTGAGCTGAAGGCAGCCGCTTCATGGACTGAGCCACCCAGGCGCCCTGGTGAGAACTTATTTAATCCTCATGACACCATCAGACAGACATTATCACTATGTCCCCCCTTTACAACCAAGACCGACAGAGAGGTTTAGCGACTTGCCCAATGTCATAGAGGTAGTAGGTGACAGAGTTGGGATTCAAACCCAGGCAGAGAAGGTGGTTATGTTAGGAGAATGTATCTGCCCAAAGGTAAGGGAATAAAAAGTGGGAATATCATATTTACAAAAACCACCTTCATACATTTCGGAAAGAAAATCCCCTCTAGACACAGTCTGTCTCCAGGTGAAGTTGAAAGAAAACAGCAGATATTCTGGGCTATGGAAAGCCACTTTGAACTGACATTTCTGTTCTCAGCTTTTCTACAAGACGCAGATTCTTAGATTCAAATTGCAAAAAAAAATTTATAGAGATAAGTGAAAGGATTATTCGCCAGAAAATGTCTTTGTTTTCTGTGTTTGCTTTTAATGGGCTTGCTCTGCACCAGGTATGACTGGGGATGACTTGTAGTGTGCATGTGTGAAGGTTAGGTGTGAGTATGTGTGTGGTGAGACCCTGGGCCTCCTGTGACAAAGGTAGGCTGAGATTCGCTCTATCGGCACAAAGATGCCGTCTCTGTCTGAGTCTCTTGTGGTTTAATCTCGAGATCCCAGACAATGTCGTGACAACTGCACAGGCTTCTAGAATTTGTCCAAAAAGAACTATTTAGATGAGCAGTGTTCAGATGTGAATTTGGCCCATTTGCCTTCCTGACTTTTGATATTGATGTAAGCTGTATTTTCTGACCTTACTTTTTAGCTATATTTATTAATTTGGTGAAAATGCTAAACTGAGGTCACAGATAACCAGTGCCTCCTCATAGATGAGGGATGTATTCTTTAGAATGACATTTTAGAAAATGCATACACTCCAAGCAATTCTCCCTATGATGTAACGGTATGGGAGGGGGCCCATCCTGTCAGTGGGGCTGCGGAGGTCTCTTGGATCCCCGATTGCAGCACACTCCCTCGAGTACGGGGACTTTGCATGTGCTGTTCTAGCTCCCCAGTTACCTCCCAAGGAGCCTGAAAGACCTGCTCTTTAGAATTTCTTACACAGACACCAAACTGTGATATGTCAAGATGTTGCTTTCATTCAGCATGCATTGGGAATAGCTAAGTATATATTTTAATGTAATAAATTATGGCACATTTCCAAGACGGCTGTTCTTCTGCCATTGGAAGGAGTTATATGGAAAATGTCATGATGAAGGAGCAAAAGACACTATACTTGCAGACACACTAGCACTTGTACACAAAAGCAAAGTAGTTTGGCTAAGTCAGGGGTACTCTGGTTGATATCAAATTTAACCTATTTACATTTATTATTATCTTTAGTGTAACATACCACTGAATAGAAATTGGCATTATTTTACTGATCTTTTATGTTGTCATACTGTTTCTTCGGCATCTTTATTTATTTATCTGACAGTCTGTTTCCAAGAGGTAATTTCTAATTAATTAAGGCTGTGATCTATCATTTTATTCCCAGACCCGATTTTAAGGTGAGATTCTTGACTAAGGACATTGAAATTTAAAAGAACTTTCCCGGGGGCGCCGGGGTGGCTCAGTCGGTTAAGCGTCTGCCTTCGGCTCAGGTCATAAACCCAGGGTCCTGGGATCTAGTCCCGAGTCGGGCTCCCTGTTCAGCGGGGAGGCTGCTTCTCCCTCTCCCTCTCCGTCTGCCTGCCGCCTTCCCTGCTTGTGCTCTCTCCCTCTCAAATAAATAAATAAAATCTTTTTTTAAAAAAGTTAAAAAAATGTAATAAAATAACTTTTTCAGAAATCTGAACTTATTTCAAAAATAGAATGTTAAAAAACAAATACGTTAAAGATTTGTTTTACATTTAGCTTGCTATGACAATGGTATTGTGCTTATGCTTAATGAAAAAGAATCCTGGTCTGTTAGAGACATATCCTAAAGTATCTACTGGTGAAGTAATTCAACGTCTTGGATTCGCTTTTTAAAAATGACAGCACAAAAATTTTGTTTAATAAATGAGTGACCAGAAGGAGGAGGTATATGAAGGCAGAACGACTGAAGTTGGCGTTGGCCGATGTGGGAGATGGGTCCATGGTATTTCATTGAACTATTATTTCTATAATTTTGTTTGTGATTGAAGTTTTATATAATAAAATGTTAATTTAAAAACATATATACATATTTTCAACATGAAAAATGAAACAAAAAATTGTGGTCATTGACTTTGGACATACCCTCTAGCCTAAATCTTCTTTTTCTCCCTTTGCTTCTACCACCTACACCCTAAATCTGTCTTCACTGACCATTTTGATCTTGCTATGGAGTTTTTGAGGAGCTAAGGTGAAGAGGGTGAGGCGTTAGTGGAAAATTCCAGGTGCTGGCTTTGGATGGGGTTGGCTAGCACACTCATCAGCGCCCCCTCCTGGAAGAAGAAAAAGGCAGCGGTGCCCTTGAGCTTTCTAAGAGTGCCTGGCTTTAAAAAAAAAAAAAAATTATGGTGCTATTTTGGTGACTTATTTATTTATTTATTTATTTATTTATTTATTTATTTATTTATTAAAATCCTCCCCAGCATCATTAAGGTATGATTGACCTATAACATCGTGTAAGTTTAAGGTGTACAATGTGCCGATTTGATACATACATGTATTATGAAATGTTACCCCAGTAGGGTTAGCAAAGGCTTCACCGCCTCACATAATGAGCACCACTTTTCTGTGATGAGAACATTTGAGATCTTTTCTCTTAGCAACTTTCCAGTATACAGTATGGTCCTGTTCACTCTAGTCACCATGCTGTGCCCTCGATCCCCAGGACTTATTCATCCTATAACTGGAAGTTTGTACCCTTTGGCCAACATCTCCGCTTTCCCTCTCCCTCTAGCTCACTCTTTCTCTCACTTCCAGATGCGGCCCCAATGCCTCTCCTCAGACCAGGCTCTCTAACGTTGCTCCCCACACCCCAGAGTCACGATCAGAAAGTCCTATTCATCTACTTGTTTTGTTGTTAGTGTCTATCTTGTCCAACTAGAACATAAGCTTTATGAGACCAGAGATCTCGTCTCTCGTGTTTAAGGGCTTGACACGTGGAACCAGCCTGATCTGCTGGACGGCTGACTGAAAGTGTAACTGAGAGCTTCCCCTACTTCCCGGCAGTTTGGGGCTCCTTTCTCTGACCCTCTGCTCTTGCCTCTGCTAGAATACTCCCACTGCATCAGACCCCTCTGCTCCCAGGCCAGAGCCTGGCATGGAGGATGCTCCCCCACGCCTTCCTGCCGCTGTCACCCCCAAGGCCAATGTTGCCATTGACACTGTCACTGGAGGTTTAAAACATTTACTGGAAATCAACCTAGAGATTCTCTTGGGAAGAGACATGTAAAAATGAAGAGCTGCTAATCATGATAAGAAGAGAATGTGTTTTAATAAAAGGGCCTTGTCTGGCCAGAACAGGAAACTGGTCAGATAAACTACCTCCGAATGGAAGGACATCTTCCCAGGGATCCTTCCCCGGCC
The DNA here is from genome assembly GCF_003265705.2 of Callorhinus ursinus. Taxonomy (NCBI): domain Eukaryota; kingdom Metazoa; phylum Chordata; class Mammalia; order Carnivora; family Otariidae; genus Callorhinus; species Callorhinus ursinus. Next base: position 36,045,610 of record NW_027397087.1, on the reverse strand, counting down.
TTTCCCCCGATGTTTCCTCATCGATTCACCAGGGAAGCAGCCCCTGGTGTGGGACCCTGGTTTTCAAGGTGTGCTGAGCCAAGGGGCTGGCATTTTAACCAGAACACCTTTGCATTTGGGTTTTATAATTGGTAGAATTTAGTTTGAAGAAGGGTTTCCTCTGCCTAAAAAGTGGTCAGAGGACTGCAGGAGCCTGGGGTAAGATACTCCACGTATTAGCTGTGTGACCTCAGACAAGCCTCTTAACCTCTCTGGGCTGCTACAATAAAGAAATAGTGGCACTAATAAACCTTACCTGTTTGAAGACAGGAAATGGAATTAGAGGACTTCTCAAGTTGTCTCCGGGATCTAAGATCCTCGATGGTGATGGTAGCACTAGTCAGAGTATTAGAGGTAGCCCGATGTACTTGCAATAACTGGCAAGGCCACAAGATGTAGGTGTTACTCCATGAGAAAAGCTTTGCCTGCTCCGTGGACGGTTTCACTCTCCAAGTTCTAGCATGAGAGATTGGGGAATTTCTTCTTTGCAATTACAGAAAAGAAAAAGAAAAATCTTCAGTACTCTCAACATCAGGCAGAGGATTTAAAATCTTTTAATGACGAATCCCGGCAAAGTTACCCAGTGTGTAATGCACAGCTGTGTTTTTCTACCAGAGCATCAAAGAAGAATTTATGTGATGGAGCAATTAGTGGGAATTTGGTTTCTCTGTATTTTAGAGGCGATTGCCTCAAGGGCCGGATTACCAGGGGTTGGGTGGGGTGGGCATTGAGCGGGAAGGACATTTTCTGTATTAGGACTTGGTCAGGAACCTCTGGCGTGTCATACTGTATTGGTAGGAGAGAAAAAGGATGAAAGCAACGGGATCAGGCACAAACACAGCTCCGTCCAAGAGATCTTGTCCTACTCAGCAGACGCTAGGGGCGGAGGCCGGATGATACAGAGGAGACTAGGATGTTGACTTCTTGCAGCCATGGAGACAGGGAAGCTGGAGAGGGGTCCGGAGCAGGTTGTGCAGAAGGGGATGACATCACCGGGGGGGGGGGGGGTGGAGAGTCTGAGTGATGAGGAAGAGCAGGATGCCCTGAGCCTGGGAGCCAGAGAACTTTCTGGACATAGACCTGCCTACTGCTTCCCCCAGAGTTTGGTCATCACCAGAATAAATGAGCTGAACGTTCCCGAATCCGTGCTGGACCAACCTGTCGGGCGCCTGCCTGCTTGTGGAGGAGCCCTGGTGACCTTCATGAAGACACCTGGGCGGGTGATGACCAGCCTTTGGCCACTTTGACTGCTCTCTGCGCTCTTGCCAGGGGGCCCAGGAGCGTGGGGCCCTGCCTGGGGGGTGACCAGTGAGGCAGCACCCGGAAAGCTATTTGGAATCATCCGATGCTTCGGGCTACTGGTTACTGCAGTATTGCTTGCGCTCAAGTAATGTCCAGACAGCTTTTAAAGGGAAATCATTGTTTCACTAACCTCCAAGGTCGATTAAATAACTTCATGTTTAATTATAATGTTACAAACATCGAACTAAGTAGAAGGATCAAACTCTGCTAAGGAAGTGAAAACTCTCCTGCAAGCAAACGGAATTAAGAGGAACAACATGGACAGACCAGAGAATGCTCTGTTGAAAGTCAGCTGCCCCTCAGAGCCTAGAAATAGGAATCGAGCGTAGGGTGCAGATTTTTCTGGGTTCGGCGAGGGAGGACCAGCAACTCTCCACTTTACTGCAGCTCTTTTGTCTTAAACAGCAAGTCTGTGATATAATCTGGCGTTTGCTTTGCGGGCATCCACTTTTTAATACTAAATCTGATTCCATATTAACTCCACTCATGACAATTAAAGCAATACCACCTGCTCTCAGTGATGTGGGGAACAGAGGCAAAAGAAAAATTAAATTTCCTTACTACGTACAGCCCACTGACAAGTCCTTGAAACAGGCAGAGGGACCTTCCTCTAGGAACTCAGCTGCCTCAATGTTGACACTTTGCTAAGGGCAAAAGACCATCTTAGCCTGACCCCCAGGATCCTGTAAGTCTACTTTAACATATAAAAATTCCTTTGGAAACTTCCTTTATCTCTACTCCCAAGATACGTGTTGGCAGTCATCCCCCAAGCATATGACCCACCGATACACATCTGAAGGCTCTCATGACTCAGGTTTTACTAGACGGTAATAAATGACTTTTTCCCAACAAAGCTAGCTGCTCAAGGACCTGGAAACCTTGCTTCTAAAATTCCTTAGAGACTTACGCTGTCTCTAACCCCCTCCCAACTTGAAAGTATATAATGGGCCACTCCTCATGACCCCAGTGCGGCTCTTTCTGCCCACGGGTCCTATACCCGGGCTTTAATAAAACCACCTTTTTGCACCCAAGACGTCTCAAGAATTCTTTCTTGGCCATCAGCTCCGAACCCCAACGTCTTTCCTACATCACCAGTGCCGGTCCCAGTGTGGTTCTGGGCTGTAAGGAAGTCAACCAGATAATGGAGTATATGTACATACCTATTTTTAAAGGATTATCATTAATGTATGGAAACACAAAATGAAAAATTACTATTTAAAACACTCCTGAGGGCACCTGGGTGGCTCAGTTGGTTAAGCGACTGCCTTCGGCTCAGGTCATGATCCTGGAGTCCTGGAATCGAGTCCCACATTGGGCTCCCTGCTCAGCAGGGAGTCTGCTTCTCCCTCTGACCCTGCCCTCTCTCATGCTCTCTCTCTCTCTCTCTCATTCTCTCTCAAATAAATAAGTAAAATCTTAAAAGAAAAAAGAAGAAAACACTCCTGAAAAAAAAACCCCACCATTTCATTAAGTTCTCTCCTCAGGATGAATTCCCAGTCACAGATTGATTGATTGATTGATTTGACAGAGAGAGAGAGACACAGCGAGAGAGGGAACACAAGCAGGGACAGAGGCAGAGGGTCATGATCCCAGGGTCGTGGGATCGAGCCCCACATCGGGCTCCCTGCTGCGCGGGGAGCCGGCTTCTCCCTCTGCCTCTGGCCCTGCTCCTGCTCGTTCTCTCGCTCAAATAAATAAATGAATAAATCTTAAAAAAATAAAATTGTACCTCCTGATGAGGGAGCAGAAGGCAAGCCGAGGGCAAAGCACAAGCTGACACCCCACCACACCCCGCTCCCAGGTGGGACTTGTGTGACATTCCTCAGGCACCCCTGACTGCCCTAAAGTTCAGGGAAGGGAAAAACAAATGGTTAACTAATAAAGATCACAGTCCTGCAAGACAGGAGTCTCCCTCAGGTTACCAAAGTCTTAGTGATTTACAAGGAAAAGCATTCTTATCGATAGCCTAACTTTCAGAAACCCATAACTCAATTTCCTGGAGCCCTAACATCACCCTCCTCTCTAAAAGTGATATGGGAAACAGAGGCAGAAGGGAATGTAAACAAAGTTAAATTTCTTTTTTTTCCTTAAAGATTTTTTTTAAGATTTTATTTATTTATTTGAGAGAGAGAGAATGAGAGAGAGAGAGCATGAGAGGGAAGAGGGTCAGAGGGAGAAGCAGACTCCCCGCTGAGCAGGGAGCCCGATGTGGGACTCGATCCCGGGACTCCAGGATCATGACCTGAGCCGAAGGCAGTCGCTTAACCAACTGAGCCACCCAGGCACCCAATAAATTCCTTTAAAGATTTTATGTATTTATTTATTTATTTGAGAGAGAGAGCCCACTCACAGGAGTTGGGGGGAGGGGCAGAGGGAGAAGGAGAAGCAGATTCCCCGCTGAGCAGGGAGTCTGACCCCTGTGCTTGATCCCCGGACTCCAGGATCATGACCTGAGCCGAAGGCAGACACTTAATGGACTAAGCCAGCCACACGCCCCCCAAACTTGAATTTCTTTATGACCTGCAGCCCATTGACAAGGACCTGAGATGGGTAGAGTATAACATTCCTCCAGGAAGCTCCCAGCTGTGTTAATGTTCATCCCTTACTAGAAGGAAAAACAACCCTAGCTTGATGATAGCAAGGCCTCCAGTATCCTGAGAGTCTTCTTTAGCATATTAAAGTCCTTTTGGACACCTCCATTTTTCTTTACCTCCCCCAGCCCCCAAGGATATAATTAGTCACCCTTCACAACCCCAGGGCAGCAGCTCTTTCTGCCCGAGGGGTCCTGACCCCATGCTTTAACAAAATCACCTTTTTTGCACCAAAGATGTCTCAAGAATTATTTCTTGGCCATCAGCTCTGGATCTTACCAACATTCCAAAACCACATCACCCGCTTGTCTCCACCACACCTCATCCATCTTCCTGGCTTTGCTGTTTCCCACAACACATATCACACCTGCCATGTCACGCAGAAGTTACCTGTTCATGTCTTTATTTTCTGCCTCCCCCATTAGCACGTGAGCTCTTTGAGGGCAGTCTTATTCCACTTGGGATACTGCTACATTTTCAGCGCCTAGCAGAGTATCAGGCATAGAGTTAGGTGCGCAATAAGTCCTTGTTGAATGAGTGAATGATCGTTGTGACTGGGGAGACAGCAAGGCAGGTGAAAGAAAGTGAATTCCAAGGGAGAATGCCTGAGTTCTGAGGACTTGAGCCCATTGAGGGATCTGCGTATTTCCCTTCTCTTGAATCTGAGTAGGCCTGTGATTGGCTTTGACCAATAGAACGAGGCAGAAGGGATGTCTGGGACTTCCAAGCCCTGGCCTTAAGGGACCTGGCAGCTTTCTCTTCTTCTTGCATGCTCTTCCTTCTCCTCCATGTTTGAGAAGCCCACGCTATAAGGAGAGACCACACGAAGAAGCCATGTGGGGAGGGAGAGGCCCTGAGAATACATGGGTGAGAAGCCGTGAATCCAGCCAACAGACAACTGAGGCTCCAGATGCAGGACCCGAGGCAAGCCATCCCTGCCCTGTGAGCTGAGCCTTCAGAGCTAAGCGTGAAGAGCCATCTGGGATGATCCAGCTCCCGGGGACATCACGTGGAGAAGAAAGGAGCTGTTCTCCATGTGCCCTGATTGAATTCCTGACCCATAGAATTGTAAGAAATAGGAAAAGAGTGGTTTTAAGCTGTTGAGTTTTGGGGGAGTCTGTTTTTCAGCAACTGATAAGACAAACAGGGTCATCACCTGAGACTATAAACTGGGTGTGAGGGGGCCCTGAGTCGGAGCTCAGGGGAACCACAGGGCAAAGATGACAGCAAAAGGTAGACAGCAGGCCCATCCAGGACTCAGGGCAGGTGAGAGGAGAGACTGACAGGGTATCAAGTTCAGGCGGATTTGATCCTTTGCGTCTGGCTGCTCTCACACTCTTGACTCTGCCTTTCTCAGAACACTTGTGAAAGCAGGGCAGAGAAGGACAGGGGGTTCCTTGAAGTGTTTTCCCTGGAGGCAACGGTGCGTGTGTGTCTGTGGGTAAGTATCAGAGAAGTGGGCTGCCCATTGTCCTTGGGCTCTCCACCTCCAGCCCGAGAACCCTTGTGAAGCCACCATCATCAGCATCTGTAACGTGGACCACAAGCTCGAGGAATATGTTCTGGCCCAAGTTTAGTTTTAAAGGGAATTTTTGTCTTATGCATGGATTTCTGCAATTCTTGCGGAGGGGGTAGTACCATGCGGAGGAACAGACACAAGACCCGGGTTCGAATTCTTTGGCCACCAGGAATGTGTGATTGTGAGTAAATTTCCTAATCTGGTGAGACTTGGCTTTCCCAGCTGTAAAACAGAGAGAATAGTACCCAGCTGTCAAGGTGGCTCCACGTATTAAATAACGCTGCCCAGAGGAGGCTAAGTGTGAGTTCCCTAACTGCCTGGTTATGAAGATCTGTCCGGCAACACCCATGACAGCTATTAGAAAACAGCCAAATTTGATGTCCATTTATTTGCCACTCATGTCAGAAGACTGGCTCATCCACTCCATCTGGCTCCTTTGGGGGTCTCCCTATCTGCAAATGGACAGCAATTTGTAAAGTCCACAGGACTCATATGTCTCCAGTACCCAAAGTGGTGCTCAGCACACAGTGTGTGCTCAAGAAATACTTGTGGTTTATTTTTTAAAATATTATTTATTTATTTATTTGAGAGAGAGAGGAAGAGCATGAGCAGAGGGAAGGAGAAGCAGACTCCCACTGAGCAGGGAGCCTGAGGCGGGGCTCGATCCCAGGACCCTGAGATCATGACCTGAGCCGAAGGCAGACGCTCAACCGACTGAGCCACCCAGGCGCCCCAAGAAATACTTGTTGAATAAAGGGAGATGGATGGCCTGAACCCATTTGAAGGAGTAGCTCTTCGACAGGCCAAAGACAAACAGAGGCTGTGGTGTTTGACCTTCGATCGCTCCTGTCCAGAAGTCAGTGCTCACTAAGGGCAGACATCATTGGTGGCCTCATCCATGTTTGTCCTCTCCTGTGTCTCTGCTCACAGAATCCCAACTGTGCCCAGAGCAACTGTGAGTCCAGCACCCGGTGGTGGATCCTAATTGGTTCACACTAATCATGACAATCCTTTCTCTGTCTTCCCAGTTTCCTTTGTAGGTAGGAACGGCCATGGAGCCCATTTTGGCCAATGAGATCTAAGTGGAAGCCTGTTGGGTATGGGAGGGGTTTCTGGGAAAGTGCTAGCTTTCTTAGTACACGGAGGCCAATGCACCTGCAACTGTCCTTCCTCCTTCTTCCCCTGAAGATGGATGTGATAGCTGGAGCAGGAGAAGCTGTCTTGTAACCATGAGAAAGAGGCCAAGAGGATGGCAAAGAAGCTGGCCCCGAAACTGCTGAGTCACTAACCAACGCCAGCCAGACTTCTTGTTGTAAAAGAAAAATAAATCCCCGAGTCGGGATAGTCAGGCTTTCTTTTGCATGTGGCCAACGGATGCCTGAATGATACACAGGTTGTCTGTTTTTTCTGCTTGAAAAAACTGAATCACGTATGACACATGAGTACAGGCTTAAAAGAGTTTCAGAGCCTCTATGTTTCCTTGATTGAAGGGGTAAACTGGTGGATTAAGTCCAAGAATCTGAATTTTAAAGACTTTTATAAAGAATCTCAGTGGTCATGTGCTCAACTTTTCAATAAAAAGAAGAAAACCTGCAACTTTCTTAGTGTTGAATGCCTCATTTTCAAAGCAGCAGTTTCACCCTGGTGCTTGCTAGAAATACAGACTCTCAGGTCCCACCCAGCATTCACTGACTCAGAATCTTAAATTTAACAAGATCCCAGGTAATTCATACACACATTAAAGAGTGAGAAACACCCTTCTCGGTGGTCCTCGGTGGTTCTCGGTCCTGGCTAGAATTTCTTGGGAAGGCTTTAAAACCACCAGTGCCTGGTCCCCACCCCAAACAACTGGAATATCTGGGAGTGAGGTCCCCACATCATTTAAACAAACAAAAAGTCCCAGTTGATTTCATTACACACTGAGGCTTCAAGAAAACCCAAGACAGCCCCTGCCACTGGATAGCCATGTCTTTGGTCAGGTTACTTATTCTCTTTGAATCCCAATTTATTTATCCACAAAATGGTCACAAAATGAAGTGCTTGCCTCATTAAGTGTTGCTGTGAAGATTAAGTTGAATTATGTAAAGGACCTGGATAATGCTTGGCACAAAGCAGGTGCTCAATAAATTGGGGTTTCCCAGCCTTAGTGATGATAACGATCACCTGGGGCACGGGCTCGCCATACAGACCGCTGGGCTCGCCTCTGGGGGAGGCACACAGCTGCGATGCGGAGGGCTGAATGAGCACTCCAGGTGATTCTTATCGTTAAACAAAAAAAAATTTTAAGGGGGTTCCACGTGGGCCTTGAACTCACGACCTTTAGATCAGACCTGAGCTGAAATCAAGAGTTGGACGCTTAACCGACTGAGCCACTGAGGTGCCCCAATCATTAGACAAATGCGAAAAATGTTGACGAAATCTGAGTTCTTCTCCTTATCCTCTTTTTCTTTATCTGCACCCCCTTTTTACTTTAGAAAATTTCAAACCTCGGAAAAGTATGGTGTAATGAACACCACATGCCGTTCACTAATACCAAAGGGCATTTTACTTTATTTGCATGTATTCTCTCTCTCCACACGCGTGCACGCACAAATTTTACTGACCTACATGAAAGTGCATTGCAGACGTTGTGACCTTCATCCCTAAATACTGCAGCAGGCATGTACTCCTGCTTGACCAAACGCTACCATCACATCCAAGAAGTTTTACGTGGATTCAATTGCATCATCTTAAGTACAGTCCATATTTCAAATTTCCTATGCTGATTACTCTTTCTGTTGAAATGTCTTTTCCCATTGTTAAGCGTCTCTATTACAGGAAGCATGTCTGACTCCCTGTCCCTTCTCTTTGCGGATGTGCTGGAGGTGTCCAAGTTTCTTGTCTGTCCCTGGCTGACCCTGAGATATCTGGAGATGGTTGAAGACAGTTTCCTCTCCAGATCCCTCCCACCCCCATCCTGGCCACCATCCTCTGGACTCTTTCCTGATGGTGGATGAACTTGTATGATGTGTGGTGCCTAAAATTGGGAGACAGAGGGTTCCAGCTTGGGTCTGACCCCTAGAACAGAACAGGCTTGCTGTCTCTCTCTCGGGGGCAGCTGTGTATCTTCAAATGTAGCCTACGATCATATCAGTCATAGGGAGCCTGAGTAAGCTACACAGTGTTGCACTTTTTCACCAACAGCTAAGCACGCCATTCCGTGCTTGTGCAATTATGTTCATTGATCAGAATTGATGTGGAGAAAGAGACTGGAACTAATAGATGCTGGGACCATGGAACATGCCAGGCCCCGCAGAGATGGAGCTGGGAGAGACACAGGCCTGTCTCGATGGACAGCCAACTGTAGAATTCTTGAGCCACCAAGGCTTCGCTGGAGACTCTGTGTCTCAATGCTCTGTTTCCAGAAGGGGATAACATTATAGTTTCCTAGGTCTGCTATGAAGATTTGGTAAGAACGCTCAGCCCTGGGATTTGGGTGTTGAAGACAGAATGGACTTTGGGGGTCCTGAGAATGTTCCAGTGTTGGCTGCATGGTGCTGTGGATGTACTAAACACCACTGCACTGTACACTTCAAAATGGTTAAAATAGTGAATTTTAGGTTAAGTGAGTTTTACCAGAATCAAAAAGAAACGAGACTGTGTGGAGATTTTCCGGGCAGGTAAGGTAGGTGGGAGGGCCGGGAAGCCCATTGTAGGCACAATAATGAGTTTCTGAGAGTTACTGATGGAACACTGCGCGGGACGGAGTCAAGGACAGACTCCACCCGAGACCGTCTCCAGGGCAGGATGGCTTTCAATGGGCACGAGGACCTAAGTCATACCTCACTTTATTAGGCACCAAGAGAGCCTGAAAGATTTTGTCAAACACTTGGCTAAACTCAAGACCAAGGTGAAACGGGCCCAAGGGGAGTTGGAAGAAGTTTTATTCGGTTGAAGAGACTGGGGCCACACTGAATGGGCGCACATGGGTCCCAACTTTCCTGCCTCCTGGGGGAGGTTTAAGGAAATATCTGTAAGAGTGCATTCCTGGGGGCGGTACGCAGACCTGAACAGCTTATCTTAAGCTCCTCAGGTGATTCTAACATACAGCCCAGGTTGAGGACCTGGTAAAGCTAAAGCAGCCTAATGGCTAACGTCCTTCCTAGGGAAGGTGTTCTGCGTTCTCCAAGTGGCCCCGCGTTGTGCAGAGCGCTCAGAACCAGTCTCACAAGCCAACCGAAACTCTAAAGGGCTCAGTTCTTTTTAGAGGGGGCCGCTTGAAGCAACGTGAGTAGAAATGAAATAAGGCCCAAGAAAGCACAGACGTGTTAACAAAGCGGATCATTTAACCAGTTTATTGTATTTTTACAATCATAAAAATAAATTAGTCATACACAAAAATAGTTGTCATTTTTGCTGAAGAGAAAACAGACTGCATTTTCTCACAGAATTCACCTTCTACCCCCACCCGACCTGCTTAAACAATAATTTAACGCTCTAAGGGTGACATGGAGGCAGTGGAGTGTTTAGTGGGTTCCTTGCTCCTGGCTGTGCAGGTGACAGGACAACCCAGAGCCCCCACCCCAGCAGTCCCAGCAGAGCCCCTGCCCGCGGACCCTGACTCACCCACTGCTCTGACCACGCCTCCCCAGCAACTTAGTCCACGGAGGCAAGACAAAGAGAAGGGATGAGAAAGACGCTTATATTTCCTTCTCCAACTGGGGATGACGAGAGGGCAGATTATATGAGCAAACATAATATTTACGATGGAAAGGTGGCAATGCAGACAGACCTGTTTCAGGTACAAGGCCAGGAGTAAGAGCCCCTGAACGAGTCGAAAAGCAGAGTAATTTATATTCGATCTTGAAACCCAAAGAATTTTGGCTAGTCAGTATACTAAACTGTACCTATGAACCTAGAATAGGACATCGTGTCGCAACTTGCAGGAAGCTGGGTTAGTAGGATCAAATGATTTTACACAAATGTGGATTGTATATGTAAATAAATACCTATTAGGTCCCTTTAAAATTAACATATTCTAAATAATAGAACTATTTTGGTGTAGTGACTCATTCTGCCCATAAAGTTCAGAATACACATTTCCTATAAACATCTTGTATTTACAAAGAACAAAATAATAACTTATAACAAAGTATATCCTTCTGTCAAACTGACCTGGAGGTCAAGGAGCTGGAAATTAGTTTATGTAACAGAATGGCTTTTCTCTCACTGAGGCAAAGGAAGATGCCGAGAAACTTGGCTGGAAGTTTCCACTCTCTCTTGGGCACTTTTCCTCAGCACATCAATGGAACTCTGTTACCCACCGAACAGAACCAGGAGTATGGGATGGTTCGGGGTGGAGAGAATGATTTTGCTCCAGTAAAGGTGCAGCAAAGCAAGTGAGCTGAGAAAGAGAGAAGGTATTTAGAGGGTCCTAGTCTAGTCAAGGTACTCCCCATTAAAGTGTGTGTGACCTTGGTCAGGGAACTAGCCATCAGGATGTTGGGTTACTCATCTACAAAGCAGGACCCGACAGGGCAGCTCTGACCAAGTTGCTAGTGATTCTGAGATATGAGGCCACATTCAGCTCAGGTGAGGGGTGCAACACTGGGATCAAAATGGCGGACACAGAAATGGGAAGTAGCCCAGACGAGGCAAATCACTCAAAGCTGTTCTACTGACAGAGTCACCAAAGCCTAGACTCAGAAGGGACCTTAGAAGTCATATTGCCCCAGCTAGGTGCTTGACTCCCTTCTCCAGCACCCCTGTCAAATGGCCATTGGGCCTCTGCTGAGACCTCCAGTGATGGGAGAGCCCTCTACCTTCGGGCGGCTCTCACCTGTGGAAAGTCGGTTCTTCTGCAGGAGCTAAAGTCTGTCTCCCTGTAGCTTTTACCTCCTGGCCTTAGGGTCACTCTCATAGTGCTAGGCCATCTCAGAGTGCTGCCCCCCACCTCTTCGTCTCCAGGCTAAACGTTCTCATGAAGTCCTTTCCACCATTTCTAACTGTCTCCTCCCCTCCTCAGGGTTGGGCATGCTCACCTCAATGCTACACACCACTGATACTCTTCAAGTGTGGTTCTGGCAATCACAACCACAGTGTGGCAGGACTCTCCCCAATGTTTTCTCCTTAGGTAGTCTAAGTCCCTTATTTTGTGTGTGTGTGTGTGTGTGTGTGTGTGTGTGTGTGCGCGTGTGCATATGTGTGTGTTCGTGTGCGGTTTGGAGGGAGTGCTTCCATCCCACTTCCTTGACTCACATTGAGCTTAGTCAACTGAAACTCTTACATCTCCTCCACCCCATATTTGTATAATTTCGTTTTTGTTTTTGTTTTAATTCCAAAGGTAGATGCATGTTGCTTCCTGATGAATTCCTAAGATCCAGGTTTTGGTCTAGTCTCCCTGATCTCTTTGGATCCTGAACCCGTCACTGTCACCACTTTCACGTCATCCGCCAGTTTCATCAGTAAGGGGTCCAACTTCCCATCAGAGCCACAGTAAAGACGTTTTATATGGCAAGTATCAGATGTTGGCCTCCAGCTGCCAGGCTGAGATAGATTCTTCCAGGTTTGATTTTTCAGCCTGTTTTAAGGAAAGCCATGTTTCTTTTTGCCACTTATATTTATGCCTTCTACATTAGGAAATCAATACTCAAATTCTAAAATGGCTGTATTAAACACGAGAGAGAACCAAGAAAGTTTAAGAAGGTACTAGTATTATCTGGATTTCTCTCTGCTGCAGATGCACCGTTAATGTACTCAGAGGACTCCCGGCTCCATCTGGCGGCCAGGGTTACAAGCTTTCCTTACTGTGTCTTAGGCTATTCCTTTCCTCTGGGGGAAAATGCGAGTCCCAGTGAGGGTGGGAGGCTGGAGCGCACTGAATGACTTCTGCCTGGGCTGCAAGAGGCACACTTTCCTTTTCCAATAAGTGAAAGTAGAACAGCCAACTCTTTCTGTTTGGAGCTTAGTCGACTTTTGTGAAAAAACAGGTAACACCTTCAATTCATCTAATTCTAAAATCCGGAGCAGGCAATGAGGCAATCCAGGACACAGAAAAAAGAAAACGGCATTAAAATGTAACTTTCAATTCTGCAAGTGGCCTGTTAAGGGAACATGGAGGGGGGCTGAGAAGGAGGTGGCAGGTCATGACAAAGAAAGGATGAGATAAGGGGGTGCCAAGGAAGGGAGAAAGAGGCATCTCTGTGGAGAGAGTTGTCAGAAGGTGAGCTCTCCTCCAACCCTCTCCAGGAACTTTACCACTGGAAACACTGAGGGACCTTCTCAGACGTGTTGTGTGAAGGACAAAGGCATTTAGATGTTGACATAAGAAACCAGGAAATTAGCAAAAACTGGATTTTGAAGACAGAGAAGTCATTAAAACGCCTGACCTAGTAATTTATAACCTTTCCAGAGATGAATGGATTCCAAGAACAGCTCAACTATTTGTTGGAAGAGAAAAAAGACCCTTAGTTTGGGTACTTTTCCCCCCTAAAGACGCGGCACTAACCCTTTTGCTCTGACTCAGTTCTGCCATTGGCAGGATGGCCATTCTCATGGGAAGATCCCTGTCCTTTTTAAACAACTGTAAGGTTTTATTTGGGGGTCACAGGACACCAGAGAGATGTCAAAGGGGCCAAGCCAGTATTGAGCCAGCCCAGTCATGAGAATCCCGAGTTCGAAGGACCTAGGATGTTCACCTCCTGCTTGATGAAGAAATCCCCTTTAGGACAGAGTGTCACCCATGAAGGGTGGCCCAGACCTCTCCTGGGCAGGCTGGATGGCTTGAAGGTTTTCCCTCAATGTGAGCTGAAATTTGTCTTTCTCTGCTCTCCCACCCATTGATCTTCTTCCCCCCTCTAGCATGTAAAGAAAGCTTCCTCCAAGGAATCCTTCAAATGTGGCAACGCTTCTATTGTGACAAAAAGCAAAAGCAGGTGGTGAGAGGGAGGGGGCACAGAGCAGAAATCATCCGTTTGGCTTCTCTGGTCTTTTTTTTTTTTTTGCTTGGTGGGCGTGGGAATCCGGGTCTCTGCCGGCCGCCATATTGCGCAAGTAACACTGCGTACGAAGGAGAGACGGCTGTGCTCCAAGAAGAGAAGAATGAGTGAGGGACAGGCGGGGCTAGGTAGGGAGAGATACGAGGGGGGGCTACGGGATCAGGCTCACAGAAATCCCCAAAATGCGGAGGTGTAAGGAAACCAGAGATAAGGGAACACACCAGACCACCCTGCCCTGGGTGTCCGGGGTGGGGGTGGGGGCTCTTTTTTTATGACAGTCACCTGTGACCAACAAAGAATAACCAGACCCCAAACAAGAAGTAAGCCATTAAAGATGTTATCACTAAGTCCTTATGCAAACCACTCGTCACAAGAATGATAAGGCCACAAGCTCCCTGGTCAGTTTTAAATAAAAGACCGTCAGTGGAGGCCCACGTTGACCACCCTGGCGGGGCCCCTCTCACTCCTGAGAGCTTTTTCTGTATCCTTGCTTAATAGAACTCTGTCGCTTTACTCACTCCCCTTTGTCTGAGAGATTCATTCTTCGACTCCGTGAGACGAGAACCTAGCTCTCCGGCTTCAAGAACACCCATGGAAAGGCCAGATAGAATTTCTGAAAGCCCAAGGGTAGCGAGGACCGGACACAGTGTGTCAGATCGGGCTGGAGCTACTCCTTCCAAAAGCTTCAAGTGATCATCAAATTAGCAAATTTTTGGGTTAAAGGGCTCACGGAAGAAACTCTATTACTAAGAATCCAGGCTTGCTTTAAAAGAGAAATAGACCCAGGACCATGGTACTGTATATGACAGATTTTCTATAAACTTATAATTTGTTTAGCCTAATTGGTGAAAGAATATATATATATATATATATATATATATATATATATATATATATATA
>NW_027397087.1:36026781-36031183 GCF_003265705.2 Callorhinus ursinus | reverse complement strand
CACTTATACAGAGATTTTTTTTTTTCTGATAAATACCCTACAGCACTGTAAATGTATTTTCTTTTCCTTGTGATTTTCTTAATGACATTTTCTTTTCTCTAGCTTACTTTATTGTAAGAATACACTATATAATGCATATGATATATAAAAATATGTGTTGATTGATTATGTCCTTGGTAAGGCTTCTAGTCAATAGCAGGCTGTTAGGACCTTTTTGGGGAGTCAAAAGTTATACATGGATTTTTAACTGTGCAGGGGGTGGTTGGCACCCTGAACCCCCACATTGTTCAAGGGTCAACTGTATGTATATATATGTTTGTGCATGTGCGTGTACACATGCACACACATATTCTTTCATTTTAATTGACTTTTCAGATCGTTTACCTTTCAATACGCACTGCATCCCCCTTGCAGCCTGAGGCCTCTGGAAATGCAGAGTTAGGTGAAGGGCACCGGGGACGACCCAGCCGCTGTGGCTGTCACTGAAGGAGCCCACGGCCCCTCTCCCTCTCTCCCTGGCTAGTGGCATGAATGCAGATCTTAGTGCTCGAGTCTGGATGGTGAGATACAGGTTGCGAGTCGTAGTGGGGGGGAGGGATGAGAAATCACAAACAGAAATCCATAAATCATACTGGAAAAACCAAAGGAAGACTCTTTCTAATACAAACACAGGTTTTATGCTAAGACCGGTTGGTCAGACATTCCACCGGGTGAGGTGTGGCGCCCAGCCCAGGGTAGGTGGCTGCAGACGTGGGAGAGCCCAGGGCACAGACTTGAGAGGCACCACGGCTGGGGGCCCCCTGGTGTGCCGTTCCCTGGGGGGCACATATCCCCTGGGGAACGGAATCAGAATTTCAGGCATCACCTTGCTACCCCAGTGGCTTTCTTGTGTCAAGGGCAATTCCATTAAGGATGGGGTTTAACAAAACCTGCACAGAGTCCTGTAACCAGGATCCGGGACCTTGTCGGGAAGAGATAAACAGAAAGAGACGTGGGAAACAACTGAGTGCCGCGGATGCTGTCTTGACCTCTGGCCAGAGGAAAGAATTCTAGAGCTGGGCTTTGATTGCTGAGTGGGAAATTTCTCAGTCGCTTGGTCTGAAATGAAGCTGCATCTTGTAGACCTAAGGCTTTTAGGCAGGTGAGCTGTGTGGTCGGACTCAACCCTGCCACCGAACAGGTGAATATACCTGGCAGGTCAATTCCTTAAGTTGAGTCTCGGTAAAATGGGGATAATGATTCAGTCCCTGGCTCCCATTCCGGGACTTTGTGCGCCACTACTGATCTAGTATCTGTGAATACACCTGCGAAATAATCAAGCACTCTTTGACAGGAGATATTTATGTCACAAGGCAGGAAAAAGCCTCGTGTCTTTGAGTGTATGAAAATAGGCACCACCGGCTGAGGTAACAGTGGGAAGCAGGCGTCTCAGCAAGGCTAAGTGGGGCTCCGGGGTGGGAGCCTCCTCTTCCGACTCTCCGAGGGACCCCGATATTGAAAAGGCCAGAAGCACCATGGACAAGGCAGCGCCGCATGAGGGCCCGACTTGCTGACTTAGAAAGTGCTAGCACGGGAGTTGATGGAGAACTACGAGCACCCCCCCCCCCCCCACCGCTTGGCTTTCAGAGAGCACCTCACCAGGTGCCAGGGCTCCCAAGGAGGGATCATCGGTTTATGGCGATGCTAAGGGACAACCGTGGCTTGGCTCCGGGGCACCACGTGGACGCTTTCCCGAAGGTGGGGGCGGTGACTACGCCGGCTGGCAGCACGGGGGGGTAGGGGGCAGTCCCCGGTGGAGCAGCGGCCGGCCAGCCCCCCTGCTCCCCACCTCCCGGACCTGCCCTCCTGCCGCGGCGCGGGGGTGTTATCTGCTCCCCAGGAAGCCCGCGTGCCTGTTGGCCCCGCGAGTGCAGGACGCGCAGCAGGCGGTCTTGTAGTAATTGTAGACGCAGAGTCGCGCCTGCACCACCACGTTGCAGTTGTAGTACCTGTCCTTGCAGTTTTCATCTGCGGCAAGAGAACAGAAAAGACTCTCTGAGCACAGAGCCAGCCGGGACCAGTGGGAGGAGAAAGGGCGCGAGACATGGCTTTCTATCCTGGTCCTGCTTTAATGCCTGCGGGAGGTGTAGGGTGGGCCAAGAGCTTCCATTCTTCTCCTTTTCTTTTAAACACGGTAACAGAGTTAGGTGTAGAGAATATAATTCAATGGACTGTCGTCT
Source organism: Callorhinus ursinus (assembly GCF_003265705.2). NCBI lineage: Eukaryota > Metazoa > Chordata > Mammalia > Carnivora > Otariidae > Callorhinus > Callorhinus ursinus. The sequence goes on along the minus strand of NW_027397087.1, from coordinate 36,028,964 downwards.
CGCTGCTCACCAACACAGACACAATTCCCAGAGTTCACTCTGTGACCGCCTCCCCCTTTCTCCTCACTCCCGAGGAATCAAGCCCCACATGTGGTGTTTAGTATCCCCAATCCTGTCTTTATACTTGAACTGTAAATGCTGGTACCCTAATCACTATGTGGCATTTCAACTTAAAAAAAGAAAAGAAAAGAAATGATGCAGAGTGTATATATTCCTTGGCAACTTGCTCAACGTTGACTTTGTGTGATTCGTTCATGTTTAACGAATGCTCGAGGGAGTTCATTTTCATTACTGAATAGTGTTCCATCATACATTCTACAACTTACTGATCCATTTTCCACTGACAGTTTTCAATTTTTTATGACTGCAAACTTTGCCCCTTTAAACAGCTGTTACACATGCCCTCTCTGGGTCTTGCTGGGTCATAAGGTATCTGCAAATCTACTGGCTCTCATCAGATTGCTCTCCAAAGTGGGTGCAACAATTTATATTTTTGTCAGTGGTACAGAATGCTTTTGCTTTCTTTTGCTTATGCTGCGTGTTTTATTTTTTTGCTGATCTGGTGGATGTGACCTTACCCCCAAAGGAGGTTGAACAGCTCATCATACGTTTATTTGCCATTTGAGTTTCCTTTTCTATGAATTGCTTTACCTATCTTTTGACCGCTTGCTAATTTAATTAACTTAAAACAAATGATTCAGGGAAATTCTTGACATATAATGGATCCTGATCCTTTATTCATTAGATGTGTTGCAAATACCTTCTCCACGCTTGTGGCTTTTCTCATCACTTTGCTGCAGTGTTATTTGTTAAAAAGATTGTATTTTTAGGGCACCTGGGTGGCTCAGTCAGTTAAACGGCTGCCTTTGGCTCAGGTCATGGTCCCAGGGTCCTGGGATCGAGCCCCGCATCGGGCTCCCTGCTTGGCGGGAAACCTGCTTCTCCCTCTCCCTCTGCCTGCCTGCCGCTCCCCCTGCTTATGCTCTCTGTCTCACTATCTCTGTCTCTGTCTTAAATAAAAATAAATAGAATCTTAAAAAAAAAGATTGTATTTTTAATCTAACAGATGTTATAATATTTTCATTTGTGGTTTGGTATTTGTGTTTCTCATTTACGAAATCCTTCCCTACACTAATATATATATTTCCCCATATTCTCTTCTAAGAGTTAAAAAAATTTCTCTTCACATTTATAATTCACCTGGAATTGATGTGTATGTGTGTGGTGACAAGTAGGAATTCAATTTGTTTTTTTCCTATATGGGTAAACAATCGTCTCATCAACATGCACTGAATGTTCATGTTTCCTCCCCAGATTCATACTGTTAACCTTGACCATGTATCATGCACCGTAACATGCTCAGATTTATTTTTGGGCACTCTATTCTGTTCCATTTGTTTGTCTATCCTTGTGAAGTATGTCCTGATACATGGTAGGATACATTTCCCAACATTGTTCCTTATCAAAATTACCTTGGCTATTATTGGGTCTCTGCTGTAAACTTTAGACACAGTCTGTCTGATTTTTCTATGAAAAGCCCTGTCTAGATTTTGATTAACATTGCTTGAATTTATAGATTAACTTGGAAAATAACTGACATAATTTTAGCTGCTTGCTTTTCGATATTACAAATATATTGAATACATTTATGTATCATAACATACAACTTTACCACGTTCTTTTTAAGATGTCAATTCTATCCTGTGTACAGTAACATAATTAACCATTTCCTTCTACTGGTAGAAATATAATTGCTTCTAATTTTTATGAGTTACAAGAAATTCTACAATTCATTCATTTGTTAATTCTACACAATTTACTGAGCCTTATTCTTCGTGTATATGTATATCTGTACAATTTTGAGAGTCTATCTTTATTATTTTTTCATTTATTTGACACAGGGAGAGAGACTGCGAGAGAGGGAACACAAGCAGGGGGAGTGGGAGAGGGAGAAGCAGGTTTCCCGAGGAGCAGGGAGCCCGATGTGGGGCTCGATCCCAGGACCCTGGGATCATGACCCGAGCTGAAGGCAGAAGCTTAACGACTGAGCCACCCAGGAGCCTATCTTTAGTATACATTTCTAGAAGTGGAGTTACTGAGTCAAAGATATCAAATACTTTATATATTGAGTGATATTGCCAAAGTTCTCTAAAAAGATTACACTCAGTTACAAGCAGGAGCCT